>NC_138911.1:28453245-28956568 GCF_965231255.1 Vanellus vanellus | reverse complement strand
AGCAGACAGATGCAACAGAGGAGATCATCCCAGTACCTGGGTTTAAATAGCTGCCTCGATGCAAGCAATGACAACGCATAAGGCTTTAAATCTTGGGGACTGGAGAGGCATTGCAAAGGTACACGAGTGCTTCCTGCCATTTTCAGGAGGTTGGAAACATGGAAACAGAGCGGCTTTTAAACTAACAAATAGATCTTGCTACGCTAAAATATATTCTGTCGCGAAAACACGAAGGTGTGCTTTCCTCTCACCCTGTCTGAACTTTGGCTCAGTACTGCTGGCAAACAAGTGACTTAGAAACAGTCACTGGCCACAGCGGGATCCTCTTTGACGTCTACCCTTACCTGGGAGGAACAGGGATGCTTGGGTTGCAGGGCAGTCTCTCCGATCTGTCCTAGGGTGAATCAGCAAGTCTCAGCCTCATTAGATACCCTAAGGATTTCTGAAATCTCTCTTATTTTGTGAGATTTATTGCTAATCCTATGGAGCTAGAAGATCCAGTGCTCTAACCATCAGATATGCGAATTACTGCAGTTTGGGATGAACTGCAAGGAGAGGCTGAGATATAGCCACTGGCTAGCCTCTGCACTAGGTTCTCAGCTTGCTCATGCTAGGGGCAGAAAAGGAACTTTTTAAGCAAAGGAACAATTTTTGACACAAACTGAGTGGGTAAAAACTCACAAAAGTCAAGACAGGTTGGAAAGTAGAAGATGTTTTCTTGGTTGCAGAGCCTGGAGGTTCTGGAGAGGTTTTCAGCTGGAACAGTGTGAGGACAAACCCCTCCCCTTGAAGACCGAGCATGTCTTGTTTATGAAAACTACTAGATTACAAAGTCGTCTAAAATAGAATGTAAGTAAGTGGACATGAGTCAGGAGGCCCTTTCCAGCCCTGCGTTCAAAAGCAGTTTCAAAGGACTGCCGTACCTTACAATTACGATCACACCGGGGATGTCTCCTGAGCTTTGCCCAGCTCCACTCATCTCTATGAGAAATTTGGACCAGACTATGTGCAACATGTATTACTCCACTCTAATTGCAGCACAGACAAGCATAGACTTGGTTAGGAACCAAACACAGTTTGTCTCATTGCTTTCAGTGGCCAGTTTTAAGAAGCACCCGTGCATCAGCTTTTCCCTTGTAACACAGTCCTTAGTTGGAAGCCCGGCCTCCCAACCATCACTTTTTTCCTGGGTCAACTGGGCAAAGAGCAGATTTCCTTACTGCCTGGGCTGGGACAAGGACTCTGGCTCCCATCAGCCACCCACAGGTTTGGGCTCACAAAAATCCACCCAAGACACCAAGGATGGGAGCAGAGCACCTCAGCAGGCAGCCCCGAACCCATGTCATGGAGGCAGCAGTCTGCTCACGAGGAGGTGGCTAGTCAAGCTCTGAACATATCAAGCAGGAGTTGTTTTGTCCTCTGCTCCAAGGAGATGAAAGGCACCCTGGAGAGGACAGTTTTGTTCAGCTTTGCTGAAAAGTACCATTAAGTTGGGTGAGAAGACAAACAGATCATTTTTACCTCCACACAGCTGCTGGAGATCTCCTACGGCTGGGAGCTGGAGTGTGGGTCTCATGTAGATACACTGGGGTGAACATTCCCTTATCTTGAATTTCGCTGTAGGATACTCAACTGAAGTTAGCTTTCTTGGAATCAGAGGCACTGCTTTTTGCAGCCAAGGCACATTACCAATCATTAGGGTTCCCTTGGTGCTTTCTGGAAGGTTTGCGAATGTCCCACCCAGACTGCCGTTGGAGTGCTTTGCACAGTGCCACAAATCTCCTCAGTGGTTCAAACAGGAAAAATTTATTACTGCTTCCTTTCCTGTCACCATTACAGCTGGTGCAGAAAGTTTACAGGGTCCCAGGAACATACAGAGAGATACGGTGCTCCCATGACTGGAGAAAGATGCTATCTGCCTGCCCGATGCTGTGATATTTGGATTGTGCCACACGGTCTGGCAGTTCCAGACATCTTGCAATGCATATCAGAAGTCTCTGGGGGAAAAAAAAATAAGACAGGAAAGAAGGGAGTGCTGAGAGTCAAACAAAGGTAGAGTTTATGGGAAAGTGAAGGGGAGGGGGGCAAACAAGAGCAATAGGAAGTCAGGCTTTGAACAAGCCCGGTCATGCCTTGGGTACCGGTTCTACCTGCCCGCCGCCTGACCACAGCCCAGTCTGCCCAGTGACTGCAGTGGGAACTGGGGTGTGGAGCAGCACCGAGCGAGCGGGGTTTGTTTGCTGGTGGTGTTCCTGCGGAGGGGAGGTGGCCAAGACACATTGCGATCAATGAGTGCATCAGTCAGCCGGCCGCCCTTGCCGAAGGCCCCTGTGCATGGTGGTGGGACAGGGACGGAGGGGGATTCGGTGATCTTTGCAGCTGACCTTGGGATGCATCTGGTCACCAAAAGGGATGTAGTGACAGGACCAGGTATATTCACAAGTCATCGCTGCTTAGCATCATCCCCTCTTTATGGAGGAGAAACAAGCACCCCCATCCTGAACATCTGCCTTTCTCCTACCCTACAGACTCTAAGGATCTAGCCAAGCTTTGAGCCTAGTGAGAAGAGGCAGCACTCAACTACAATAGCAAACATCTGGACACATGAGCCCTTGTCCATTTTGAAACAGAAGTAGCAGACTCCAAAGCCAATTACAAGCTGAGATTAACTGTTCTGGTTTTCATTAGTTATGTATCAATTAGGCCATCTCATGAGGAAGAGTCATTAGGAGCTACAGAGTAGAAAGGGCATTAGTTGGACAGAGTCAGGTAAGACAGTTATCTCCTGGGGAAGGACAAGCATCCTGCGCTCCCCACCATCCCCTGTTCCCCAGTTACTTCTCAAGGTCTGGAGGCAACGACTGGGCATTTCTACTTTGTTTCTGCTGAAGAGAGCAAGCAGAGGGAGGCTTGAGTACCCGATCTGTGGGTCGTCTAAGACTTGAGAGCACCCCAGCTACAAAAACCTTCTGGAGCAACTTCACCGGAGTGCAGGGAGTGGAGCTGGGACGCAGGGCTTGGTTCCCTCCAGCCTAGAAACCTGCCGAGCTCTTCAGAGCTACCAAGAAAAAAAAGTCTATCACCACTTTTCTTTCAACCAGAGGGAAATTATGACCAAGTGGCCTTTTGTACACATTTTATGTACGATGCAATGACTGCCTGGACAAAATGACGGAGCACATGGTTCCACAGATGCAGACCCTGCGAGCCGGCACCCAGGGCGTCTCTTCTTGGCTCTGGGAGCAGCTTTTCTCCTGACCTACCCATGGTCACACATACAACCATGCCAGGCTTGCTGTTTCAGGTGACTTCTGCAAAATAAGTGGCCGTTTTTGTCCCAAATGCAGGTTCTGCTTGAGGTTGCACTCCCAGGCTGTCACATCCCACTCCTCCTGCTGCCAAAATCCAGGCTCAAGGGAGAAGCTTTTGCAGTTTTACATGCGGGTTTCACCACCGCAGTTTCCCGGCTCTTTCCTCACAGCCTCCTAGCAAAGGGCTGTCAGAAGAGTTTCCAGCCCACAGCTGGTTAATGACACACAATTAACATAAGCCTGAACGCTGGGAATAAATGAAAGCTGGGAAAGCCCCCTTTTCTCAGCAGCTGGATGAGGCAATTTACAGAAAGCCTGGAGGCATGGGGAAGAAAAAGCCTTTCATGAGGCTGCAAGTCCATGTGAAAGGGGGGATGAGGGCAGTTTGGGGCAGCGCTCCAGGCCCCCTCAGCTCCAGCACAGTGGGCCAAGGCAGGACAGCCGGTGAACCGCCTGCCCCAGACACCAGCCCCGGCTGCCAACGGTGCAGGGGAAACGTCTCCGAACCACAGGGAAGGCTGAGAGGCGAGATAGCAAGGTTACTCCCCATCTGACGATGAAGAGATACACCAAGCAGGGATGCGACTTGCAGGACAACAAGCAGAAGCTGGACACAGTTTTCTAGATCCGCAGTCTGGTGCTGCGGAGCAGGGGCACATTGGGCTAGGGAAGATGTCAGGGCTGATGAGTATGGTTTGACATTTTTGGGTTAGTTTCCCTCAGAGATGCTCTCCAAGGCACGCTCCCGTAGGCTTTCTCCTGCCAGTGCTGGTGCTCAGCTGATGCCCTGGGGAGTTGGTTCAAGGAGCTGCACTAGCAGAAAACAAAAAACAAATTCCTGAAAAGCTAATAGCTTTTTGCTGAGATGTTTTTGGGGGGGTGGTGCAGTGCTAATATAATGAAAGCAGCCAGAGCGTGGGCCTGCCCCTCCAGCAAGGGCTAGCTGTAGGACAGACTGACTTCCAATGCTGAGCTGTAACCTTGGGCTCAATTTTCACCATCAGCTCTGCAGGCTGCTGCTCAGGCAGGGGTCCTGCCCTGCCTTGCATCCTTTGCTGGAGGTTGCCACCAACACAGAGGAACAGCCCAGCTGAAAGCTCACCCAGCAGAAAGTTGGGAACATCCCTTCCAGCCTGTCCCACCAAGGAGACCGAGCTGGCACTTGGTGATACGAGGACCAGCACCCACGCGAGGGAGCCCAGCTCACCTCCAGTGCATGGAGACAAACACGTTCGGCAGTCTGGGAGAAGCTGCAGTGGATTGTGAAACATCAGCTGTGAGATACAGCACATGAGATCTTAAACCAGTTCCTTGTACCCAGGGCCTTGTGGAGAAAGAACAGCCCTAGTGATGAAAAAATAGTGATGAAAACCAAATAGCTATTTTCTTGGTACTTGGGCTTCCTTCTGGAGCCCCAGAGTTGGCCAACAGTGGAAGTTTCCCCAGTACACAATTCTTTTAGTATTCAAATGGCAGTGTCTGCCTTCGTTGACTATTTCCAAGCAGAGTCCTTCGGATGCTTACTCATTTTCTTGATGGCCAGGTATTTGCATGGGTTTTACAGCCTTGTGTACTTAAGACAATAATGTGATGGGAATGCAACAGAAAAGGAAGAAGATAAAGCCTTGCTGGCTGAAAATGTGCATATATGAGGTGATGGGAAGAATGATATTGGGCACACACATTGTGCCAGCCCTTCTCTTTATCTAGGGGGTTGTGCTCTGAGCAGATCCGGTCTCTGATCGGTCCCATAGCAGCACGGAGATAAGCGGAAGGAGGCTGGAAATTGTGTGGCTGAGCAGCAGGAGGTTGGTGGAAGGACCAGTTAGCAAAAGACATGGCAGGCAAGATGCAATTCCTGGACAAATCCATTTTCTATTTAAAGCAGATTAGCCCAGGCTTTGGGGTAAAGGGGAAAAGACTCCCCACCTGTTTGTTGACAGGGTGTAATTCTACGGCATAAGAAGGGATAGTTTCTAAATATGAGAAAGAACCAGTTCAAACTGGTTTAACAGAAACTTCGTGCGCCAAAAACCTCTAGCGAGGACATTAGAATAAGAGTGTTACATCCTCAGCAGCAGCTCCCGTCTGTCTGCTCGGCTGCGGAGGCACATGGCCCCCACAGCTCCCCAAAGCATCTGCCTCCATCGTTAAGCCTCCTCGAGCGTGTCACAAATGCCCCTTCATCCTCTAATATAGATTTGCAGCTGTGTCCAGGGCAGAGAAAAGGGTTGTGTGGCAAGGCTTGGCAGGCACGGCTACCAGCTTCTGAATTTGATGACAGTCTACAAAAGGACTGTTTTGGCTTGCTTTGGTTTTAATGAAGGCTCTTCTGCCTGAAGTCCTCTGATAACACACACACAAAAAAAATCTCTCATTTCTGTCAAAACATCGTGTGTGTGTTGGGGAGGAGAAGACAGCAAAAAAATCTGGGAAACTGATCCAAACAATAAAAAACAAGCACCCTCCCCCCCCATGTTTTTTTAAAGTCTCACTCGCAAGGTTTTGCTGCTGTCCTGCTGACCCCAGGAGCTGTATAACCCATACAAAACCAAGGGGAAACAGACCCAGGGCACAGAGGACACACAAGAGGTTTGGGAGACCTGAGGTCAATTCTCGGTTCTTCTGAAGGTTGTACCAGCTCTTCCCTGCCTTGCAGGTGGATTAAGAGACCAGGGGAAGTTCAGGTATGGTAACAAGGACCATAACATTACCACAGATGGGGAGGAAGGGAACAGGACCTCACATCTTTTGGGGCTCAGAGGGGCATAGGGCATCTCACATCTTAGCACCCAACTCCAGCAGTATGAAAAGTCCCTGCTGGTTTGACAGTAGAGTGTCCAAGGCAACACCAGGTGGGATGTAAAGACATTGCTACCCCCTCTTGTGGACATCTCAAGGGGGCTGGCAAACCACACCGGGCAACTGCTCTGGCTGAACAATAACCTATAATAATGAGTTATTATGAGTTTTACTCATAATAATGAGTAAAAAAATGCAGCAGTGCAGCCCACAGCTGGCGGTGGAGGTGCAGGCAGGAGGCAGGCAGCAGAGCTGGGGTCCCCTGGGGGTGCAGCTGGGGGAGGGAAAAGCTCCCACGATGCCTACGTGAGAGGGACGCTATCTAATTTAAAGAAGAGTTTCTGGCTGGGGGAGTCCCGGCAGCTCAAATTCCTGGGCCAATGCTTCACTTGAACTGGTCACAAATATTTTTTAACAATCCTGAAGCAGCCGGCACGTGGGTCAGGTGTGTCAGGACAGAGAACAAAGACACAGACACTTTGTCTGCACCGAGACTTGTGGAAAATTTCCCCTCTTCTTGACGGAACGCCTGGCTGGCTCCAGCAGGGCTCCTGGCCTCTGCATCTCCCGTCAGCTGCTCGCTATCATTTTGTATATCCTCTCATGTAGGCTGGCTCTGGGCAACATAGCGAAGACGGTAATTAAATGCTGGGTCTGGACTCCGCGAAATCTCCGAGAGCTGTTACAGGAACCGATGGCAAGTTTCAAAACTCCTGACACAGCTGGAGATGAGGACATCTCAGAGAGGCAACCATTGACTAAGGGCCACAGAAACTCTCTCACGCCTCAGGTGGCATCTTGCCCAGGAAACACTCATTTCCCCGTGACACTGGTCAGCCAAGCTTCCTTGCAGAAAGGTTCCTCCGTGCCCTCTTACATGCTGCAGAAGAGATCGGATCTGCTGTAGTTTCTGTAGCTGACTGCATTTCTCTGTCACTATAAACTATTACAGTAACGCACAGTTCTGTGCTTGATGACCAAGTGAGAGTATTTCCAATTTCCCTCTCCATTTCTTCAAGGGGAAAAAAAAAGAGTGTCTGGAAAGTTTTCGCGGCTATTTCCCACACAGGCACTACTTTAGCAAGCAGTGTTTGCTTACTACATTCTGGTCTAGCCATGGCACTTCAGGTCTACATCTGCTCCGTTTAGGACCTCAAAGTACACTTCAGTAGGAGCAAGTCTGGTCGTTCCTAATGCTTGCGGTAAGAGGGGGAAAACCAACATTCAAGATTTCTCTTTGCTTTATGCAGAGCTTGCAGACAACTCCATTCCTCCTTCCCCCCAGTTTTAGAGCTCTCTTTTTAACCTGAATGGACTCTTTGACCTCAAAGCCAAAATAATTTCTCCCTTAAGCAATAAATTAGGCCGGAGAGCTAAAGTAACTTATCAGAAAGCATCACATCACTGTGACTTTTGTCTGGGGGATGATATTCTGGCCTGCCACTGTGGAGCCATCCCTTGCCGTGCCGGGGCTGGCTGCTGCGTTTATCTGCAGGGCCATCATGCCACGGGGAAGCCAGAGACACCCGATACTTGGCTGTGAGCTAATGCTTCCTCCATCCAGCCTGGCAGCCACACGAAGTCTGCGAGGTCCCCTCCAACCCTCTGGGATTAAGGCAGCCAAAAGCTCAGGACAGCACTCCTTCCTTATAGAATCACAGAATCATAGAAAGGTTTAGGTTGGAAAGGACCTTGAAGATCATCGAGTTCCAACCCCTCTGCCACAGGCAGGGACACCTCCCACTAGACCAGGTTGCCCAAGGCCACGTCCAGCCTGGCCTTGAACACCTCCAGGGATGGGGCATCCACAACTTCTCTGGGCAACCTGTTCCAGTGCCTTACCACCCTTCAAGTGGCAATTTTTCACCCCAAAGTGAAAAATTTCTTCCTAATATTTAATCTGAACCTGCCCTCTTCCAGTTTAAAGCCATTCCCCCTTGTCCTATCACTACATGCCCGAGGAAAAAGTCCTTCCCCAGCTTTCCTGTAGGCCCCCTTTAGGTACTGGAAGGCTGCAATAAGATCTCCCCAGACCCTTCTTTTCTCCAGGCTGAGCAGCCTCAACTCTCTCAGTCTCTCCTCATAGGAGAGGTGCTCCAGCCCTCAGATCATCCTCGTGGCCCTCTGGATGTGCTCCAGCAGGTCTATGTCCTTCTTATGTTGGGGACTCCAGAGCTGGATGCGATACTCCAGGTGGGATCTCACGAGAGTGGAGTAGAGCGTCAGACCAAGGCAGGTAAACGGCTTTGCTGGCCCAGAGAGGATGAGAGGCTTGATGGTCTTCCTTCTTGCAGAGGTGGAGGCCACCAACAAGTCAGAGCGGACACTTGTGAAGAGGCGGTGAGTTTCCCTCAGTGGAGCAGCACAATGGGCAGCAGCTCCCGAGGCTTGGCCAGAGCCTGGCTCTGCCTCAAAAACACCGGCCACGGTGGGGAAGAGATTGGCTGCACCCACTGCAAGGACGAGGGGCCAGCTCCAGACCCCCAGGGACCCTCCTGCACCAGAGAGTGGCTGCGCTGGGGCCATCGATGGGCTCCAGAGGGGACACGCTGGGGAGTTCCAAGTGAGGAGGAGCAGCTCTGCCCCAAAACAACCAACAACTTCACATAACTGCTTGTTTCTGGCCGCAGCTGGGGGAATAGCAAGGATTTGCTCACCATCAGGCACAGCCAGTGAAACAAGGCAGCTCAATTTTCACCGAAAAAATGTGTTTCTTAACCAGCTGAGAGTGAGGCAGTCTTAGCTTCTGGGTTTTTTGGGGGGGTGGGAGGGAGATTTTAACTTTGCAGAAAGTTTCACAGTCTGGGCTCCCATTCCCGTCTGAAAAACAAACCCATTTTAAAGAGCTGGGATTTCCCAGAAAGCAGACACCCACCCAGCACGGAGGGGGTGTGCAGGCTGACAGTGAGTGGAGATGCCCGCCCCGGGGGTTCGTGGGGTGTCCAGGGGTGTCCTGGGGTGTCGGGGGGTGCAGGGCCTTTCCCCCAGCCACCCCACGCAGGACCTGCTGGCGCATCCCGAGTGACCCCACATGGTAAAACCTGGGGAATGCAGACACCCGACCTGCGCAGTTACAGGCGTGGGTGTACGGCACGGCGTGGCGTGGTGTGGCATGTCATGGCTGCTGCCTGGGGCTGGCCCCACTACCAGCTGCGCTTCTCAGCTTCCCTGGGTTGCACTGTACTGAAATGATGGCTCTGCTCATGGCCACTGTTCCCCCCTCCGTGCTTAGGAGTAGCAGGTCCCCTTGTCGCAGAGGGTGCCCACCAGGTGCCAAGTGGGGGCCAGGTCTGGCCCCTTTGCCTGTCACTCTCACTGCCCGATGGCTTTTGGGGCAGAAAATGCTCTTTGCAAGCTGCAAAGCAAAGGGGAGGGCTCTGGCTGGACCTGAAGGCTCCACCAGGGCCGTGTTTAGCACAAGGAGATGCAAAGATGCTCCAAGTGAAAGAGGCTGTAATGCACATAGAGTCTCTTTGGAGACCCTCAAGAGATGCAGCCTTGGTTTCAAACAGGGCTGTCACACCAGGGGCTACCCCTACCCTGCTGGGACTGGTGATCCCATCGGCCAAGCAGAGCACGGCTCAGCAGAGACCAGCTCCTGGGTCTGGGGACATGGGGGATAACATAGGTGGAAACAGCAGGACAGGAGAGCTGGTGTGGGTGAGGAGCAGGAGGAGAGAGGGGTGGCAGTGAGAGGGCAAAGCCCGCAGTTCAGAGCAGAGCGCCGAGGGGGAAAAGCCATCCCCATCCTTCGAGCACTCCCTGCCAGGTCAGTGACGCAGGGGCAGATTCACCTGGTTACCATACATATTCATTGCCCGTTAGCCAAATTTACATTTAGCTAACTTTACACGACAGTGCCTGAGTGGATCACCGGCCTGGAGACACAGCTAGAGCAACTCCTGTTTGAAGAATAGTGTCTGCTTTTGGTTTCAGACCCAAACCCCAAACCAGTCTGACCAGCTGGGACCTAGTTTCAGGTTACACCCTGCCTTGCTCTCTGGGTGATTGAGTGGGTAATGATCTCACTCCCAGCATACCTCATGGGGTAGTTGTCTCTCCAGGTGTCCACACAGGCTGCATCCCCCTCTCCCAGCCTCCCCCCCCCCCCCCCCCCCAAGCCATGGGACCACCACCGCTGTTGCAGCAAGACCCGATGGTTCTCTCCTGGGCTACCACAGTCCCAGCAGATGCCGGGGCGCGAGACCGCAGGCATGACCCCTCCGTGGGTCATTGCTTCTCAGACACCACTCCCAAGTCAGATAAGACAAACAATTCCTTTTTTATTGCAACTAGTATTATCAGAGTGAGTACACACACACACACCAAAAAATAAAATAAAATAAAATCAAGATGTTAGGTTTATTGCATAGGCCGTGATAGGCTGTGGGAAAAACAAAGAGATGGAAGAAATGATACAAGACAGATCATGAAAAAACATGGAGGAATCTGACCAGCCCCAGGAACACTGAGGCCGATGCCTGCGACGGGGAGAAGCGTCCAGTCAGATTGCCAGCGGGCTGTGGGCAGCAGGTTCTTCCCTTCCAGCCCAGGCATTGTCCCGACAAGGCAGCTCTCCTGGAGCGGCACTTGAGAGGACCTGAGCTGTGCCCTGAGCCAGGCATGGCTTCACCAGAGCCTTCCAGAGCCACTCTGCCCTCGGCCCTGAAAGGGTCCAAGCGTATAAACTAAAGTCTGTACACAGATTTATGCTTCTTACACACACACACGCACGCACACATGCAAACACACACACATCGATTTCCTCTCTCTTCACAGCAGTTTTCCAAGAGCAGCAGGCACTGGAAGTTTGGGGATTGGTGCCAACCCCACAGCCGACAAGGCATACCAGGTACTTCAGAAATAGCAGCTTCTGCCCCCAGAAGAAGTCCTCGGGTCCCAGAGGTACAAGCCTGGACATCAGAGATGCAGCAGTGCACATCTGGGAAGCACCTCACTGCAAACAGCCTACAGGGGAACACACAGGACCTCGCCGAAGTGGGGATGTCACAGGCTGCCATGGGGCCAGGGGTGAGCTCTGGACCTCCCAGGGCTGGGCTCATCTTGCACTGGGAGGGATGGGACAGCAGGAGCAAGGAAGCGCAGGGACATTAGCTGGCAGTATCCAGCCCACTCCTGTGCTCTGGGAGATGCCAGGGACTCGGGTCAGGCTGCATGCTTGGAGGAGAGCACAGTAAAATCAAAGCTGCAGCAAAGGTCCTCTGCGAGCGAGCTGAATCCTTCCACCTTCCCCTCACCACCAGCAGGAAAAGTAGGGACATTTCCTTTCCTTTCGCGTAAGAATAAATAGGTATTTTCTCAATGTGTTTGGGTTCAGACTGAACACTGGAGAAGCAACCGGGGCAAGTCAGAAAGAAAATGGTCGACACGTACTGTACATAGGAGGCTGTAACTTGGCAGCCAGGCAGAAAAAAATCTAGGTGTGCTTTTCTGGTAAAAAGCAAAGGCTAGTGATTAAAGTAGGTATCTCTGTTTCCTTCCGTCTTGAAAACAGGAACGACTGGAGAGTGTCACAGAGCCCTTGGAGCAGGTCCGGACGGTTACGTGAATCTCAGCCCTCAAGAGGCTCACCATGATCAGGAGGACTGCTGGGAGGCAGGGCCACCTTGCAGAGGACTGGGGGAAAGGGAGGAAAATATGAGGCTGGGTGAAAGAAAGTGGCACTGCAAAAAAAATTGCTGGCTCTGGTGAGCTTGCACCATTCACCAACATGAATGCTACACAGATCCAGTCCTGGGGTCCATCAGTAAGTTGAGCGGAGTTGTGCTCCAGGTTTGAGCAGGAAGAAAAATGTAATTCAGAGTTTCACTGGACTGTTTGAAGTTAGGAAGGGATAGACATCAGAGAGCATCAAAATGGTCCCAGATCCTCACTTTCCCAGAGCAGCCATTTAGCCAAGTCAATCACAAACACTAGTACTGCCAAATCATGGCTAGATCTTGGCCTGATGCTACAAATGTCTTCGAAGAGAAACAGTCCTTCAGGTGCAGGCCCATCTCTAAAAATAAAACTCCAGAAGCTTTGGGGAGTGCCCCAGTGCTGGGCTGGAGAGAGAGAGGCTGTAGGTCAGACAGGTTTGGTGGCACTGCTGTAAAACAGATGCTCAGTGTCCTCTGTGGTGGAGAGGGTTGAGTTGGTAGCAGTGGTCGGCTGACGGCGGCGGCTGTTCTTCTTCCTGTTCTTCAGGAAGAAGTAGCCAATGATTGCCAGGACCACCATGATGCAGATCCCGAGGAGTACGGCAATCACTACCTCAAAGGCACCTGCAGGGGAGACATGAACACGTTACAAGGGCTGCTCCATGAACTCTGATGCAGCTGGAGCAGTCAGGAAGAAGCAAGCACAAAAGCTGCTGCAGAAGCTGTGCTGGCAAAGAGAAGAGGTGGGCAATAGCTGGCTTGACATCAGGGTGGTCACTGCACAACTGGGGAAAGAAGAAAGAAGGCAACTACATGGCATAAGGGTATGGCCAGGGTGTAGCCAGCCTGTCTCTCCCAAATTATGGTTCTCATCATTTCCCAGATGCACCACGCCCTCTAAAGGCTATTCAGTGACTTCAGTAGGCTTGGCCATTTGATACCCCTATGAATATCCAGCCCTTCTGCAATGCTGGCCTTGCTTCACATGTCAACAGGGAGGCCACCGAGGGGTGGTCACTGAAAGCACCTCCCAGTTGGGATAATGCTGTCGGAGTGAGCTATGGTGGATAGGCTGAGTTTGTGGGGAAAGAGCTTGTAGCACTGCTGTGAGCACTTGGCTACAGCCTACCAAACTCTTGCATGATCATTGGAGACAGTCAAACATGACGCATTTGAAAGCTGGTGTGAATTTAAATCATTCTCTATTATTTGCAAGGAAAGACAAAATATTTTTCAGGACTGGGTAAAAGCAACAAGCAAGATCTGGAGGAAAAACTGTTACTCACTTAACATAGCGCTTTGGGACTCAAATGATTCCCATCTCCGGCCAATGGCATCTGCTTCTGAATTGGGAACAGAGAGGGGGAAAAAAGTTTTACAAAGAAGGTTGGGAACAAGTGATAGGACAGGTTTCAGAGGAGCATATTTCCAGTGCTCTGCAGTGACTGAATGCAGCATCTCTCTTGGCAGCCATGGTACTGAGCTCTCGGGGCAGGCTGTGAGGCACAGTGTAGCTGAGGGTGGCGCTTCAGAAAAAGCAGCAACAGTTTGCCTCCTGAAAGATACAGCTTGGCAGAATTCCTCCTGTTTCAGCTGTTGGCCTCCACAGCAACACATACAAAGCTCTACAGTGTAAATCTTTACCTCTTGTTTGTTTAAACCTTTTGCCTAATATGTGTCATTGAGGATTTTCTTAATTTCTCCCCTCCCACTTGGGGAGAACTGGAGCCAAGCTAGAAAGTTAGATTCTCTTTAGAGAGGCCATACCATATCTCTGTCCCTTTTCAGCACTCAAAATGTTTTCCAGCTCTGAGAAATGACAGGCTGCATTGCAGAAAGATGCTGTAGATACACATTGTTCCCCGTAAGACATTGCTCACGTTGAAGAATGCTGTGAGGCATGGCCAGGGTTTGAGAGCAGAGCTGCTCTGACTGAAAGCTCCCATGTCACTGCCTCTTTGGGACCACAGAATTTAATTTGGAGTGATTTTCATAGCTTGATCAGTAAAACTCCAGCCATCACTGTGACTGCTTACTTGTGATGCCTGAACATGATTTCATGCACTCTTCCTCTTCTTTAAAGTTGTTGTTGTTGCCACCACAGCCCCCGTAGGTGAAGGGGTCACATTTCTCAGAGAACGGGTTATAGTACCAGCGGGGGATGCTCTCAGTGCACTGTCCGGTATCAGGCAAGTCCACACAGTGACCTGGCAAAGAAAGGGGGAGGTGCTCTAGCCCAACCAGAGTCTTCCCACAGCGGCAACATTTTCTGCTCACAGCAGAAGAGCACAAGCACCACGGCAGAGGGAATCCACAGCTCTTGGGTCCCCACTGCCCAGTTGCCAGCTGCTCAAATTGGCATTGCCAAGGTGAGCTGCCACCCACCCGTAAACCCAATTAGCAGGGAGGAAAATGAACATCAGAGTGTGCAGTCATGTTAGACCTTGGATTCAATCCTCTGCAGAAGTCACCTGTCCTCCTTGGGAGGCAGAAGTCACCTGTCCTCCTTGAGAGGCAGAAGGCAACAGGAGGAGCCCGGACACAGAGAAACCACAGTTTGGCTTAGGTCTCCTCTACAAGCAAGCTGCATTTAAACTGACTTGGGATATACTGTTTTATCCCAGTGATAGTGCCACTGTTTACACTAGTACAAACAAGGCAAAGGCATGGGATCGAGCACAGGCATACGGTTACTCGTATTATGCCTTTGTTGTGTCCCTCACACTGCTTTGGTTTGCACTGTTTCCAAAAAAGTGCTGCAGGGTAGCACTTTGTACAGGCCTGGTACTGTGCCCAGCAGGCAATATGCATGATACCTGCTTGGGCGGAAAAAGTTTAGGCAGGAGAGTGAAAGCCTGCTGTAAACAGCTGTCCTTAAGGTCAGAGAACAGGCCCTTGCTCATTTTTAGTACAGGGACTACCCAGATGCTACACCCATTTTTGGAATTATACAGGGAACCAGTTTTACCATGAAATAACTGACTGAAGAAAAAACAAAAGCTGGTAGATGTCAGCCTAGGTGCTCTGGATGGTACTTACCTTGCTTATGTGTGACATTGATTTTCTGTAGTCTATTGAACTCACGAGCATCTGTGAGAGAAATATTTCAGGTTAAAACTTCTCTCACCAGTTGAATACAAAACAAATGCCTCTGTTCACGCAGACATGGGCAGACAGAGCTTTCCTGCACATTCCTTTGCCACAAGCCACGGAAAGGGGCATATAATTTGAGGTTCTTAAACATCTCAAAGCTATGAGAGGAACATGGGAAAAATAAAATGTAATAATGAGAAACTATTCCCAATTTCCACAAACATAGAGAGAAAACTAAGGAAAACAAAAGCTGCATTCTTAGGGTTTTTTTTTTTCCATCAAGAAGTATGGGGAAACTGCTATCACTCTAGGTTTTAAGAAGTGTGAAAGAGCACTAGTATAGGATATAAGATAGGGCAAGAAAGATGAATCGTATGCTTGCAACCTAAAAAAGCAGCAAAACACCCACGTATAGGAAAGAGATTATGGGAATTCTGGCAGAAGAGGGAGGGAAGGAGGAAGGAAGGAGGGATTACAGACTTGGGCAGCTCGCCACTCTGCATTTACATCAGCACAATGTGAGGATGTTAAGGGGACTGTGGCACTGGACAGACTGGGAGGAATCATGGTTTCATTTCCCATCTCTCAACTCTAGGAGAGCAGGTAAGGTCAGTCAGTGAGAAAAATATTGGCACGGGAGGGGACGACAGGCTCTGAAGTCTTACAGACAGGTGCAGAGAAGAGAGTCAAAGAGTATTTAAGAGGCAGGAAACAACCCAGAAGGAAGATCAGCTCTTGCAGTCAGCAGAGATATGGGAGATGGCAGAACCTGCAAATATAATACTGTGGAAAGAGGTAATGCAGGGTCAGGAGATAAGAACAGAAGGCACCAAAAAGCACTGAGTCAACACCTGTAACTTACGTTGCACTCACCTCTGGGCAGATACTAAGTAGTCTAAGCCAGAATTTGAAGTACTTACATTGTTCACAATACATCTCGTCTGATCCGTCGGCACAGTCGAGAGTTTCATCACACTCCAGGTAGGCGTCGATGCAGCAGCCATCCTTGCATCTGAAGAAGGGGGACTGACAGTTCCCATTGCACACTGCACCAGAAACAGTTCAGATAGAATGAGTTTTAATGAGCTTTCTCCCCGCCTTTATGAAGGACTTGAAAGCTGCTGATAGGGCTGGCAAACAAGAAACAAGGCAGATTAGTTAAGGTCTCTCTTCATTGCCACTCTGGACTCAAAAAAAATATAATTTCTTGTTTATAAATGAAACGTTGCTCTGAGAACAGCCATGCTTCCTCTCAAAAAAGAAGTACACAGAAGGTGGAAGCGAGAATGAGCTACTCAGGAAGAATATGGAGACATTGCCTATGCGCATGGGATTAAATTAGGAAAGCCAAACTGAAACCTGCACACCGGACTGCGAGAGCCAATGGAGAAGAGCGGTTATTCCCCTTTGCTCCAGTGCTGAGTACTGTGCCCAGTTCTGAGCTCCCCAGTGCACAAAAGACATTGGCATATTGGAATGAATCCAGTAGAAACTCAGCAAGGGGCTGGAGCACAAGAACTAGTATGTGGTTATGGAAAAGGGAGAGACACACTCATTTTGGAGGTGGCACAGTAACAGGATGAGCAGCAACAGACATGAGTTGCAGCAAGAGAAAGTGATTCTATGTAAGGGGAAAAAAATTATAATGAGGGTTATCAAACACTGGCACAGGTTGTCCAGAGAATGTGTAAAATTTCCTTTGTCAGAGATATACCCAAAACTGGACTGGATGCAGTCCTGAGCAACCCAATGTGACTCAAAGCTGGCCCTGCTTTGAGTAGTGGGTTGGACCGGATGACCTCCAGAGGTAATTCCCAACCTGAATTATCTTATGACTGAAAGTGAAAGGCTTAGTAAAGAAATTAGTCTCCAGTGCCTCACTTTCCACGCTGGCTGAGTGCTAATCAAAAGCCACAGGAATGGATGTGAGACACCGAGTCTGAGCTCGCAGCAGGATTACACAGTGGTACAGGAGGCTCACCTGGCTGTTGTCGCCCACCAACAGAACCTGCAGAGATAAGGGGAAAAATAAAATAAATGTACCACCACATAATTTTGTCAGCTCAAGATCAGCTTTATATTGCCTTCATATCTTGCCTAAGAAGTACATGTTTTATTGAAGCAAGCTCTGCAGGGGTTGGGAGGGGAAATACAGGTGTCCACCACCCAGAGACCCCAGATGAGTGGTACCCATGTGAGGCAGGCCTGGAGGAGCACAGGGGAACTTCCCACCACTAGCTAGACTGTTCTGAAACAGTCTTTCTTTTCCAAGGCTTTTGCCTCCTCCTTAAGCTGTGCCCCGCAAAGGGCCTTGCAGAGGCTCGGCCCATCTATCTGAGGTAGTACTCAGTCATTCTCAGGCTTGGCTGAGAGGGTGCCAAGGGAGAAGATTAATTTCATTTGGGGAGTGAAGCACTTCTGGCTCCCCCACAGCACAATGCTACCCTCTGGATTTAGGTTTCAGATGTGACACAGAGATTTGGTGAGGGTTTCTGCAGCCAGAGACACACCAGGGACACTGACCAGGGGGAGCAGTGCTCCAGGAACTGAGTCAGATACATTGGCAGTGTAGGACTAGGACTCCCCATCCATAATTAGCCTGGTCTCCTCAGCTCTTTGGGCTCTAACTATCTGCCAGCCAAGAAGCTGCAGTACCTGCCCACAGAGTCATCCTAATCCTATGAGAAAGCTGGGGCTGATTTTTGAAGCAGATTCACCTCTAACATTCTTGCAGGCGAGTTTACACTCCTCTTCCCGTAAGTAGTTATTCTTGTTGGGCTTGCAGCCACCAAAAATGAACTCCTCACACTGCTGAAGACTCGGGTTGTAAAACCAACGTGGAAAAGATCCTCGACACCAACCCACCTTCTTAGGAGTCAAACAATGCTCTATCAAGAAAGTTAACATAAAAGGTTCTGGTTAGCTTGCTTTGCCTTCACTTATACAAAGGAGAAAATCTTCCAAAGGAAAGTTTGTCAACAGTGTGGACACTTGTCTGCAAGATTTATAAAGTCTTAAGCAGCATGGAGAAGGTGAGTAGGGAATCATGGCATATATTTTCTTATATGAAAGGCAGGGTCATAAAATCAAATTAGAAGGTGCCACATCCATAAAACCGAAGGAGCTGCTTCCCCACACAGCACACAGTTAAGCTGCGAAACTCCTTGCTTCAGGACGTTGCTGCTGTGCAAAGATTACATGAGGTCAAAAAGGGATTTGTGCATGGCTATTAAATACAAAGACACCATCTTCTGCTTAAAAAAATCTCCCAGTTGTAAATTCCTTGGGGACCAGCCAAGCATAGTAGGGATTTACTGATAGCATGCCTTGTTCTTGTACTCTTTAGAAAGCATCAACCTCTGGACACTTTTGGATGCAGTGTACTGGATTTTGGACAGACTATTAGAGTCACCTGACATGGCTGTTCTTATATTTTTATGGTACCTGTGGTAGAAGGAGAAATTCCCTGCTTAGCTACTAGTCAACCATTTGTCCAAAACCTGCTTGCTCCTAATGCACTTGTAATGCTGAACATTTTGATCATTAAACAAGGCCATTAAAGTAAAACATACAAATAAAGCCAGGGACACTTGGAATGTCATGCAGATGGCTCCACCTGTCCTGCGGCTTAAGGGAATTAAGGCCTTCACAGCAAAACTATGGAGTCAACAAGACCTTTCAGGTTCTCCTGTCTTACACCCCCAGCTGCACCTGGGCTTCAGCCACTAAGGCATCACCCAGCAGAGGGCAATGACATGCAGAGAGGATGGGGTTATCGTAGGCCACCTATTCCGCAAAAGGATGCGAAAACCCTAAAACAGACTGCTTTGAATGTAGAGACCTTCCACTACTGCTCAGGTGCAGGCTTTTCCTGGGAAAAGTTGACATGCAAGTCCGGTCTCTTGATTGTGCTCTTTTCCCATCTACCTCTCTGAGAAGACCACCAGTAATGCCAGAGCAGCATCCAGGCTTGGGGACTCCAGCTAGACATCCGCAGGCTCAGGCTCACCTTCAGTCTGCTCAGAATTCAGCACCGTGATGGTGATGTTAGTGAAGTCTTGCTGTTGTGCAGTGTCTGTGACAGTAAGCTGGAAGACGTAAATCCCCGCTTGTAGGTTGGAGATTTCTACCTGATCTTCTTCGTGCTTCTGAGAATGCAAAAGAAAGGCTTATGCAGAAGAAGGTACTTCTAATGAGGGAGTGAGTGGAGCCACACAAGGCCCATGTTCCTGCATTAGGAAGGAAGGAGCTTGGATGGAACGCCCCAAGCAGATGTCTGGCATGCAAGATCTCCCAGTGCTATACAAACCCCCCAAATCCATGGGCTGATACCCAGCTGGAATAGCAGAGCAAAAGATACCACAAGATTAATTAGATATTTCATATTTTGGGACATTGGGAAGGCACGAGGGAAAATAAAAATCTTTGGAGAGTACTGAAATACCTGCAGTTTTCATTTTACTTATTTAAAAATAAAACCCATTATGAATAATTTACTTAGTACATAAGGAATAAGCTAGGTGTACTTAAGAAATATATACACTTGCATTTTGAATATGACAAGCATATTTAGTTTTAGAGATGGAAGTGAGTGCCTATTTCTTTGCCTACTGAGAGATTTCTAAAAGAGAGTGAATTATTTTCTCGTTGGTATTATTGGCACAAACTTTTTCCCTATATTGGCTGACAATATTGGTCCTCCATTTCCGTGCTATCTGCCTTTTCTGTTAGGTTTCAAGAGAACACAGAGTTGCCATATATCATCTTCATGTAGTTAACAGCATAATACTAGAGGACTCTTATTTATCCCCCCCCACAAAGTTGCTTTGGTTGGGCTAGGGGGAAGGGAAAAGGAAAGGAGCACTCCATATTTCCACAGCTCCCTCAGCACCCTAGACCTAGTCATTGCCAGTCTTCAACATCAGCTGTAGGCCTGATGCACTTGTTTGCTAGTTCTTCCAAAAAGTGCTACCAGAGCTCCATATGAGCTCTAAGGCTTTCCAGAGTGTTTTGCAGAAGTTTATCAGTAATCATTTGCTCTTCTAAAGCCACAATTCACATTTAACATCTATAAGACAGGCAGCGTTCACACCCCATAGATCTTGGAGTCAGTCAGGAGACATGACTTCTGCTCCAGCTCAGATAAAATAGGAGGGACATATGCTCTAAAGTGAGGCAAAGTCCAGGGAAAGCCCCAGGAGAACAGAAGCAGAGCCTGAGACTGGATTATTCAGAGTCAGAGGAGGAGAAGCACCAAAGTGGAGCAGAGCAAAACTAAGGGCAAGGCCCTCAGTGAACTACAGAAGCTTGGAAGCAGACGCAACTCTTGCACCGAAGCTTCTGCCCTCATGGGTGCTCCCACCCAGGCAGGTCAGGTGTTGGTTAGGAAGGTTTGAGATGGCGTCCTGGTGCAGGGAGCCCGAGACCTGGAGAGGCCCAAAATGCCATGTCCCAGTAGTGTGGGAGAGAGTGGGGGCAACTGCAAGGAGTGCTCCATAGTTTTTGGGAACAAGCTTGTGGGTGGACTGGCTTGAGGAGGGACGGAGGGACAAAGTGACCTCTAAGTCAGTGGCTGTGAGAGCCCAAACTAGTGCAGATCACAGTTGATGCTGAGCAAGCTGCTTCCTTCCTGCAGCTCCCTACCTTCATTTCCACGGAGGGGTCACCAAGGATCTGTTTCCATTCATAGCTGACTATGCCTCGGTCATCCGTGCTCTCTGTGCCTCTCAGTATCACTGGCTCCCCGGGCTGTACCCTCATGTCCATGCCAGTGTGGGCTATTGGAGGACGGTCATCTGCAGAAGAAGTGTAGAACAAGGCTTGGGTAAGAGGCTGAAGGGTCCAGTCCTTGACTCCATTACAGGAAAACAAGGGAGGGGGATTATTCCAGGCTAAACCAATACAGACTTCAACCACTGAAAGGAAAACACTTTTATAGAGCTGTGCTTCTTGCAGCCTGAGCAAGCAACAGGCAATCAATACCGTTATTACTGCCCTCACTAATTTAGTAAGTCCACAACTCACTCTGGCAGTGCCTTTGGGCCAGTTGGCTCCCTGGCCACTTCTGCCCACACGAACCACCGCAAGAGGGTGTCCCCGTGGCTACAACCGTTGTACTTCTGACCATTGGACCACATCCTCGCAAAACAGCACAGAGCAATCTCCACCCTCCACTTAGGGAGATGACCTGATGTGGGTGTTGAAGAATGTGGAACTGACTCTCATCATTCTTACCACCATCTCTAAGCACTATATTACTGTACTTAACCAGAGCTATGCAGGATTTGGATGGAAAATACCACTGCTCCTCAACCTTATCTTCCACCCCACTCTCTGTCACGCATGCCTTAAAAAAAGCACACAAATGTCATTCATGAGATCATTATTTTGTGCCATTTCCACAGACTAGCTTACAAGCAGCCTCCACAATCCATTAAACACTTTTCCCAGCTCTAAGCATATGAAAACTGATCCCTGCCTTTGCCAGCAAGAACAGCCTGAACAATGACACTGTTGAGCCTGACTCATAACTGCTTTTGGCCTGAATGCCTCTGACCACAGGTTTCCTGCCTAGCTCAGCCCATAAAACTCCACCTGGTAGCACCTGTACCAAGTCCAAGACCCAGTGTTCGCGTTCAACCTGAGTCTTTTGTAAAGGCATCGTTTGTCATTTAGAAGCTAGATATAAGTCACTCTACCATTACACTGTTACATAGACTGTGTCTGAAGGACAGGATTAATGCCCAAGCCCCTTGGAAAACTACTCCATCAGCTAATTACTTTCACTGTCATTAACTTGCTCCCAGTTTCCTGTTTGAGTGTTTCTGGATTCAGGTCCCAGCTGCTGACTCTTGCTAGAGCTTACTGAAGGAACCCTCAACATAAGGCATATACACAAATGAACCTGCCATTCAAAACAAGCTACTTTTTAGTTCTTTCATCACTAAATTCAATAGGATAGAGGCCTTTTCAACACATTCCAGATCAGCATTACCACAAATCCACCTAGAATCTTCTATTTTCTAGTATCTTCTACCAAATGAAGACCTATTCATTCTACCCAGCTCTTAACAAATGCTGCTGCCACCAAAAAGTCACCAGTGAAATAAACTTTCCCTTGTTTACATGTTCGAGCATTGTGCCCAGCCTGTTTGGCCGCAGAATCGGGGATGGTATGTGTGTAGCAGCCCTCTGAGGTCCTCCCTGCAGCCTGGTTCCCAGCCACAGCGCCACAGCTTACCTCCCTCATCACCAGGCTCATGGGGCTGGGGTTTTACTCTACAAGAGGTCAGCCACTTCTAGCTTGTGCAGCTGCAGGGCTTCCGGTTACGTTTATCGCACCGGTCTGTTTGCTCTCTACAGTCTGGCACTGGTTTTATCTTTTATTCCATCTTTTTGTGTAATTATTGGGTGGGAACAATACAAGATTCTTTCAAACCTCTTTCAAAACGGAAGAGGGGAGATTTAGAATAGATATTAGGAAGACGTTTTTCACTATGAGGGTGGTAAGACACTGGAACAAGTTGCCCAGGGAAGTTGTGGATGCCCCATCCCTGGAAGTGTTCAAGGCCAGGTTGGATGGGGCTTTGAGCAACCTGGTCTAGAGGAAGGTGTCCCTGCCCATGGCAAGAGGGTTGGAACTAGATGATCTTTAAGGTCCCTTCTAACTCTAATCATTCTATGGTTCCATGATTCTATGAGATCAAGTTCATATTGTTGAGCTTGAGCCAACTACCAAATTAGGCAGAAGAGACCCAGCTGGACTGAAAGAGGCCAAGAAGATGACACCTGCATCACAAGCAGAGGAGCCCACCCTGGTGTCCTCTCACCTTTGGGTGAGGCACACCTCCCTGCCACTCCTTCCTTGAGGCTGCATGCCAGAGAGATGGGTCCTGAGTCAGGCACAAAGACTGCTGAAAGACACCAAGCAGGGCCAGTGAGCCTGGCACCTCTTGGTTTTGAGCAGGACTGGTAGAACAAATAAATGGAGTTTCGCTTTATTTTCAAGTGGTCTTGCCATGAGAACATTCATAGGAGAAAGCAACGACTGGAGCTGGCAATACGTTCTGAACCAAGCAGGGAAAAACAGCCCCACAAGCACCTGGTACACAGCACTCACTACAAGCTCTGGAAAGGGGGGTATGTTCCTGCCATTCCTCCCAGGCAAACGCCATGAGCCTGGCAGGGAGAAGGGCAGCCTGCTCCCTGACACCCTCCTGCCAGGGTGAGCCCAGCAGATGGGTGCAATTGCACAAGCGGAAGACCGGTTCTTCAGCAACACAGAGGCCAATCATTAACTCACAACAACTCCAAATCATACCTTTCCTTGACATTTTTAAGCATGTAGACTTCAAAAACAAACAAACAAACAAACAAAAAAAAAAAAAACAAAATTGCAGGCCAAACATTTCTTTGGGTTGTGGATTGCACAGTGAAGTAAAAGCTTGGTTCTGCTCAATAAGACAGCTACCTCTCCAGATCACACCTCTGATTAGCCAAATTCCCCGACCCTCCTCACCTCCAGAAAAATAGTGAGAGTATTTGCCTGTGTGTGGTGGCTGCCAGCCAAGGAGGAACTCCCACTAGAAATGAAGGACTTTACTTCCAGGTCTCTCCCTTTTCTCCGTAGGACATTTAAAAGCTCAGTGACTTTGGAGTATTTCTGCTACACTGACTATATGAAGCCTTCAGCAGCAACGTGGCTATTCTCCACCTGAGCTTCATAACCGAGCACTGACTGAGCCCAAGTGAATATCAACAAAATATTTGTAGAAGGGGGAGTCTCCAATTCGGTTCTTTTTGCTCTGAAAGTCTGTTTGAAAAATGAAAGTTACCCTTGCTATACTGCTCTTTCGACGACGGAAAGTTTCTGTTGTAAAACTCTGTAATTAACAGTGAGATTAAAACTTTATGATGCTGTTGTGTGTCGTGCTCTTTACTATGGAACACATGCTCCTGGAGTCACATCATTAAGTGACAACTTCAGCTTCCATTTATAAAATACACTGGAAGGTGAAATATCTTTTCTTTATGATCCCAGAGAAAAGCTTGAAAAAAATGCTTAAAAACAAATTCATACGGCTCACAGTGTATTCCTGCCTTGGTCTCTGTTTTTTCCTCTTTTAAAAATTTCATCTAGTTTTAAGACTTATGCAGTCAGTGGTTTGTCTGGCTTCATCTCTGACAATGAGTAAACTTGAACCAAAGTTGATGAGGGAACAGGAATCTAAAAGATATTAAATTCCTACAAGGGGCTGCCACAGTTAGCATCTAGGTCGGGGGAGAGACCCCGGTAGGGACCTCGCTATCCGAACATGCAGGCACCAGTGAAATCCTGCAGCAGAAAGCAATTGCAAAACTCCCAATTTGGGGATTTCTCTTTTGGAGCTCGGGTATCAGCTCTTGCCCTCGAGACACAAATTCACAGAGAACCAGATTTCCTCCATTCCAGCGCTCATGCAGGTACACCCTGAGTACTTGAGACTATAAAGTAATGCTTGAAAATACCTCAGAATGATGTGAAGTTGCCACTAGGAAGAGCTGGAAAGCTTTCTCATGGCCACCGAGGGGCTCTTACAGCCCAATGTCATCTGCCAGTGCAGGAGCAGCATACAAAGGCGACGAGTGCAACTTGCACTGGGGACACTGAGGCACTGCGAAGGGAAAGACCTCGCTGGGGACAAAAGCCACCGCTCAGAGCCACGGGGCAGGCCAGTAGCACAGACAGGAGCAGAAATGAGGCCACCCAAATTCCAGCGCCCGTGAGACATGCAACCTCAGAGATTTCAAGTGTCAGAAGCCAGCGGAGCCTGCCTGCTGCACAAGCGGGTGAGCAGGGGCAGGCGGCAGCGTGGGTCTCCCCACAAATGCTAAAGCTCTGCTCTGGCGTTGCTTCCAGGGAAGTCATTTGAAAGAGAACAGCTTTCAGGGAGGGTTCATTCAGATCTCACCCATCGACACTAAAAAACTCTCTACAGTAATGGGCATAGGTAAGGAGGGAAGATGCTGCTGCCGCAGTGTTAATTTGCCTGAGGAGGGGGAGAGGGAAAAGGGAACATGGGCAATGCAACATAGTCCCTGGAGAAATACAAGCTCTTTCTGTAGGGGTTCATCCTGGCTGGGCAGCAAATACAGTCATCATAAAGCCATATAGTTTTCTGACAACTCATGCAGAGCCAAGCAGCTCTCAGCATTAATTTCTAGAGGTTTCTATAGTGGTTTGTAAGAGGTGCACACAGCAGGTCAACTTAACCTCTCTAAAACAATACAGCATGACTATACGGATTATATTTTCAGAATAATGCAATCTGTTGCCGCCCCCAGGCTCCCTCCATCCTTCCTCAGGGTGTGGGAAACTAGTCCGATTTGCTTTAGCGGGCAGAGGGAGAGAGTCTCCCACAGGTCTTCGTGCCATTTCAGTAGAGATCAGTTTGTTACTCCAGTCTCCTTAGATAACTTCACAGCCACGACATGAGGTAGCCATAATGTGCGGCACTTCGGTAAATTCTGCATGACAAACAATGGTTTCACTGTGAGCGGAAGCTGGACCAGGGAGCGGGACCAGCTGGTCCCCGAGGGCCCTGCCAGTACAGTATACCGTGGCCACTGAACCTGTGATGTGGGTACTGAACATGCAGTTCCCCCTCTCCTGGCCTGAGCTGGGCACTGGAGGACGAGCGGCAGGCTCAGGGCTGAGCAGCATGAGCCAAGGGCACACCAGTGACCGGACCCATCTCAGCCCCAGATGGGATCCCAGCACCGCTTGTTGGAATTGCACTGTGCCCACAGAATGGAAACCAGCGTGGGACCAAATGTTTGAGGATGGATGAGCTTCAGACTTGGTGAGCTGTCCTTTTTGAACGCATTACCAAAGTTTTAACCTGCAAATCTCTCTCCACGGCGAGGCAGGAGCAGACACATCCTGAACCCTGCGGGTTCCCCAGCGCTTCCCGTCTCCCACTCACAAGGCCTGAATTCAACAGGAGAGTGTCACCGAGCATTTCACAACCACCACAAAAGGTTCAGTTCAAGAAACGGACAAAGGTTCAGGGAGGTTATTTTCCAGTTTCACACCCAGAACTGGTTTGCCTAGACCAGAATAAGCTCGGGGTAGTTACTTAAACACTGGGCTCCATTATTACCAATAAAGTGCATGGCGAGCCTGCCCCTCCCCAATGAGCCAGGCAGAAAACTCGCACCAAAGTTCAGGCTGGGGAATCATTTAAGAGGATAGTGCCTTTTAACAATAACATCAGAGACTTTGTGCTGTACGTTAGCTGGAACAGGCAAGAGGCAGAGCCAAGCTGTCGTCACCAGCTTACACAGGACTCAGAAGCTCTTGTTCTCCAAAATACTGAAAATGTACTCAGGTGATCTGCAGACGCTAGATTTCAACTTATTCATTGTTGCTCGTACCCACAGGTTTTTCTGGTTATAAACCAGTAAAAGTGGTCGCAGTGGGGAAGAGCAAGGGCACCTCTGTCCCAGTGTTTGGTTTCCAAGTCTTGCTGTGGATGCTTAAGCAAGAGCAAGAACATGGAAGCACACACAGCGATACTCTCTCAGCTTTCAGCTACTTCCATCGGGCTCAGGAAACGCTCCAAGATTAATTTTGACCATTCAGCTGCTCCCAGCCGCGCTCTCGCTTTCCAGTGTTATCTAGTCTCCTCCTGAACAGATATAAACCTCTTAATTCAACGGGTCTGCTCCCTCTAGTAGTATTGTGGGTGGGTCTTGCAACATGTGGCTTTTTTGTTTAATGTCCCCCACTGGGATCACTAAATATATATTTCACTATTCACTAGAAAAAAAAATGCTTTTAATCAGCATTACTGCAGAGGATGTCTAAAGATTGCCATATAGGCATACCCTAAAGGCTCCTAGGACACCTGACAGCAGCACATAAAGGAAAGAGATGGATGACAATAATGATGGATGGGCATATAAGCCTCCTGCAGACCTTAAGAGCCCTGTCTCAGGGGGCTGACAATAACCGGGGCTCCAGAGCAGCCATGGAGCTTCACATTTTAACAGCGATACAGCACAACAGTGGGAAGACTGGACAGTTTTGTCTCCAGTGCAAAACTTGGGCCAAGATTTTTTGCCTATAAACATTTGGGAGGAAAACCCGACATGCTGAAAACGGCTTCCTTAACGCTCGGTTCACCGGGCCTCTTTGGGCATCTCCCAAAGGTCTGGAAACAAAAATGCGGTAGAGCTTCGTTATGCTGCCAGGTGGACACGCTCAGCATGCAGAGGCGCCTTCATTTGGCCTCCTGAACCTGCACCTGCACCTTTGTGCCCTTCCTCGGTCCTCTTTGGTGGCTGCCAGGCACCCACCTTCCTGCCCAGACAGACCTATTCCTCCTGTGTGGACCCAATTCCAGCATCGCGGCTGGAGAGGGGCTTGGGGTTTTTCTATTTGGACCTGAAACCAATATCGAGATCTGCATTCTTAAGTGCCTCATCAGCTGCTGTGGGGAGGAGGGCCCAGCTCGTATGGTCGGATTTAGCCCTTGTTATTATTTGCTATTTCTCCAGTAAAATAACTCCTTTTCATCTCCGGATTAATAAACAGTAATAGTCCTTCGCCTCTTTCCCTGCCAGCCCTCCGATGTCATCCAGTGCGATTCGGAAAGCTTTTGGTATCCATCAAAAGGCAATGCCTAAAAATTTGGGGAGAGGAGGGAAACGTGTTTGCTGTTGAAGCACAGCACCAACATCGCAGCCGGACCCAACCGTGCAGCAGCGAGCTGCCCCGCTGTCTGTCCCTACAGCCAGAGACCTGCCCAGCCACCCTGCACCCTCCGAGGGTGCAAACACGGGGTGTAGAAGGGACCGAGCCCTTCCTACACCCGCAGCAGTATCATGGCGCAAGCCCCACGTGAGCGAGGAGGGGCATGCCCGCGCCTCGGCAGGCAGGCAGAGTATCCCTCACAGCATTTCTGGCACGTTCTTCCCTCCTCACGGATAAGCCCTCCCGGGTCTTCCTGCCCCACCGCAGCCATCCCAGCATCTCCGAGAGGAGCGTTAGATACAGTCCGCAAGGCAGCCACCTGTGTGTGGGCGGCGGGGATGCTCCAGCTAGGTGCCACGGAGTGGCAAACACAGCGCTGCTGGTGGCACAGAGAGCTCAGTGACACTTTCTGGAGAGCCACACGCATGCGATGGCAGGCCCCGCGGCCAGCCCAGGGAAGAGGGGGGCTGCAGTCTCCCTGTACGGGACGCTGGTCCGCAGAGGTGAAGAGACCAAATTGCTCAACTGTACACTGTATTTTAATCTAATCTTGTGAAATCAGGATGCACTGGAGATGATGCATTCCATTCTCCTCCTACAACAAAGCATGTAGGAGTTCAGACAGCTGCCAGCATGCCACCTCCAGTCCCGGAGATGTGGGCTTCAGTCCCTCACTAACTGCAGCTCCCATGGAAAGGATTATGAGCCTGGAATGGAGACGCAGGACAACTACTGCAACAGTGAGACAGAGATTTGCCAAAATGCCCTAAAATGGAGTGGGAAGCAACTAGGAGGGACAGAGGACAGGAGAACCACTTCTGCCACATCACTGCTTAAACCAGTGACACCCAAGGGCTGCTCCAGAGGAGCCGTGCCCTCCTCCAAAACCCCTGCACTGACACTTAGGATGGACAAAAGTGGTCAGTGTGGGGTTTGGTGCCATTTCACACCTCCGGCACCTACAAGGCTCACAGGCTGGTACATCCCAGCAGACGATCGAAGACCTATTCAGCTTATGTGGTCCAGCCTAAGCCCATGCGCTAACCTGGCTGCTCCACTTGTCCTCTCCACAGATCCTTTCCGTCCCCGTCACAGGTGGGCTGGGAGGGAGGGAAAGGGTTACCCATACAGATATCCCCTAACAGCCCACCTGTGCATCAACATATAATAAACTGGTTATGGTTGCCAAAGACCCAGCCAGGCTAGAGACGTCCTGGCCTTGTATAGGCTTCCTCCAAAACACGGAAGGAGGCAAAAGGAGGAACTGCCATGTTTTCAGCGTTTCGGAACACACTGCGTTTTTTTTTTTGGAGACAGCAGGGTGCGTGGCAAGCGGCCAGCTCCAGATTAGTTTGTTTTCCACCTGGTTTTCTGGGTCCAGGTGCAATCTTTCAGAGCAAGGAACCAGGGATGAGAAACCCACCTCCAAAGTGAGAGTTTTCTAATCAGCCTCCCCCAGCTGCTCCCCCTCCCTCCCCCAGCAGCGAGGACCAGCCCCAACAAGCAGAGCGATACTGAGACACCTCACCATTCAGGCTGCTGCTCACAAGACTAAGGCTGTGGCAAAATGAAAGGCAACTAAGTGGATTTTGTCCTACTCTCAGCCCCTGAGCAATTAAGAGATTAATGCAGCCCTTTAAAATGCGGTGATGCGTAGATTTTTAGAGGATTTCACTTTCCAACCTCAAAGGCCTGGGGGGAGGGAGAAGAAAAACAATGCCTTTTTCTCTACCTTTTCAAGTATCAAAAACTCAGCCTGTGTTTGGTAAATACTCACTCCACCCACTTCAAATCGGTTAAAGAACGATTCCCTCCCCATTTACTAATAGGTAAACTGAGGCACAGAACTTAAGTGAGTTCATCAAAGTTAGGGAAAACCTTTGTGGCAGCGGTACATATAGAAACCCCATCTTTAACGCTGCTTTATCCCGACCATTTGGCAGCACAGCTGCACAGGTGATGGCTGGAGGAGCTGGCACCAGTGGCCATTAGTGCTCTTCCAGCCCTGGTTTGCACAGATCCATTATGGGCACCTTACCACTAGATCCGTGATCCTGCATTGCCAGGTAGGAATCGTACACGTCCTTCCTCAAGAAGTTGAGAAAGCCAGTCTTCCGGCCAAACCTGCAGACGAAAGCCTGCTCGTAGAGGCAGTTGAGGAGAAAGCAGCCCTGGATATGGTCTTCCTCCGTGCCCGGGACCTGCTCCACAAGAGCCAGGTTACAAGCGGGGTCCTTACAGCAGGCTCTCATGCAATCCCTGCTCCGATAGACCATGGGGGACGACAAGAAGGTGGCTCCGTTCTGGACGGAGGCGTCTGTATCCAGCACCAAATCCGGCATCCCTGCTGTAAAGTCCTCCAGGCACTTTTCACCGAAGGGTTTTTCCTCCTGCCCTTCTCCGAAGTCCACCACCAGCACCAAGCAGACCCAGAGCACAAACCATGGACCCGGACTCCCTCTGGCCATCTTGGTGCCCCGATCCTCACCTCCTCGAGACCTTAATCCTTTCCTAAAGGAAGGAAGAAGATAGATGAAGCTAAGAGGGACAGTGTCCAAGTGCATGACACCTCAGGGCGAGCGGGGACCCTGAGCGTGGCTGAGGCCGTGCTCGGGGTCCCCGCTCGCCCCAGGGTGACAAATGTGTCCCCCCACCCTCCAACTCATTCCCCGGCATGCACTCTCTGCCCCCCACCTGGCCGGTCTCAGGTGAAACCGATGCTGGGAGCAGGGTGTCCCCCTCGTTCCTCCCCCCCCCCCCGCTCCTTTGCCCTTCAGGTGCGCCTTCAGCTGCGTCCAGCGGAGACAAAGGCACAGAGCGCACAGGTAGTGAAAACCAACTCCCTCAGAGAGGAAAAAAAAAATCCAGTCACTCCCCTGCATGCTGAATTGCGTAAGAGGAAGGGGAGGAGAGCTGGCTGATACCATCTTCCACTCCTCTGACGAAGGGAGCAAAGGTTCCCCATGGGAGCCAAGAGCGGTACCCTCCTTCGTGCAGGTGCAAAGGCACCCACTCCAGATGAGCATCCCACCAGCCGGGCGCTTGCTGCATCCCTGTGCTTCAGCTGCTTTGAAGGAACTGAAAGCCGGAGAGCACGCTGTCTGTGTCCTCCGGTGGTAGCCCTCGCGCTCCAGTGGGGCCAGCTGCATGGCAGAGAGCACCATTAGCCCAGGTCTCGCTAGCCCAAATGAGTCAACCTTGTAGCTGCATCGACAGCGCCAGCTGCCATCGCTGCTGCGAGGGGCTTTGTGCTTAGCGCAGGCATCAGGAAATCGTGAATTCCCTGCTCTTGGGACACTATTCCTGAGTGAAAAGCACTTGGTAGCGTGGCCGGAGGCTGCCTGTGTGGCGGGAGCTCTGGCACCACAGCAGTGAAAATTTTTGGTAGTCGCCCCCCACTGATGAGGAACATTTCACTACTTGATCTCATACAGATCAGTCGCAGCCTGTTTGTGTTGCCCTTGCCTCGCAGGACGGTGCTGTTTGGAGCCACGGGAACACAAAGGCAGCCGGCTATTACTTCCATGTATTTTCACCCTGCTTCTCCTTGCGGATCCATGATCGAATTCCCTCTGTTCAACAGATAAACCGACGTCATCCACCTCCTCTGTAAACAGTCCTAAATCCCCTGGGTAAATTATTATCGCTCTGTTGTAGTCCTTAGGAGAGCAGGGAGTGCTTGTAGTCTGCTTGGCCATTATTTGTAATGAAATATTGCATCACTTAAAACAACAGCAGCAAATGTCAGATAGTATTGGCTGGCATATCTTCAAAAAGAGATGATGAGCAGCAGCTATGCCTTGAAGAGCAGCTGGCTTTGTGGTTTTGGGGACCATTCTGGTGTCCGGTGTTTCAATTCTTGCTGCTTCTTTCTGTACCTCTGATCCACCCTCATGTACCTTCACAGGAATTATTAAGAGTCCTTAGACACATGTTTTCCCCTCTTGGCTGTCACAGACAAACACTACGGGAATGTAACATTGTGGGAATATTATTTTCCAGTACCTCTTATTACTTTCTATGGCCTGATGCTGATGTTTGTGTATAGTACTGACTTCTGTTTGAAAAGGGAATTGCTTTGATCTGGCTATGGTAGGATATAAAAAAAATATAGGCAAAGCCTAAACTGAAAATAGATGGTAGGGCAGTAGGAAACATGCGTGTCTGCAGAGCAGAGGGATTTTTTTGCTTTCCTTATTTGCTCTATGAATCTTTGTCAGAAGAAGTGTGGGTGTCTCCCACTCCATGCTCAGACCCCATCTCTATACCAGGTCTTTAGGATCTGCCTGCAGACCATGCCAGCAGTAAAAGGAGAGCTGACTTTCCTGTCCTGCACATCTAAATACATGCAGGAGAAATAAAAACAACAACGAGGTTGTCTCCTCCTTTTATTCTGCACTGCCTGAGGCACTCTGCTGGGGGCTTTCTCTTGTATTTAACCTGGAGGATATTTTTTTTCCTGGTTAAATACTTAAAGCCTTTAGTCTGGAGCCAGGTGAGACTTGGTGCAGTTGCCCTACGCAGGAGCATGCTGCTCAGGGAGCAGTTAGTCCCATCCCCTTTGCAAACCAGCAACCATACTTGGATCTCCTCGCTGGCAGAACTGCCCCTAAACAGTCTGGTTTGGTATTTTTATCTAACTGGCAATTACCCAATCTACTTCAGCAGCAGTGTTGTATTACAAAATCGCTGTCAAGGGTTTCCTGTCATCCTGAAGGCCATGACGTCTCTTCTGCTTGTGCCAGGTAACATAACTCCTGCAAATGTAGAGGTGGGAGGACGCCTGGATTGGCATCTCTAGCCTTTTTTTAATTTATTAATGCTTATGAAGGGGTGAGCCCCTTCATACGCTGATCAAGCCTAGCCTTAAGTGTAGGGGCTTTTAATAGCTTCTGCTGTCAGCAGAAGGCTGTGCTGATGTCCTGCTGCAAGGTGTTCTGCTGCTCACCCTAAACATATTTATAGTTACTTTATATTCAGTTTTCTTGTGCACTATTTTCCTTTCATTTCAGAAAGTTCTCTCATTTTGTCATCTTCAGCTGTATTTATTTTAGTGAAATCATATCCTAACTCAGTCTTCGGTTTGGTAGTGCAAGCAAGCCATGATCTTTCAATTGCTTCTTTTATGGTAGAGTCTCTATTTCCCCTCTGTTATCCTAATGGCCTTTTCCAGTTTCAGGTTTTTTATTATTAAATATATGTTACAGAATTCTATGCCATAGTCTAAAGAATGCATCACCATTACCAAGTATTTAATCTTCTCTCTCTCTGCTGGAAATGCATTGCTGAATACATCTTAGGATGATATTAGTATCATTTGCAGTATCTGCTCACTGCAGAGCCATCTTACGAACAGTACATGCTTTATGGATCTTGGTCTTGTTCTTTCCACCATTTTCAGCTGATCAGCCCTGAGCTAATATTTTGATTACAATTTCCTAAGTATGTGATCTTACTTTTTATTTTCTCTATATTAAATTTGACCCATATTTTTTCTGCTTGGCAGATGGGTCTGGCTTGTTTGTTTGACCTGTAAACATCACATTTCTGGTCCTCCACCATAGGAGAGATGCATCCCACCTCTCCGCCAGTAGCACAGTTTCTAAACATGCCCAGTTTCTTCTGGAGAGGTCCAGTAATTAAAATCTTAACTGAGATTAGTTCTAAGATTAAGGACTTCTACTAGGAATGTCTCTCTGTTGCAGCAGCTTTCCTTCCAACTGAGTAACCTATTCCTTGCCCTCCTAACCTAGAAATCCCTTCGCAGCCCTCCGAGACGAATAATTTCCCACGACTTCAGCTGAAGTGTGTGTTATTCATATTAGTGTGAAGGGAAAGTAGGGTGTGTGATTTTATGACTTGGGAGTGTTTTTTAAGGGGTCCTGAAACAGTGAGTCATCGTTAACTTTTGTCTGTCTTTGAGAAGTGTCTGCTCTCAGTCCTGCAATAACTATTCAGATGACTCAGGGAGGGTAAACCGCACCGTAGTTTAATATTTGACCAAGATTATAAGAGCTCGTAGACACGCATGGCTTGTAACATGCTTGGCGCCAGAGCCTGCGTCACCTGCCTTCTTGTGATTACTGTGGAGACCCCAGCACCCATCAGCAGGTGGACGCCCACCTTCCAGAAGGAAATGACCCTGACAGGCAGAAAAACAAGGAAGAGTTGGTCCCGGCCCCCTTTGCCTCGTTGTGCAGCCCAGCTCCATGGCATCACCACTTGCAATGACTTCCTGACAGCGGCTTGTCCCACTGGCTGCTGCAGATTAAGCCATTCTGCTGTGCTTTACCTGGGAACCGCTCTGTGTGGAATTAACTCTTGGGAGACAGGTTTGCTTGCTTGCTTGCTTGTTTTGTTGTATTTGCCTCAGGTTAAACCTCCTGCTGTGGTTTAGGGGCGAGACCCGGATGCAAGTGACGGCACAAAGATGTGGCAAAGGAAGGAGACGGGGAGGGACCTTGTCGGGCAATGACTAACCACTGGTCCTGTGGAACGAAGCAAGGGAAAGGATGACAGGCTGCTGAGTCCTCCCAAGAGCCATTCCCATTGCATCAGGGGCAGCTTTGGGGAAGGGAGTTACAATGAGGGTATATTGTTTCTTTGGGGCAGTTCTTGTTTACGGTCCTGCATAGCACTGGCTTTTATTTGAATGTTGCTGGTCATGGTAAACCCTTAAGGGCAGGAGCACTGGGAAAGGAAGAAAGGAAAATAATGTCGAGACTAGTTACACCAAGAAAGCGTCTGCATTTTTGTCTTGCCTACGCTAGGCTTTCACAGAGACACAGGTATGGAGATGGCTCCCTTTGCGAAGCAAAGAACCTTCAATCTGCAGAATAAATTTAACGTTTCCCATTGAAGCCCCCACAGGCAACCTGAGCTGCTCTTTACAGGGCCTGTGAGTGGAACAGGATGGGTCGTGGGGTTCCCCACAGCCCCTCCTTCTCCATCACTTCCTACGGTGACTGCATCCTCAGGAACCTTCTGACTTTCAACACCTTCAGGCCGGCTGCCAGCGCCTGCCATGAAAGGCTGCTCTCCCCTGTGTTTGTAGATGGCAATTTCCCTGCAGGTGTGAGCAGTACAGTCCCTGCAAACGTAATTGCACCCTTTCACGGGGATTGGGTCACAATGACTTGCTGCAAGAACTACACAGGCAGCCTCTGCAAGCCTGAAATGTTGAAAGCAGGCTGGAAAACAAGGAAGATCCCCTTCATCTATTCAGCCAGTGCTTCTCTTGTCTCCAACTTTACCATTCAAGGACTTGCTGAAACCTCTGTGCCTCATGAAAACACCAGTAATGCTTTCAGTGCCGCAGGCCTCTTTTCGTAGGGAAGTGGCAAAGCAATGCAAGAGGGAGGGCAACAGAACAACACGAACAGGTTTTCAGTGATCTCCAAATAATCCATTTGACATCTAATTCAAGTTGTTGGCTTCACCTAAGTATTGAATGGGGGGGAGGGGGCTTCCTCCTCGGTGGAGATGCTTACTCATCCCACTACCTACAGGATGTCTGAGGGTGGACACAGATAAGCAGAATTAATTGCCTAAATAAGGAGAGATTGCAGGGTTTGCTACTCCTCTGGTGTGCCAAAGCAGTAAGTACAATCATTTCTCATTTACCCTTCTCAGGTGCTAATGAGCCATGAGCCTTTACGCTTCACTTGACTGCCAGTAACAGAGGCAGGGGGAGGGCAGGCAGGCAGGCAGGCAGGCAGGCAAACTTGTCTCACCTCTTACCCTTATTGCTGAGACCTGTCTATTTTCTGCGGCAGTGCCAAATCATGCAATTTTGGGCTGATCAGTCAGATACTACTAGTCAGATTCCTCCGTCTCTTGGCATTCTTCCTCCTCACTGCCCTTTCGCTGTCTTATGAAAGGTGAAACTGTCGGGGTAGAGGAGTAAGACTGGTTACTGACTGCCTGACTGAAGTTATATAGGCTCCTCTCCACGTGCTGGTGGGAAAGCAGCAGTACTGCCTGGGTGAGAGGTGGGAACTGTGTGAGCTGGAAATGCCTGGCTGCTTCCTTAACTCTCCAGGAGTTGAAGGCAAGAGATGATGTGCTCTCCCTCTTCTTGCTGGAGCTCTGGGGCAATGGTGCAGCCTTTTTTGGTTTCCACCCTCCAGTGGAGACATGGGAGGATGAGGCGAGTGGACGAGGGATGTCAGGATGGTGGATGTACCAGGGCTGCTCACTCGAGGCTCTGGATTTTTTGGATCTACAGCTCTGGCTACATTTTCTGATCTGTGCCACTTGTTTCTGTGCCTGTTCCTGCTCACAGGAGGATGCAGAACCTCTTTCCCTTGTGGTGTCAACATAGTATTGATACAGTCACCTCTGCTGTCTTCCCTGGTTTAATTTGTGTTAACTACCACGTTTGCAACCACAGGGAAAGTGATTATTTTCTAAAGCAGGTGGAGAGTGGCTTCTGGCTGTCTTGAAGGGAAACATTTCTCTCTAGACTGGGACTCAAGGGACAGAGGCTGACCTGGTTCTCCAGAAAGACAAGCCGGGGCCCTGCTGAATTATTGAGCATGTACCGCAGTCGCCAGCTCGGAGAGAAAGAGGAGCACCAGCTTAGGTCACAGGTGTGGGATGGAGATCACGAGCTTCAGGAACAGAGGAGAGTAACCAGATCTGCCTCATGCACTTGGTTGCTCTGCTGCCTGCATCGGTGTTGTGCCTGCTTGGCGCTACGGCGCAGATGCTCAGTTTGGTTTGGTGCCCCTCTCTGGGGCCCTAGATGGTCACAAAAACCCAACTGCATGGTATCGAATCCCTCCCTCCTTTCAGAGGCAACCCCTCACCCCCCTCTTATGGCAGGTCTGGAGGAGCAGTGACCCCAGGTCACGCACGTGGACACTGAGGCACAGCGTTACAGTCTAATGCTCAAACACGCTGGCCACTTTTCAAACCTCTTTACTCACCTGCAAAAATGATAAGCAGATTTGCAGAGGATATGATTACCAGCAACTGTGGAGAGAGGTCCATTGGAGCTTACATGTGCTCAGCTCTTGTGAAAAAACAGGTTGTCTGATTAGATGACTTAGTTGCCCAGGTATGTGCGTTCACTTCTGAAATTTTGGTTCAGGTTGTATGTCCAAGGCTATGAGGAGGGATAACTAGGTTGAAAATAGGATCTCATCTACCAGCCATGCTGGGAACCTCAGAGATCCTCATGCTGTGCATCTCCCAACAAAATGGTGAGTCCTTCTGTCCCTTTGGCCACCTGAATCTGCTGCAATGGAGGAAAAGGGCAGGATGTGGTGCAGCATGGTGAAAAGAGCCATGCAGCCACTTCTTGTTTGGTGACAGCTGGCAGTTACTGGCATTGGCAGGTCCTGGTGCACCCACAGGAGATGCTGCCTTGTTCAGAGGAGAGAATATCACGTATCCTGCATGAGGCATCTGATCCAGTGCCCGCAGGAACTTCTACCACACCCTCACGGAGTGATCTTGCACACAGTCTTTTTGTTTCTTCCTCTTGCTTTAATCATAGATTAAAAGAGTTTATTACTGGAGGAGGCCTACTTTATCTGTAAACATTTATTTCTATACTGCCACCTCTTCATAACAAATAATTCATGACTAAGCTCATATAAGACAAAGCAGTTTGAGGAACATCCTGTAATCTGGCTCGTTTTGGTTAACAGCTTTTCTGAGAGGGCCTCTGATGTTCCCTTCTTGAATGTCTTACTCTGCTGTAGGGTGACACTGACAGAGCAGCACGAGGGCACCAGGGACTGCTTATTACTTCGTCGATAGAGTACAGGCAGTGGGGTGAGTCTGCCTGTGGACCTTCTCAGATGTGGTATCTCACCACATTGCTCATATTGAAGTGAAGTTACAAGTCAACAGCGGCTCATGCTGTTTGAAGGGCCATTAGGGCAGGTTATGTTCTCCTTTCCCTTTTCCTCACCCCTATCCTGTGACCTCTGGATCCTGTGCTTCATAAATTCAGCTATGCTGGCAGAGAACTAACAGGGCAAATGCCAGCTTCCATGTAGAGTTGAACTGGTTCAATGAAGAGCACCAGCATCAGCACAGGGGATGGAGGAAGGGGACAACTTCCCTGCCAGCACCATCAGCCACTGCAAATTTTTGGGCTGACTCAGGGGTGCCAGGTAACTTCTCTTGTAAGTCTGGTCCTCTTTCTCTGTTCTTAATGCCAGCCTCTCCAGAGGTCCTCAGAACCAAGGAAAACATGTGTTGCTTTCCCCTGTTAAAAAATGCCAGTCCTTGAACAACAAAATAGAGAACTTCTGTTTGGAGACGGGAACTTGACACCTGGCAATGTGTGTCCTTTGGTCCAGAGTTACCTTGTGAAAATCTGCCTGTGTCGGGCCAGCATATTAACCTTTGAAAAGTCAATAGTTGTAAACACATGACAGGATGTTCAAGGGGTTTTGCAAGATTTCTAACAGTTAAGAATCTCTGAGGAATCTGCACTCCTGGCGTACACTTCTAGCCTCTCACAACATGGATTTTTGTGGGAAATGTTAGTCTAAATAAGACAGTTTTAGGAGTGAGATTAGAGGGGGGATACAGCCAAGCAGTGAGGAAAAATGGGTAAAGCTGCTTAAATTAAATAGCTGACAGTTGTCTTCTGAATAGAAATTATGGTACCAGGTATCAGGTATACTTTAATACTTTATCTTTCACTGATGTGGAAGCAAGATTCAGGATCAGCATTTTGTGGAATATTCTGTCAGAAGAGGCTTTTATTTTTATGCTCAAATTCAGGATGAAAAGAAGGGCTGGAATGGCCGTGCCCATTTTTCTATCACCCTGCGTACAAGATGTTGCTGGCTGGCTGTACCACCATCCCTCTGGGCACTGGAATGCGGCTTTGGCAGGGAGACTGGGCACAACTTCCAAAGGAGACCACCCCCCCTTGCAGACTGCCCCAAGCTGCTTGGCGGCAGCTGTCACTGGGAGAAGGGTTGGTCCCTTTTCCTTTGGTTTATCTAGCTCTTGGTCTCCAAACTGGAAGTACCTTGGCCGCCAGGAGCAGCAGAGACTTACTTGCTTTTTCCACACAAGCGACGAGCCTGGGGTTGTTGGATCCGCTTCATGATGGAGGGTCTCAGCTGGTTTGTCCGTTTGATAGGTCAGCCCCCTGGGCAGGTTGCCGGAGGGCTCTGGGAACAGATGAATAAAGAGATGTGATACAGCGTCTGGAGGGAACGCAGGTGTCCCAGTGCCCTGGCACCCCATAAACACAGCCAGACTGATTTCTGTTCCTCTGAACAGCACTGCTCACACGTATCCCTCTAAAATGGCATAGGGCAATAATGCTGCAGACCTTTAACCTGTCTTCCAGTAAGAAAGCGATTGTAAGGCAAGAAATAATGTATAATATGATAGCAGTTTATGATGCTTCAGCAGGTGAACCTGTTCACCCTGAATACTTTTCTGTGGGAAGGAGATAGTGATATATCCATAGATGGGCCTTTCCCTGCAGTGTCATCACATCAAATACTGTGATTTTTTTTTTAAATGAAAGCACAGATATTTTGTTTTGTCTCAGAAACACCTTGCTCAAATGATCTCAAATTCAGGCCACTGGGATTTCTACAGAAATTTTTGAGAAAGCTGGAATAAATGTACAGATTGTAGAACAATGTAAAATGGGACTGTTGAGTCCAAGTTTGGCTTACAGTGTCACCGACTGAGTATTCCCACCCTTGTAAAATAGTGGATGTAGCCACCTGGCTCCAGACCACTTCTCCTTATCTGTGCCAGGTCCAGCGCTTTAGCTGGAAAATGCCAAATACACCATTTCAATGGGAGCTAAACTCTGTAGCTGCAGAAAAGTAGTTTACAGAGGCTCGTGGAGCTTGAACACAGCAGGGTCCAATACATTATGTATAGATCAGCCCTCTGGAATTGCACATCCCTGTAAGTTATGCCTGTAGGAAAAGAGTAATTTAAAACCTCCTTCTTCCCCACCTCTTGGAGCTGACTTGCGTTAAATATTAACAAGCTCGTTTCATCAATTCCGTGGTTCGCTTGGCTTCTTTTAACAGCAGATGTTATTACAACGACTCCTCTGCCTGCCTCCCTGCTCCTGTCAGCACGGCCGATGGTGAAATCCAAGAACCTTCTGCTGTAACTCTGCCCGCAGAGCCTGGCTGCTGCCCCGGTCCCCTGGTCTCCCCCACCTCTCTCCCTGGGATCACCAATGCTGCCCACCTTTGGCGTCTGCGAGTAGCTGGTGCTGTGAGCCTCTACTTGCAGAAAGGGGTTGGTCAAAGGAGCCAGAGAAAAGGAGCGAGGGAGCCGGCGGGAAGACAAGTTGCTGTGGTGAAGCGGTGAGCATGGCCAGCGACTCCAGCACACTGCCCCGGGTGACCTTCCAGACGCCAGAGAAACCTGGTGAGGAATCATCACACAGGAAACTGGGCAAGTTAACCATAAAGTACAACCGCAAAGACCTACAGCGCTGGCTAGACCTGGAGGAATGGATCAACACCCAGCTGCAGGAGCTGTACCAATGCCGGGTGAGTAGCTGGGGCAAATCAGCCCCTCACTCCTCAGGTGAATGGGACCGGAGACCCTGTTGTGCCAGGACAGAAGTTTGCTCACTCTGCCTTACTGGAAATAGCTTCTCGTCTTCAGTCTCCATTAGGTATCTAATTGCCACCCGCTACAGCACTCTCTCTGACTGGTGTGTCTGCAGCCAGAGAAGCTTCCATAGATATAATCCAACTGGCTTCACCTGCTGGGGGACAGCTAGTGCTCAGCATGAGCAGCAGAACCTGGAGAGATGTACAAACCTCAGATGCTTCTTGTTGCTGAGCTCCACATGCTGGGTGGCTTTGCTGCAAGCAGTATCTAAGTTAGCTGGGTTAGAATTATCCGTGCGTTCTTGTTCCTTTTGGTCACAAGAAGGTAGCTATAGCTGCTGTTGGAATGAGACACTCCAGATAATGCTGTTATCTGTAGCTGCAGAGTCTGGACACACTACTGGCAGCAGGGGAAGAAAGAAAGAAAATATATGCTGAAATTATGTATGTAGAGATCTTATGCCTTCAACTCCACAAATCCCAAATCCCCATAGCTGTCTTCCTTTCCCAAGATTCCCTCTGCACCAGGAACTCTTCCTGCCTATCTGAGATCTGTCCCGCTAAGAAAGATCCCGGAGCACCTAGGTCCAGCCCCTGAATGGTACCAGTCTTTACTTGAGCTGTTGCAAGGTACATGACATTTTTTCTTCAGGGTGGTGTGACATTTCAGTAAAGTCAATTTCCAGCGTTGGTTGGGTACATTTAAACGTTAACCTGCCATATCGCTTCTATGCTTATTTTGTGCTCAGGTGGATGCCACTTATGCTGGGAGCTTTCAGAAGGGACAGTGCTTTTCCATGTTTGAGATAATTCCTTTGCAGTATGGTACAGGAAAAGGGAAACGGATTTGCCCGCATTGTACATCATGGTCTTAAACCCATTTAAATAGCTTGGCTGAGGGTTTTGCTTTTATCTGTAGGGCAATGGCTGTTGCAGTGAGAGAACATAGATTTCTTGACTTGCAACCCAGTACAACATCTTCAACGGAAGACATAGATGGGTTTAACAAATTGTGTAAAACAGCTTATTCCTGTCCTGGATGCAGAGGGACTAAAAGAACTGTCAAACCCTTTCTGCCCTGTTTTCTGTCTTTGCACCGCAGCACAGTGTTAAGCATGTTTTTGAGATACAAGGAGAAAAGAGCTGATGATTGCTCAGAGTCTTCCACTCTCCGCATCGGCAGTCTCGAATTAAAATCAGTGGTGGAAGTGGGCATGTTAGAACAGCCCAGGACAGGAGATTTTTGTGCTATATGCCGTGATGGTACAGAGAAGCTTTTATCTGCCCCAGGAGAGCTCCAGGCTGATTTTCTGGGCCCGAGAGCCATAGAACGATGACAGCTCGACAGCTGAAGAGCCAAACTTCAGGAACTGTCTCTGAGGCTGTCTCTACTATTGTTGTTGCTGTTGTTATTGTTTATTATTATTGTCATCATTATTATAATAATTTTCTGTGTGACTGTTTCCCATTTGGAATTTGTGGGAATGTACCAGGTTCTTATGCCACGTTGGGAGAGAAAAATAGTTAATTTATGCTTTAATTTATGCCATATGCAAAGAACATGCAGTAGAAAACAAATATGGAAAAAAAGGTCCATCCTTCTGTTGCAGATGCATGGCTCCTCTTAAAATGAGTATATTATTGCTCTTATTCTGTTATTAATGTTTTTAAACCCTTAAATTCATAGCTTGATTAGTAAAAATGATAAAGGATAAAAGCTCATAATCTCTTCAAGACTTAATTCTGAATTTCCGGTTGTTTTCTTTAGTTTATAAAATGATAGTAATAAATTCTCAGCTGTATCTTAGGCCTCCTGATAATGCACTGTGAAACGTTATATAGCGTACACAGGAGCAGATGTTATCGCTAGACCTAGTCAGACAGGCAAAATTCAGCGTGTCTGCGAAGTGCTAGAGTGGTGGTCCTGGTGAGCGAAGGCTGTTCAAAAGAACAGTGGCAGTGACAGCATCACCTGCCAACCATGCCTGCAGTGGCACTTGAGGGACTGTCCCTGGGGTTGGTAGCTCAGTTCAGAGAGCCCTTCACCTGACTGTTGAGATTTGCCAGAGATAAGCAAGGAGAATGGCTGCTCTTTTGAGTAACAGAACATTTTGCCCTCTGAGGAATTATTGCAGTTTTAAAGAGAAGTTTTGGGTTTGGGGTTGGTGGTTTCTTTGTTTGTTTGTTTGTTTGTTTGTTTGTAAGACTGATGAGAAGCACTTGGTACCACCAGTAAGATGACCCAGCATGAGGGTCCCTGTGTGATACTCTTACTCGTCCAAGTCTGCAGATGTACACTTGTAAAGGTTTCAGAAAAACAAGTAAGGTTACGTTATCATTTCTGGTTTTCTGAGAATTAGGAGCTGCTTACTGTCATGAGAGTAGCTGCACAAAGGGGATTTTTTTTTTCCTTACTATAAAATCCCTGCAGGCACAAATGAGAAATCCAGCCATGCCCTTACAGGAACAGATTGCCGGTGGCCTGCCTTTGCTAGCGCCTCTCCAGCACAACAGGTTTCCCAACTTCCTGGTGTATTTGGGCCAACCTAAGAGATTTGCTACCAGGAACTACATAACACGATGCTGCGCCAGGTCAGAGACTGTTAATAGGGTACAACAGGGGGTTACACAGGATCTTTTCAAATAAATACATGTGCTACAGTAAATGACTTGATTACAAGTCCAGGTGTCCAGCAGATCGTCCTGCTCTCCTTTGTGCATCACGGCAAGATTATTTAGTTAGCCCTGCTAGTCTGGGCTTTCGTGGATCCATCGACTTCCATTACATTGTCTCTTTGTCAGCGTCTTCCTTTGCTCCACCTGCCCTTGGCAGTGCAATATTCCTTAGCGTCTTCCAGAAACCCAGGTGACTGAGTCAGAATAAACAGCACTGCGGATTCAAATGCCGGGAAGGTTAGTTCAAACACTGCCTCCTGACACAGATAATCTGAACGCTATGCTGTTTACTGTCATGAGGCTTTTTTCCAACAAAACTAAGACTCAGGAGACAATTTTGATTGTCAAGACAATTCCCTGCATGTGGCAGCCAGAACACCATCCACACTAGGACCAGAAAGCTGTAGGGGGTTCCTACCCTGTCTCACCCTCCTGGTCTATTTAGCTCTGTCTTTTAGGCAGAGACAAAGTCAGGCTGGATCAACACCTGGTGTCTAAACAGTCACATGATAAATATTACTCTTAAGAAGAAATGCTGTGTGGGTCACAGTACAATATATTTAACTCTGTTTTGTTACTTATTGTCAAGTCAGCTGCGTAACAAAGCTGAACAAAGGTTTTCTACTTCCTCTCTGGCTTGGTATCAGAGACTGCTCAGAACAAGTTTCTTTTTTTCCTGTAAGTGTTGCCTTTATTGTTTAATGTTTTACAAACGCATCCATAAATGCTACCAGCAATTGGGTACTGTGCTGTTTACTCAGTATCCTTATTCTGCTCATTATTATGTTGAAATATCACTAGTGTTGTGTTGTCAAAGATTCATTTTGCAAATATTTTGGAAGCCACGGTGTGCTTTCCTTACAGTCTTGTAGAGACATGTGGAGCTCAAATGTGTCTGTGATCAAGATTACAAGTGTTCCCAACTAACACCCTTACATGCATTACAAGATTATTACTCCAATCACCAAAGCTTGGGGTCTCGCTTACATTAAAGGAGACAATTCTATCCCTCTCATGTCCGTTAGAGAAAGCTGGCAAAACATTGTTAGACCTTTCAAAAGTGTAATTGTTTTTCTCTCCATCACTGCAAAAAGCCTTAGTATAAATACCAACTATGTGAATGTATTTAGCCTAAAAGCCTAAAATCTCCTTTTATTAGATGTACCTCTCTAAGATTAAGCCCACTGGATTTCTGTTTGATGAACGCTTGTGCACACTCTTCATAGATGAGGGTTGTCCCAGGTTGGCTTACATTGCATTGCAGTTGGCAACTGCAGTTGGATATTCTTGGAAGCGTCTTCCCATGATGGACGACGATCCCTGAGCAGTGGTATCAAGTGTTAAGGTGGAAAAAGATGAACGACGTGTACATCAGGGTGTGTGGCTGTAGCAGACACCACAGAGGGGCTGGAATCCGTGCCCCCTTTATAAGAACCTCCTTACCTTGAGACAATTTATATCTTGACCTCAACTTTGCAGCATTATTTTATTGTAACTAGTTCCTTCTCAGCTGCTCAGTTCTTTAAGGAAGGCCTCTAGGGTTCTTAGGAGTTTGAAGGTTTATTAACTGTGTATTTTTTTTTTCTTTTTAGCTAAGAGAGGAAACAGAGGCAGCAGCTCCTGAACCACAAATTGATCTTGAAGATCTCCTGGAGGTCCCTAATGAAGAACAGAAATTAAAACTACAGGTCAGATAGTGGGACTTGCTGACTTTAAGTTAGGGACTTCTTTCATAAAGAGTAGTGGTGGTGTGTGGGGTACAGAATATGTGTATGCAGTGTTGCATGATGCTTCCCTGTGTCTTAGCTTGCCAAATGTAGTAAGATCATATACCCTTTTTGTAGAAAGGGGAGAATAGGTCAACTCATAAAATACTAAAATGACTCCTCCTTGTTTTTTAGGAAATCCTCCATGAGTGCTCCAGCCCAACAGAGGTGAGTGAAGTACCGTCAATATATGTATGTTATACTGTGCTGTAAAAGTGTCTGTTGCTGCTTGGCTGAATAGCCAAGATATTACTTTGCCTAACATGATGCTGCAGATTTGTTTAATTCCCAATGAAAGGTGTTTGCTACTTTATTCTGCTGTTTTAGAAAAATATGTGTAAATCTACATGGGTGAGCTGAAGACAGAGCAGTGGAGCAAATAAGGAATTACACTTTACAACCAAAGAAAGCTCATTCCATGTTTTGGACATCCTAAGATGACCAGGCTGAGTTTCTATTTGGTCCTCAGTGTAGAAAAGCCATAGGCAGTGATACAGCTCACAGAACACTGTTAACTAAACACATTCTTAGCTTAAGCCACTCTAGTGTTCTGAGTGACAAGAATGCAGGATGGCCCTCAGATTGGATTGGGCAGATAATTGTTGACCAGTGGCCATGTAAGTTTTACATGTGGTTTTTCTTCCCATGTGAACTTTACAAGTACCAGTTTTGAGCTAGAGAGTTAAAGAAATCCCACAGGCTGTCACAATGTCCAAAGGAGTGGAGCCTAATACTTCGCAGTGTAGTGCATGCACCACAAAGCAGCTGCCTTCACTGCACTGCATACCTGTGCAAAATGGGGTCCCCATCACCCCCTCAGTCACATGCACTGCATGTGAACATCGTGCTTGGACATCATTCATCAGTGTCCACATCTTGTTGAGCCTATGTATGTGCGCAGGGATGAACATACAGAAAATGAGGTGGATGCATGACTACCACTGAAATTAAACTCAGCTGTAGCAATCATTACAGAGAGTCTCCTAGCAGGGGTTCAGCAGACAAGGCTGCCAATAGGGAAATAGTTTTCAGTGTCTGAATTTCAGAACTTAGGGAAGAACCCCACATTCCCAGAGCGATAACTGAAAAGAGTTTGCTCCACTGATTCATAAGCCATGAAAGTATCTTGTGGACAACATAGTACTTGCAAACTACAAACAGATACTTCTGTCCCACTGGCAAAAATATGTACTTTCACCCTGGTGATACTGAGCCCAGTCCCCTTGAAAGATCACAGCAGCCTATTTTCAGAAAGCAGACAGAGGAAACAAACGGGATTCCTCTGAAGGGACAGACCGAAAAGGTATGTATGATTCTAGGCATTCGCTTCCAGAGCGTGCCGTGGCAGGCAACCTCTGGTCACCTAAGTAAGGAAGCTGGGCTTTCACACAGCGCAAATGGTAACAAGCTGCAATACTTCCAGTGACCTTGCCTAATTACAAGGACAGGTAGCTATTCTTTTGGGTGAAGAAAGGCTGCACACTCCTTTACGGTGATATTGCTTGTCATGCAGAGCGTTAAGTTTGCACTTGTCACATTGACTTCTGCTTGGAATAACCAGATAGTCCAGTTTAGTTCATAGTCCTTGGCTGTGTCAGCAAAGTAGTCGGGGTTTATCTCCATTAACTGCTCATCTATCTGCTCTGCCTGTCCTAAACCCCGGCTCCAGGTTATCATTAGCCCTACATGTGTTTTGCTCCACCTCTTCTCTGCCAGCCACTTCCTTGTAGAATTGGCACAGCTCCGAGATGGTTTGCAATCCACAACATGGAGCTTTACAGGTTCAACAAGAGGGACAGCTTGCTTTGCCCTAGATTGGGAGGGCAGCAAAAGTGGGCAGGAGGTTATGATGGCAACAGGAAGCAGTGGAACCTAACAGAGGACAACAGCATCCTGAGGTAATCTCAAGGTGGAAAAAGCAGGTATCTGGGATGAAGAGGGGCAGGCTGGCTCTGGGGGAGGAAGTAAACATGGCTGCTCCAGAGGAAGACAGGGTAAGGGAAGTAGAGGGACTTTTAGACCCTTTTCATCCATCAAAAGGTCTCCTTTCCTGAGGTAAAAGATAGATATGCTCAATACATGTCAAAATTCTGGTTTCTGCTCTACGTGAAGGTGAATGTGGGAATAATGAAAGCACCCTAGTACTCTCTGGGCTGGTGAGCACTGGAATTAATATGACATCCTTCTTCAACCAATTCTCATTGCAGGACTTCATTACGGAATTGCTTAGTCGATTGAAAGGTCTCCGGAGAGTTACCAATCCTCAGAAGAAATGACCTTGCGCACATGGAACACCCCGCTTTGGTCACAAGGAAACGTGTGTCTTCCCCACAAAAACCAGGATCAGCAAAATCGCTTCAGAATATGTTTAGGACTTACTGTTATTGAGAAATGTCACCAAGTTTGTGAAGTTTGTACCAGTGGTTTGAAGTCTCCACTCCTTCCAGATCTACACACAGAACAGGGAGCTAGACTGTACATTTTCCTGATTCTTAAAGGGCATGTTAACCTGGGGAACAGGATGTCCTTCCTTTAGTTTCTTCTAGGAATTTCCATGCTGGCTGAGGAGCACTGAATATAATTCTCAGGAGCTCATCAAGACTTCTTTCTTTCCATCCACTGCAAGGAAAACAAGGCATTGGTTATCACTCATTCATCAACATGGAAAATCGGTTACTGTTAAGCTGCACTCTGTTTCAGTCTGGCTGGGACCCAGCTGCGATCTCCTGCCTGTTACTGTTGTGCCTGACTCTACAGCATTGCACGTACTTTGTAAGTCTTATTAAGCGTCTCTTATTCATGAAGGTTGGACAGAAAATATACAGTAGGATGGAAGGAAAACGTTTGAGTGCACCTGGTCTAGTAAGGGGAATTTAGTGAAACAGCTGCTAAGGATAATGGAAGACGGATTGTTTTTCCTTTTTGTGGAATTTAGGACTTAATGAATTAGAAGCGTCTTCTAAATGAGCAAGGTCTGCGAATGATTTTTCTCATAATTTAAAAAGATGTTGGAAAAATGCTTATTTTATATATTAAAACAGAGAAAACCAGCCATGCACTGCTTGCTTTGTTTCTCTTTTTAGATACTATAAAAAAAAAATGAAGTGAAAAAATACCTGCTCCCACTTTCCTTGCAGGGAGCATCTCAGAGCGAGTCTTTTGCAGACAGCTAGGTCTCACAAATGAGAAGTGAAGCAGGACACATTGTCTTGCTGCACAAACTCTTCTGGCTACAACTAACACGTGGCTGGAAAAATACAGAGGAAACTACATCCAGCCTCTCAGCAAGTCAGTAACTTGACACATGTGGCCAGGAAATAAGACAGCAAATGGAGGCTGATGGCTTAGGCAGAGCAGACTCTCACATTGTGTCCTGCCCCTACGCTCTCATGCCTGCCACTCAAACACAAGAGATGAGCTGCTGAATCACATCCAGAGGGGCTCTTATGTATCAGTGTGTTCAAGGCTAGCTTTTGAGTACAGGTTTTGTCGGACAGGGACAGAAGAGGCCAACTCTGGAAAAAAAGGGACATGCAGGTTAGCTAGCAAAAACAAACAAGAACTCTTAGGTTTGACCAGCAATATCTGAAATAGATCAGCCTTTTCATCTTTATCAGTAACAGGGTGACGACTATTACCTCTTGCTTCCCTCCTACTTTCCAGCAGAAGTGTCAGTGAACAAGCTGTGGGCTGTGCACGTCTCTGAGAGGTCAAAATCCGAGCTGCCATAACAACTGTGACGTAATGGCTTGCTTCCCTTCACGTGCTGTTTTTGTACGCGACAGCCTCCTGGAAGGTAGCAAGCCATGCAGCTTGTACCTTGTCCTAAGTCTGCTCCAAGAGGCTCTAAGCCTCACCCACTAGGTTAGAGAAATGGTCTTTTCTTTATCAGGTCCACATATATCTATGGTAGCCCTAGAGACATGCCATTTTTGGCTTAGTAAGGGGCTAATAGGACATGCATGCCCCCCCCCAAAATCTCAACTTTGTAAGTAAAATAACAACAACAAAATTAAATTCAGAGCTGCACTGGCTGTAGATCTGGCATTGCTCATGTATCAGACCCCTTGAGAAAGGAGAGCAGCACACTGACAAAGAGCTCTGAGCACTGTTGAAAACAAAGACTAGGTTCAAACAGAAGTTCAGGTGGGAAGATCTAGGTGGACAGGCCACGAGCTGAGTGTCCTAAACTAGAGCTGTAATTAGCTGCAGAACACTAGTGCATAGCACCCCAGATTAATTACGTACCCCACCAGGAGGCTTTGTTTTATTCTGCTGAGCTGCAACAGCACAAAGACCCGAGATGCCTCTCCTCTGGCCCAAGAGACAGATTTTCTCCACCCTGGGCATTGTTCTGTATTCTCTCAATATGGAAAGAAAACATCTGCTTTAAGGCAGACATTGTTCGAACCCGTGAAAAAGCAGGTTCTTGAAACTCTGCTTGACAGAAATTGTCTTTGTGCTTATTCTACAAGTAGCAGAAAAAGAGTAAGCTGCAGCCCCTATGATGGGCAGTCGGTTCTGATACATAAGGACTTCACTACCACATGAGAGCGCTTCAAATCATCTCAGTGTGATCATTTGGAACAAAGCAAGATGTGGCCAGTGCCAGATCATTTCTTAGCTCACTGGTACAAAAGAAAAAGTAACATAAGGCAATCAGAGCAACTTATTTTTGTTTAGTTCTTAAAAGTAGGAAATCATACTTGCTTTTATTTACTTTTTGGCTGTTCTCAGCCTAAACCATAGGATAGATTAAATGAATTTTTTTTTTTTTTTTACAAACACCTTCCAGTTAACTTTGCTGTTTCTCAGCACCATTGCTCGCATTGGGCTGTCATGTTTGGTATGCAAATACTGTGTAAGAATGTTTCTTTAAAGGAACTTTGCCCTCTTGATTATATCAAGATAACTCAGAATGTATGAATGCTCATATGCTTTTCTAATTGAAGGCTCATGAAGGTGTATAAAATAACCTTTAATGCAATTTTTCCTTAGTTAAGATCAACACTTAACATTGCCTTTAAAAATATTCTGGCTGCTACATTTGGACCCATGACCATGTTACAGCACTTGAGAGTGATGTAACACATGAGAGTGCATGCTTGTGAACCACTGTAAATGCAAGTTAATGCCGTTTAACTAAGCTGAGACCTCTCTTCATAAGCTAATTGGAGTTAAATCCTGTGTTATCATTATTTTGAGTTCTTGTTGGGGTGGAGCCTACATTTGATAGTTCACATACAAAACATTTTGAGAGGGAAAGAAAATCTTCTTGTGCCCTCATGGCATGCTACAAAGATGGCAGCAAAGAAGCTGATTCTCTTTCTTGAAGATACCAAGGTCTCTTCAGCCCTTGAATGGCTATGACTGAAGCTGATGTGGCCTGTCACGAACCAATGGTTTACCAGCACCTTTTCAAAGACAAGAACAGGGAGTAAGCAACATAGCTAAAAGTGCCCACTTAAAGGTCACGCAGCATTCCTCTTTCACAACGACGGATTCAACTAGGTTTGCTTCCTGCAGAGAGCTGATCTAGATGCCCCTTCTACCCCTCCTACATGGAGGTCACTGAGGCAACAGCTACAGTGGGAATGGCTTTCAGGGGAAAGTGATTGGGCTGCCACTGAAATGGCCAATTATATGCCGAAAGCTCAGGAGCCACAAAAATGTCCATTAGTGGTGCAGGGAAAGCATCAGCATGTGCGTGTGTGACTGAAGAGGCTCTTCCATGTATGAGTAAGTTCTATTTCAGGTATTGGGTTGGCTGCATTTCTGGATTCCTTGGGAAGACCCCACAGAAACCAATCTGGGAAACTAAATAAACTGCTTCTGGCTGTAACCTGCTCCTTTACCACTGATGTGAACAGGGCAAGGCTTACAAGACACAGGCTGCCTAACTACACAAGGAGCTCAAAGTTTGGCTGTGGCTGATGAAGCCTTCAAAATGTTGCAAGTAGCACACCAGCACATACTAAGATGTTAAAAAAAAAAAAAAGCAGCTGTAAAACAAGAATTAAAATGTCTATTAACTGCTTGGAAAGGAGACAGGCTGAAGCCCAAAGGAGTGGATCAGTCTTAGAAGAGATGTAAGAACAGGTATTTGTATCTTCTCCTGTACATGCAAAACACAGAGGATTTAACCTAAGACAGAACTGGGCTGTCTTGCTATCAGACTTAATTATACAGGTCAAATAGCAATGAAACAGTGTGATTCCTACAATAACACAAAGCCAGAACAGCATTTTGTTTTCATTTTTAAGACTGCAAGCTCCTCAGGGCAGAAACTCTCTACTTAAATTTTGTGTAACACAGGGGTCATTGTAAGCTCTTGCATCAGACAACTCAAGTAGCTTTCCTACCCACCTGTCCCAAAGAGACAGGCACTGGGAAAGCAAGGACTGCCAGGAGAAAGAAGATCCTCCACAAGTCAGGTTTTTCCACCTCTTCCTAACAAAGGGTTTTGATGGCATTGCCGGATACACTTGCAATTTTTATTGTGCTAACCTATAGTTTTACTATTCTGCATTGTTTGATACAGGTTTCTGTTGAAGGGCCTGATCCAGTCCAGCATGTTAGCACACACCTATTTTCAGCAGTAGTTTAATTTTTTTGCTGTGCTCTGACCAGGGGTGGCTGAGATGCAGGCAAGCCCTGTTTCGTCAACTCACCTACAGAGGCAGTGACCTTAAGCGCAGGGGCAGGGCAGACACCTGTAAACGGCAGTGTCAAACCAGACAGGCAAGATTCATTGGAAACTCCCTGTCAAAGGCAAATCCTTGATTTTTTTGCAATTGGAATTTGTCAACCTTAGAGAGCTGTCTCAGAAGTCACATTATAGTCCTGAGAAGAGCTCATCCTGATGGGATATTAGAGCCAATTTAGGGCAAGCTTGAAGGGTATCTGAAGCAATTCTGGATGCGTTAGTCACTGGCAAGTGTCACTTGCATCTGGACTGTCTCCAAGGAGGGATATGAGCATATTAAATTGAGCTTCTCTCATAGCCAGATAAAGAGCATCACACAGGTAACATCTTTATCCTACCAGAGGACCAAATAACAAACGGAGCCAAAACCCGCTTTCAGATTAATACACAACTCTTCCAGATTAACATGCTGCTCTTACAGACCTTGGAACAGCCACTGCAGATCACAACACTGTGTATCAGTAGCAATTACCTTTACAAAGCATCCTTCATTTCATTTATGTGAGCAACACTGCCCATCAAGGCAGAGTAGCCCCTGCACCTTTTCCAGCCACACCACAGAAACATTTTTGATGACTTCATGATCCTTCATTTCTTTCCCTAGGCCACTTGACACTAGGACTAAGATACCATTACAAGAGGGCAACACTTTGTAAAAGGCTGTCAGGCATTTCCAGGAGAGACTTTAACCACAGGGCTCCATATATAGTTTTTATTGCGCTTTGGAAGTTCCCATCACACACGTGATCATGACATCGACAGTTTTCTTAGTGCAAAGTGCTTTGCTGCCTGTTAAACCAGTGTAAAGCTGTTAGCAAATGCAGGAAGTTACTTAGGAGCCAGTCAGTACTGCCATAAACACACATCTTTACTGTTACCTGCATTGCCTTACCATCTGTTTTTATAGACTTGTATCCACCTCCTCATATCAAGTCCTCATTTATCCCCGAGCATGCACAGCAAACCCTGCACTCCTCTGGTTGTATTTGTGAGGAGAAAGTCACATGCCCTCCAAGCCTCTCTCAGATTACAGCACATCCTTTAACTGTCCAAAACATCACCCGTTTTGGCTGCAAATCCACTTGGACTCTTCCCATCTGGCCAACTCCTCTCTTTTCCCGTTCTCCATCTCCTTTTCTGCCCATGAAGAGTATGATCACTTCTACTTGCAAGGAAGATGATAGCGGGAGGTGTGGTGGTCCTTCAGGTCAAACTCATCATGGCCTTCCCTGAGAAGCAAACACAAAGTGCATTCAGAACTAAATACCCAGGCAGGGAACTCACCCTTAGCCACTGCACAAGATGTCTCCCAGCAGCCCTTAACTAGAAACTTATCCCAAGGGTTAGCTGTGAGGACCCCACTGGCAGCCAGGTGGACTGACTACTTCAGATATTTGCTTGTAACAGAAACCTCTGAGGTGCTTTGTGGAAAGGTCTGCTCATCCTTGCCTGCTGGAATAGCAAATGACTCTGTCTCTTTCCCTCTTTGAGAAATTCACGTGACTGGTGGCTTACTCTCAGCACCATGTCTGTGACTCCCAGGCACATTAGCAACTTCTATGACAACAGTCAAAATGACAGTCTGCTTCACAAAACTCTGAAAAGTAACTGTTGTGGCTAAAATGCAGTGTATTGGCAGCTGTCTTAACCATGCTTAGAAGCAGCTAGTGTTGAGTAAGACACAAGCTCGCCTCTGCAGCATGCATTCACTCACCTGCCAGACTGCCAGTTCTGCTTTTACTGATGTTTGCTGTCTGATACTTTTGTTTGTTTGTTTTATTTTTAATCATCTAGTATTGCCAGTCATATATTTTCTTACCATTTTCATACATTCTTCCCCACTCCATTTCCATCTCTCTACAAAAACATTTGCAGGAAATGAGAGAATATACACGAAAGCACCTCTTACTATCCCAATCAGACTGTTAGTATCCTGCTGTCTAAATGTCATCCAGCACTAATCTGAGAACCCAGACAACTACTCAATGCTTTTGAGACATGAAAAAAGAAGCCACACAAGCTGTAAGATAGCTTTGTATTCAAAGGAATTAACTCTCCAAATCCAAGACATGCAACTTGTTTGTCAAAAATCAAGCTACAGATGTTTAAGAACCAAGACTATAGCTGCTTCAAGGCCTGACTGAGGAAAAAATGTTCACCCATACATATTTCAACAAAGATTTTTTTTATATGGTTTAAGACTGCAGAATCTCAACACAAGAAAAGCCTCAGGAATTTATAATATCCGATCTCCCCTTTTATGGGAATCCAGCCCAGATCATCCATCAATGTCATTAACAAGCCACAGGAGTCGCTGAACAATGGTCTCACTTATCCCATCCCACGCAATGCAGCACATCAGCTGCTCCAGAGAACACTCAAGACAATGTGCCCAATCATGCACCGCAGCAGTACAGACAGAACATTTCTGCCTAGGACCAGTTTAGTCCATGAAGCCTGGGATAACTACTTATCGCACAAAGTATTTCCATAATGACTAGCATTCAGGTCAGATCTGGGTTCCTCAAATCTTCCCTCCTACTGCCTGCTTTTCTGCCCAATGGGAAGAACAAACAAAAGCAGCCAAGCTTGCCTGTGACCTGCCTCTCAGATCAAGAGGAACTGCAGGACTTACCGAAAACAGCGCTGGCAGTAGAGGTCCCCATCGCAGCCATGGCAGCGCAAAGTGGCATCTTCATTGCAGATACAGCACCAGGGTAACTCATCCTCATCACTGTCATCTGCCCTGGCAAGAGCTGTGGTGGTTGGAGTCTGGCTCTGATTCACAAAGAAAACAGAGACACGGAATTCAAACCCCAGCAGAGACAATACAGGACTTTCATTGTAATACATGACGGCCACAATGACATTTCACATGGTCCATAGTTCATTCTGTTGATCCTAAGTCTGTGAGATAAACTTGCCCAGAGGCCAAGGATAGGCTCTGTATGTATCTAGATTGTTAAATAAAAACCCAAGGTACTCTCTGTCATTTGCTCGTGAATCTATGTTGCTCAGAAGGTAAACAGGTGTTCACCCTCGTTTAGTGTCTACAACAATTTACACCAACATTGGCCACACCGCATTAAGGGCATGAAGCACAGATGTTCTGGTAGGCACCACAGCAATACCAAGTGATAGACAATCCTGGCTCCAAAAGCAAGCAGTCCAGCAGTTTTGCTGAAAGCAGTTATGTGGGAAGGGACAGCAGTGGGGAGGTGGGGGGGTTGTTTTCTCCCTCTTATAGAAAGAAAACTGGGGGACAAAGGAACTGATTTGTCAAAAGGCACCTACTATTGATTTGTACGTGAGGTTGACCCAGAAAGATTCTCTGAAATCATAATCTAAAAAGCTACCCATAAGGCCGTCTATTGTCTCCTTCTGCTTTATAGAAAACTCTTGCAGAACTGAACAGCCATACACACTTTGGGACACAGTGCCTGGACACTGGCAGAGGCAGCTTCCTAACACGACAGCATTAAGATGGCACTATCTTTTACATCAGTAATCCCAGAAGCGCAAGGTGGCATACCTATGAGATGGATGTTTTCAATAATGCTTACAATTAAATAATTTCTTCCACTGGAGACAGGCCTGTCAGGTGTCTGTGAGTCACAGGTCCATTTAATTCTTGTAATATACATTACAGAAGGTGTATGTATTTCCATAATAGGCTGGAATCCATTCTAAGCATAGGATATCTTGTTACTAATTCCTTCCTCTGACGTTATATGAGAACACAGTCGATTACTATCTAAAGGTTCTATTCTGCACATGCTGAAAGGACTGGCAAACCTCCCACTTACTCTGGTTCAGGCTGTATGCTACTAGACAGTGGCCTTCTTGGTCTAATTACATTGGCGAGTTAAAATCCCTTCTCTAATATCAATCTTGCAAGGTCTATGCTACTTCTCTGGGTTTAGAGGACACCATCCCATTCAGCAGAAAGCCAGCCTGAAAGGAATTGTATTCCAGGGAGCAATTCCTTTTAAAAGTACAAAGATGACTCACAGCTGTGCTCAGGGCTGGTCAGCCTTGCATATACCACTCAGCTTATCTACACTGGAGACGCTGGTTGTTTTGTTGGTTTTTTTTCCTGCATCAAGCCTAAGATACAGCAAACTTCTGCTGCAGAACTGTACTCTCCTGAGACCCTGGAACATGTCATTTCAAGAGATCCTGACCAGCTCACTGACCTTTTGCTTTGCTTTCTTACGCAGGTTCTGTTGTGAGGGTCCTGGTTGGGTGGTCTGATCTGGGGGAATGTTGAATCCACTTGCTTCATCCAAGGCTGCTTCCTCTGTAAGCTGGTAACAACAGAAAGCGAGAAGCCTCTTGTTTCAAACACAGTTGGGAGCCTCATTCTAGGCTCTAAACCTCCTGCCCTTGTCCTTGCTCTCATGCAGTAACAGGAGATGACAAGTCTGAATACATCTGGTGTTATCCAGACAGCTGTGAGCTCGCTCTGCCTGCACTCTAAACACTGTGTGTACATTGCAAACAGTCAGCATAGCAGCAGGGGGCCTTCAGCTAACGCACTCTACTTTGCAGTACAGCTATCAGCAGACCCTCAACATCATGGTAATCACGTGTGCGTGGTCCGTAATCAGGCAGAAACTTAAGCACAGAAAGCTTGTGTCTGCCTGCAAGACAATTCATAGACATTTTAGAGAGAAATCTAGGTATAACAGCACACATATCATCCATGTTCTAGCTGGGTGGGGGAAAAAATGAAACAAGAAGTAAGGAAGTACCAGCAGAGTGGAGCTGGAGAGGAGACACATACCGCAAGAAGACACTAACTATGAATGAGAAAGACAATGTGACAGACTAGAAGTCATGTTGTCAATCGCCTGTAGCTGAATGGCCCATGGGAGCTAGTATTGGAAACGCACTCAGAGGGGGAGGAATGAAACTCTGCCCAGGAACAGAAACACATCCTTGGCATGCTCACCAGGTAACATACACACTGTGAATAATTAAGAGGAAGATAAACAAGGCCACAGCTGCCACTTCTGACCTGTTTTAGCACTCTGCGAATGGCTTCCTCCTCAGCCACTTCCTCATCACTGTCAGGGAGTTTATAGGTTTCCAGTGTAACTGCAAGAGTAAGAGACAGGAGACTGTAACCCATACCTGCCTCAAAGCTTGTGCCCACTTATGGGCCAGAGACAATCCTTTGTGGTGGGAGCTGGTTTTGGTATTCTGGCTCTGGCACAGACAGATCATTTTCAGATGGGGACTCCTCAAAAAAGGCGTTACTGTTTGTTTTTAATACTGGAAGAGGGAAGGAAAAAATCCCCACCAAAACCAGAGCTTTGCTTTTAAAAGCTTTGTTAGCATCACCAGAGCATGCTAGAATTATCTCAAAGAAGGGTGCAAGACAAAGCAGTCTGACCTTACAGCTCCGTCCTTTACCCTCAGCTAAGATCCAATCCATATAACTCTACAGACAGAACCAAATCTCAGTCTGTTTCTTGCAGAACAGAAGAATAAGATGGATAAACACCTCTTAGGAAAGAAATTACTGTCACAGGAACTTGGTTTCTCTCTTGGCACTGTATTCTCATCTGCTACCCACCTTTCTCTGGGTCCTCGCCTTTGAGCGCTGCCAGTCTTTTGGCAACTTGTAGGATCTTTTCCTGCCTAGTGTTCTCTTCCCGCAGCTCAGCAGCAGCTTCTGCCAGAAGTTTATTCTTCTCTTCCTCTAACTGTTTTGGGTCCAGATTTGCAGGGCAAACACAATCTTCACTTTCCCGATTGAGATCATTTAATCTTTGGCTACTAACAGCTGCAAACAGATACACAGAACATGCTGGTGACTCAGCAGCAGTGTTCCTTGGGCACAGATAACATGACTAAAGCAATGGTATGAGAGCAGCTGGCTGCTCTCCATTAATCTGGGTAATAATGGGAGAAGGCATGCCACAGTAGGATCTGCACTGTACATGAAGAGAAGAAAGTGAGATAATCTGTGTTTTACAGTGAGATTACAGAGAGAGCACCACAGCTAGGAAGATAATGGTATCCCAGGTTCCGATGTTTTTGTAACAGAGCACAGGTGTGTTAGGAGTAGCAACAGCTCCTCCCCAGGGAAGGGTCACCTTAGAGAAACAGAGAGGAGCAACAAATCTGAGAAAAAGGAACCATCTCCAAGCAAAGACAATGAGACAGATGGCTCCTTTTGGTCAATTCGGGAGTCATATGGGGGAGGTAAGGACAAACCGGGCACCCAGCTCACCTGTAAGCTAGGTAGGGGGGCATGTATTCCCTTCTCACTATAGCACATACATTATTAGACAGAAAAAGGTCTTTGGAAGCCAAAATAGATACCTTGAGGCTGGACTCTTGGTCTGTAATGCTCATCAATGGCAACTTCCTCAGACAGTTGAGTTAACAGGTCATCTGTCTGCTGGACCAGACTTCTGGTATCAGGAGGCTGGTGTACCTAAGAAACAAGGTGGGCACAGGAAAAGGCAAATGAGAGGACACTAGCATACTCAATCAAAGATAAAGTTTGGTAACCAAGATCATCCTTGGTGGGAGCAGCATAAAAAGATATATCCATTGATCTTGAGACTCTCGGCTTACAGTTATCTGGTGTAAGACTTTCAGGGCTTCATTCTTAGAGGCGCTGAATGCGCACAACTCTAAAAGCAGTCACCCAAACAAGGCAAAGTGGTGCTGAATATATAGGAGTACATGCTGCTGGGTCCCAACCCCAGCTCTGCCACTATCTCCAATGTAAATAAAGTACCGTTCTCAACAGTGCCAGCCAGCAGCCTATGATAACAGCTGAGCGTTGCAGCACTGCTGGAAAAGGAGCACGAGGAAAACGATTTATCAGGGACAAGATGATTCATATAGGCTTTGAAGGCATATATCCAACTCATTCCTCTGCAATCTCAGACTAACAACTCCATGCTTCCATTTCTGGAATAATTAACAGGATTTTGCTCAGCTGGGATGCAGTAACCACTTCAAGATACAATGAGAAGGTAGGGCTGATAAGTCCCAAACACAGACAAGCAGGTCTGAAAAAATATCAGAACACTTAGGTATACAAATGGGTTTGAGAGGAAAAAACTTAGCATCTATTGTTAAAAACAAACACACAAACTTCATTTGACATAAAGGAACATACTGCATTCAACCTGAAGCAGTGAATTGGTAAAGGCTGGACATCTGCTTCTGGAGCAATGACAGAAACAAGAAACGCACATTTCTGAAGGGAGCCACCTAGACACAAAAAAGCTGAAGAAGGAAGAACAGCTAACATGCTGGGACAGCAGTTACTGTGTCAGCTCAGAATACATTGCTGGCCAAGGAGCTGAGGGATCTTACAGGTCTGGGAGCCTGGGAAGGAGGATCTCTCCCCTGCAGGACAGCCAACCGGTCCTCCATTTCCTGTGTGGATGGAACAGGTCCCCGGCAGTCCTCCTTCAGGGCAGCCAGCCTAGCTTCGATCTCAGCCTGAGTAGGGATGGACTCTGCAATTCAGAATAACCCAAGGGAGGAGATTACTCTGTCATTGAAAACAAAAGGCTTCAAATTGTATTTTCTTAAAATTTTATTGCTTTCTGGAATCAGACTCTGAACATTTGAGCAAAAACCTCCCTCAGTCCCTGATGTGAATGAGGGCTCATACCACAGTGACTTGGAGACTGTGCTGCCCAGGGGAGTGGTTGAGTCACCATCCCCGGAGGTATTTAAAAGACGTGTAGATGTAGCACTTAGGGACACAGTTTAGTGGTGGACTTGGCAGTGTTAGGTTTACGGTTGGACTTGATGATCTTACGGGTCTTTTCCAACCTAAATGATTCTATGATAATCAGGTAACCACTTTGCAGGGTGTTCTTTCCCTTTTAGAGAACACATATAATTTTTAAAATAGTTTATTCTCCCAAAAGCACCACAAGGCTGTCCCAGAACCTGACAGCTGTAGGCTGGGATGAGAGTCCTTTTTCTCCTCTGTGAGGCAAGGCTGGCCAAAACATAATCCCATAGATACTGGCACTGCTGTTGTCCAGGGCAATGAGCCACAGGAAACCTGCAAAACAGTTTGGCCAAAGACCCTCATTTCATTCTGCTCCTGTTGCACTTGACACAGGCTTCTACCCCAAATAATGGAAAATGAGAAAGTAATTTTACAAGTAAGATACTGCCTCAAAACTGAGAGCCAGTTTCAAGGGAAACCCCAAGAAGCAAGAAGAAATTGGAACATTAACCTAAAATCATTGTAGAATCTGTCCATTGTGGCAGCAGGACATGGATGCTCTGTCCAATTTTAACCCTTCAATTCCCTATTTTTAGGGAATCTTAAACAGGCTCTGAAAGCCCAGCACTTCCCTCTCCCTCCAGATTCCATGTTTCCCAAGTAGCAGTGTTCCCACCCAAGGTATCTCTGGTATCCTCCAAAACTCACTCGGTTTCCTTTCCTCCCTGAGCCTCTCCAGTCTTTCTGCAATAGCTCTATCCTCTTTTGAGAGCCCCTGGTATCTGGAGCCTGCTTGACCTGGAGGTTTTGCAGCTGCCTTCTGTTGTTCTTTCAGCTGGTTTTGCTGAGCCTCAAAAGCTGCTACGCGCCTGTGAGAAGGATGTAAAAAAGACATGACAATTGAGAACAGAGGTTTAAACCCTGAGATACGAAAAGATCCTCTGTGAACCCAACAAGCTACTTGAAGAACGTTGGTGTAGAACAGAACAGAAAGCACTCCCTCCTGTACCAGGCTTTCCCATATCAGCACAATGAGGTACTCCGAAGAATAAGGAAAACCTTAGCTAACAGCAGCAGCCCAACTGGCACCATTTCCAAGCAGACAAGAAACATTTCACCATCAGGTTCCCGTTTCCACGCCAACCCCAATCGGTCACGGATAACTGTAAGCAGGTGGCTGTTCAGGAGTCTATTCAAAAGAGCACACACCTCACCCCCCCAAACAAACAAATGAAAAACCCAAACAACAAAACAAAAGCCCTATCGCTAATCTAACTCTGCAACCCCCACTTTTGCTGGTCTCTGTAGGGGAAGAGGAGTGAGGGCCTGAAAGGCTACTCGGCGGCAGAAACAACCGTCTGATTGGCAAGTGCAACTCACTTTTTGTAGTTTTCTGGTGGTGACCATTTTGCTGAGCTGCTTTCAGATCCCTCTCTGGAAGACAAAAACCAATGATTTCTCTGAACTCAAGATACTGGCAATGCTTCAATCATCTAGTCTCTCAACTCAAGAGGAATCAGTATGCATTTCTTGACCTCCTGGTACAGCCCCTTTCATAACCTCATTAATATGGAGAGCGATCAGCTTATGGAAGGGATCAGGACAATATAGCTGGCTGAGACAGCAGGGGACTTCATTTCTAGTCCTCTGGTCCAGTTGTTTTGCATCTGGACAAAACGTGATTTAATATGGTCACCAGTGATCCAAAGGAGGAGGGGCTGAAATATCCTTGCCACCCACAGCCTGTACCTCCCAGTTCGGAGAGCGGATAGAGAGTAGTTAGGTAAGAGTCCCGGTGTAATTAGTTTCCGTGCAGCAGGACACTCTGAAAGGAGCTGTGGCATGCAAACAACACAGAATTATATAATGCACCAGGTAAACAAAATGTTACAAAAATTATTATATAACCACCAGTATCATAACAACATCTTCTAGCACACTTGAACACTGCACACCACAAACACATCTTGTGCAACTATCTTCTACTTTGTTGCATTCAGGTTGAGCTGCTAAACTACACACTTATGTAAGGTAGTTAGCATATCTTATTCATTCTTAGAAGTCACAGCTACAAACACATCTGCGCTATGCTAAGGCCTGTACAGTAACGAATGAGTGCCACAGTGCTGGAACGCTTTCCAGATCTATGGTTTCAGCTCCAAAAGCTATCTGCATGAAGAAGAACAATATATGCACCTTACAGAGCTGCACCCTACATGTATTATCTACCCGCTATCCAGTCAGGGACGACAGAAGGAAACATGGAGAAAGGCTGCCCTGTTTTCTTAATGGCTTTGGAATTGTAAAGGGAAATCAGAAAATTTCAAAATAGAAAGACTGAATACTGTATTTTCACCATCAATAGCTCACACTGTTTTCACGAGCCAGTGCTTCTGAAGTGAAGACCTCTGCTAATGAGAGGCTCTTCTCCTTTCGACACCTGCAGAGCCAGAAAATTCCCCACTCACTGGTGGAAATTCCTTGCTATAGGAAAGAAATGAAGAAGAGAGGTAGGAGAAATGCAAGGAAGAGGACACAGGAGAATTGTTTGAGGGGGTTCTGGTATATACTTGTGCTCTGTGTTTACTTGTTCACATGTAAAACCCATACTGCTACTGAATTACATTTTTTTTGGTTTTCAACAGGCAATCTACAGGTTATGTTTGCAAATATTTTATTCTCTTTTAAAAGCAAACTGACTTTATACTACAAAAATTTAAGTCTTCAGGCTACATACAGCAGATACAATGAGGATTTGTGTCACTGTTTACCCACAGAGGTAATAACACTTCGTTATGGTTTGAGAAAACGCACAACAGTTTATGGTCATTAGACAATTATTCTATCACCCGATGACCCCTCCCCACCCAGGAAGGGGAACTGGGAAAAAACAAGAAAACCGTGGGGTTGAAATATGAACAGATTTAACAGAATAAGACTAGATGATTAACATTAATAACACGAAAGAACCAATATTGATTCCCATAGCAATATAAAATATACAGGGATTATACTCAGCCAATTCTATCAGTAGGAAGCTGTGCACTCCCAGCAGTGGAGAGCAAGTATCAGACACTGCGAGCACTACGGCTTCGAGAGGAAGGAAAGGGCTCAGGGGTCCAGCACTGGGGCAAGAAGTTCTCTGGGTCGCTGCCATCAAGGGAGAGAGAGAACTTCTCAGCAAACTTCCTAATTTATATTGAACGTGACGTTCATGGTATGAAATAATCCTGTTGGCCAGCTTGGGTCAAGTGCTCAGGTCTCGCTCCTCCTCATCCCTGTACCTGGCTAACTCAAAAACACTGAGACCTTGAAACCCACACACCATAGTGGCTATAAAGTAAATATTTTCACAAATTCAGACACTAGAGTCTTCTAAAAGTGCAGTTTTCCCAAGAAATAGAAGAGAAATTAGTCCTGTGTCACTCAAACCAGGACACACTTTCAATATCTTATTGTCAGGCCATTCAACTACTACACATCTGAAATGACTACCAGTGCTTTCAAAGGGGTGTAGATTCCTGGTCAAAACCATGGTGGGGTTTAACCTCATCTCATCTAGCTAAGATATCCACAGGCATTCAGTGTCCATCCATGAAGATTTAAACCTGGTTCTTTCAGACTACTCTGTCACCATAGAGAACAGCTTCACAAATCTTGATTCCTATCTTTAGACTGCACAGCTCACGTAACAACAGTTCAGTAATGGCCTGGCTTGGAACTCCAGGGTACAGGCAATGTGTGCACGTACAAGTGCGAGGCACAGCTCTCACACAGAAATCTGCAAAACAACACTGGGATGCAAAAATGAAGAAACAAAGCGGGATGCCGCCTTCGGGTGGAGAAGCGCTCCTGTCTTACCCAGTCAGTTTTCCGTGACACTGCTTGCACACCTTCTGCTGAGCGCTTCCGCAGCGGGCAACGACAGCGCTGAAGCTGAGGCAGCCTGAGCAGAACGACCGCCCACAGTTCTTGCATCCACACTGCAGAGACACGAGACGGAGAGAGAGGGGGGCAGGGCAGGCCCTCATCACCCAGCCACCACTCACCCCCCGTCACTCCAGCTGGCCATACACAGGAGCCATGCCCATGCCAAGGTCCGCTGAAAGCGACGCTGGGACTATTCTGTTTGTTGTTGTTTTTTTTTTTGTTTTTTTTTTTGTTTTTTTAAGAGAACTGTACCATTAGTGGCTGCTGAAGATATGGGGGCTCTGGAGAACTTTAGAGCACCAGCACATAACTCCTGCCAGAGGCAGGGACACCATTTCGTGCTGTAGTACAATAAAGTGTATACATGGAGAATTCTCTGAGACAATGAATGAAAGCTGGATTAGAGGGATGACATTTAATCATAGAATCGTCTTGGTTGGAAGGGACCTTTCAGATCATCGAGTCCAACCATTAACCTAATACTGCCAAAACTACCACTAAACCATGTCCTTCAGTACTACATCTACCCATCTTTTAAATACCTCCAGGGATGGGGACTCAACCTCTTCCCTGGGCAGCCTGTTCCAATGTTTGACAACCCTTTCCGTGAAGAATTTTTTCCTAATATCCATCCTAAACTTCCCCTGGTGCAACTTGAATCCATTTTCTCTTGTCCTATTGCCTGTTATTGGGAGAAGAGACCGATCTCCACCTCGCTACACTCTCCTTTCAGGGAACTGTTAGAGCGCGCTAAGGTCTCCCCTCAGTCTCCTAACATCTTTTTTTTTTTTAATTTTTTTTTTTTTTGCAGTGCTCTCACATATTTGAAGACATAGGCACCCCCAGAGCGCAGTAAGCACGCAAGGCCAAGGACGCCCCGATGCCGGTCGGGGAGGGTGCCCGGGGGCGGCGCTGAGGGAGGGAGGCGGGTGCCCGGGGGGCAGCTGAGGGAGGCCGGCTACCCGCTTCCCCTCTCCGGCCCCGCGCACTGCGGGGGAGGCGACGGCGGGGACCGGCCGGGCTCCGCCTCGCAGCCGCTCCCCAACCTGCCCCCTACCCCCCCCGGCCTTCAGCCGGACTTGCCTCTTTCTTGAAGACCGAGAACTTGGACGCGCACCCATAACACCGGCGATCCATAGCGCGACAGCCGCCCGCCCCTCACACACCGAGCCGGGGGCCGCCCGGCGCGGCCCCACGACCCCGCCGCCGCGCAAGGACCGACGGGAGTTGTAGTCCTCGGAGCCGCCCTCCCCGCCTCCCGCCGCCGGGCGCGCCTCCGCCGACAAACTACACTGCCCAGGGCGCCGTCGCCGCACCCGGGGACCGAAAACATCCGGTTCTGCCGCGCGATGCATTGTGGTGTCTGTAGTCTGCTGCCGCGACCCCGCCCCGCCAGTTGGGGCCGGCGAAGACTCCATTTCCCGGCAGGCACCGCGCCGTGGCGCCAGGCGGCGGTGGGGCTGAGGTGACGGTCCCGCTTGTGGCGGCCGGTTCGTTGGCCCTCTGCGCCCTGCGGTGGGTCGGGGAGGAGGGGGGCTTGGCAGCGCCTCTCCTCGCCAGGAGGAGACGCAGGGCGGCCGGCTCGACGCCACGGGGTGGGCGCCGCCTCAGCCTACCCGCCCCTCGTCCCCAACCCACTCCCCGGTGCCCGGGCCTAGCTCTCGTTCTCGGGTGTTTGCTGCTCCCGGAGGAACGAAAGGTATTGCCGCTTTTGAGGTGGGCGAGCTGCAGACCCATCTGCGCTGTGCTAATAAGGCCTGTGTAGCAGTGAATGAGCGTAACGTTGCTGGACCGCTTTCCAGTTCTAAGGTTTCAGGCCTGAAAGGTATCTGCAGGAAGAACAGGGTTCTTCCAGGTTCAGGCTGAGTGCCTCATTGGTTTCTCGTTATGTCGTTAAGCAATTGCTTACAGCAGTTTGTGTGGCATCTCTGCCTGGATGCGTGCCATACTCCCAGTACAGCAGACATAGTTATTAGGGTGTTGTGGTTTTGCCCATAAGCTGTTGTTGGGTGTTAATAAGACAAAAAGTGTATTTTCTAATGTTGACGGGGTTGCGTTCCAGTTATTCTGTTTTTTTTTTTGTCTTAAACCTGTGGTGAGATCTGGGTTCAAATCAGCTGAACTGCAAAACTCCAGTTATCCCCAGCCAATACTTCTGCCAGTGTTTGCATGCCTTCCGAAGTCAATGTCCTACAGTGTTTGTAAAAAAAAAAAAAAAAAAAAAAAAAAAAAAAAAAGCTACTGAGTGTATGAGTGTATTTCTAGGTACCATTGGTTCCCATGAGTCATCTTGTTAATCGCGTGGGTTTGCAATTACATTTTGCATTCTTTCCAGTTTAATAGCTAAGTCCACGCTGTAAAGACTTGCACAGTTAAATTAGGAAACTGACTGATCTATTCAAGGAAGTAAGACATTAATATCTGAACAAAGCTAAAGGAAAAAAAATTGGGGCTTCCCCTCTCAAGCTTTCAGGTTTTTTGAATGGTAAAGAACATTAGAAAGACAACTGTATGAGACTTGGAAACTAAACTTTGCACCTGTCCAGCAGTTATGTTAAAGACCACCTGGAAATTCCACATATCGTAGGCATAAAGCAGGGAATCAAGACAAATATAAAACAGAATTTACTCAAATAAAAGACTTCATTTGATGTTGTCTTTGCTATTGAGCTGGTCAATGGGAAAAGAGGAAGAGGACATTTCAATCTGAATTGACAGGTGTAATTTGGAGCGCCGCTCTTTCATAGAAAATATGAGCAGTGACTCAATCTTCCTATTCAGAGAGCACCACCAACAGAGGTGCACGGGACAGAGCAACACAATTAAAGAAATTGAATTTACCCGTTTAGAAACGCTTCGGCTGAATTTGCCGGATGGACCTGAGAGTCGTGACCAGAGCAGGAGAGGACCTCACTTTCCCGTGGTTGGAGAAGAGGAAGGAGACCGGTTCACGTTCCCCTGCTGGTGTCCACCAGAGGGGGCCCGGGCCCCGCAGTTCTTCCAGCTCCTGTACCAGAAGGCCGTTTGGCAGCTGAACAGCAGCAGCTTTTCTTTATTTCTTCTCTTGCCTGCAGATGTTTCCCATGATAAAGGGAACTCCGATTATTAAAATCTTATGTGATGACTTAGCTCATAAGATTTTCAATTTCTGTTTGAAGTGTAGGAGAGATTAAATGGTCTTCGGTTCATATGTCTTCTTGCCAAACTCAGTTGTTGCACAGTAAGTTGTACCTTCTCTGTCCTACATAGTTATAGCTGCAAATGCTGTGTTCTTCTCTAACTTGCTGTGAAACTATGCCCCAATGTATTAGACTTGGCCTTGATAATCTTGAGGCTTGATTACTAAAACGGAATGCATCTAAAAGTAAAACTTTTGGTCTGAAAAAGTTCAAATTAATTCAAAATGTGGCTGTCTGCCTACTTGGTCTCCCAGGCTGCAATGTGTCTCCTTGCAGTTCAGTGTGATAAAAAGGGCAGATCATCATCACAGTGAAACTGAAAACTGAACTCCAGTACTCTCTTGCTGTTCAGTAGGCTCATTTTCTTCTAGATGACAAACCAACTGTACTATCAGCATGCCAAAAGCTGTCCTCATATTCTGTCTGGGGTTCTAGTCATGCAAGCAAGCATCATTTCAACCACAGTTATTTACTTATGTAAAGGAAATGTGTTTTGAATTAAACACACCAAAAAAGACCTATGAGTAGTACACTTTTTGTCTGTTTCTGTAGTGCTTTATTCCAGGCTGTTTTTCTCCTACAGCAGTAATTGACAGAGCTCTGTTCTGGTTCTTACAGATTACAAAAGCACACCACTCCAAGGCCCTGATTTGCCTCCCATATAGGAACCTGGACAGTCCCAAAGAAGGTAAGACTGGAATACATGGACACAAACACTCTTGTCTCTTCCATGTGTACAGGCTTGTGGAAGTGGTTCTCTCTTAGCACAGATCTGGTTTTGTACGCAGTTAAGGTCATACCTGTTTGTATCATGAGGTATGTATATATATGGGAATACATATATGTATTCATCACTGCTAGACATCTCTGTTTTTTTAAGGTTAAATCCTTACCTGTTGAATTTCAAAGGTGTGTTAAGTGAATGCTGAACTTTCAGTAGAAACTCTCAAAATCCTTATATGCTAGTATTTGAGTCTTAAATTTTTGGCTATACTGTCCATTGTGTCTACTGGCTGGTCACTCTTAATTCATATATTCCAGAATATGAATGTTAATAGCAAGCTTATAAATCATTGTTATATATGGGCAGTGCCTGTTGTGGGAGGATTATTGTCTGTTAGATGCAAGTCCCCTTACACTGTGTAGTTGGGTACACCTAAGCTCTTAGCAGGGTTTCTGAATTCTACAGCTTCTCAATTTAAGATTTGCAACTATCCGTGGGTGAAAATGAGCAGCAGTCATCATAAGAAGGATGCCATTCATCAGGATGTTTTGGATCTTGCATTTTCCTGGGGCCACAGATTTATAGATGACTAATGTATGACTAAAGTGGAGACTGTTGGCAGGAAACCAGAGATTTTAGCAATAATTAGAGGAAAGCTGAAGGTTTTTATAGCTGCAGAGGGTCAGGAGGTGGTTTGGAGCATATGTGGAAGTTCCAGCTAACGTGCATATCCCTTAAGGAAAGAGGTTAACAAGGACCCCTAACAGAACTCATGAAAAGCGGAACCTTTAGATCTCAGACTGGAAAGCCTTTCCTATGAAAAGAGAACTTATTCATCACATTATATTTCAGGCTGTCTGTACATTCAGGAATGCATTTCTATGTCATTACTGTTGAACTCGTGTTTTCAAAACAAATGAGATTCGAGTCTTTAGCCAGGCTGTGTGCCCAGGCTTACAACTTTCTTGCAGGAAGGGCTTGTTTGCAAGTAAAACACCCTGATCAAGTCACATTGCCATGTCTCAGACTCCTACTTAAAACCATATTTCTAGGGACAAGTTGCAAGACCAATATTCCTATATGTGGTACATTGCTGTTTCAATATGTTGTTCATACCCCTTTCCCAAATATGGGTGAACATCTAAAACATGGTATCTATGCAGAGCCCCACATCTGGACATGGGAAGGGAATCATAGAATCACAGAATGGTTTAGGTTGTAAAGGACCTTGAAGATCATTGACTTCCAACCCCCCTGCCATAGGCAGGGACACCTCCCACTAGACCAGGTTGCCCAAGGCCACATCCAGCCTGGCCTTGAACACCAGGGATGGGGCCTCACCAACCTCCCTGGGCAACCAGTTCCAGTGCCTTACCACCCTTAAAGTGAAAACATTCTTCCTAATGTTTAATCTGAACCTGCCCTCTTCCAGTTTAAAGCCATTCCCCCTCATCCTATCGCTACATGTCCTAGTAAAAAGTCCTTCCCCATCTAAAGTAATACTAAAATCTAATAAGAATCTACAGTAATACTCAAGTTAGAAAGCTGTTCAGCACTGTATGTTTAAAATAGGGACCCATTTAACTTTGTATACAATGATAGTTGTCACAGGGTTAGTACTTTTGCACCTCTATGAAAGTCCTTAGACTCAGGGAGAAGAATTAGCTTTTGTACAGCCTGAAGTTGAGGTTAAAAATAGAAATAGAGGTCCATTTTGTCTCACACTGCTGAAATTGTTGTATCTTCCAAAAAGGTGCCAATCTAAATAGTGAGCCAAATTAAATGAAGGAATACTTTTTATAGCCAGAAGACAGGAGCTTGTAAGAACTATAAATATTTGTTGCCTGCTGCACATGTACCTTCCCACCACGAAGCAAGTAAGCTCTAGACCATGGCATCCACAACTTACCAATTATCATTCTTCTGAGGGTGAAAATTAACCAGTGCTTAAAAAGGCAAACATTACATATTCTTAAAAAAAAAAAAAAGTCAGCACAATTAAAAATTTTCTGGCCTGCCTTTCTAGCACCAGGAAAGCAAACTAGTATTTTTTACATGCTCTTCTTCATGAAGGCATAATTGCAGGAAGGACTTTTATTATTTATTGCATTTTGGCATCTTCCAGCTTGGCATTGGCATTTAGTTCTGAATACATCAAGTTAAGGCAAAGTGTTAGCTGTCTACAGTGGTGATTTCTTTCTCCTCTTCAGATGTTTCGTCAGAGGTGGAAGATTTCTCTCTACAGACAAGGTACTTCACACCTAATATGTTATCCAAAGTTATTGCCTCCATTTACATTGGTGGACTTTGCATTAGGTTTTCAGGCCTCATTTTTTAAAAATATCTTTGTAATATTAGTCAATTCATGGACAGTTGCAATACCTGACTCAGGCCACAGCAAAGTGGCAAAAATAGGTGCTTACACTCTGTTCCCTCTCCCTCACTGCTTGTTCCTGCCACTCTTAATCATTTCTTTACTTAAATCTGTTCCCTGATCTGGTTCATCTCATGGAGGAGTAGTGCAATTCTTTGAGCTGAGATGCTGTTCAAACATCCTAGTTTGCACCTTCAGTGTAAAGTGGTGATTTCCAGGCTAAGCTAAGGTGTAGCTTGTATACGAACTGTATAAGTGAGCATTGCTTCAAAGGATAAACAAACGTGTCTGAAGGCTTTTCTGTATGCATACTGGAATGCACATTAGGGTTTGGTAATAACATTTGTCAGAATACAGGTTAAAGTTGCTACGCATTCTGAAATTTTTATGGGCACGTTTTCTAATACTAGAAGTTCTTGAAAATCTGCTTACATAGTTTCAGTTCTGCTGTTGTGTTTCACTACGCAACACCAGCAATGGGAATACTATAACAAAAAGCTTAGTGTCTCAGACAGAAGCATCTCATGGGCAGGAACGTTCTCGTCCTTAATTCACCATGTAAATGACACCACTGTAGACGTGAGACTAAGAGATCAAGATTCAAGCTTGTTAAAGGTATCAGGGCGCTACATTTTTTTTTTTGCTGAAATTGGTGGCATCTTGACTTTCACCTGTGGCTAGCTGGCCTCTTGCCTTAATTCTGTGTTTTCCAACTCCCATCTGTATAGTGCTACCTACCAAATGTGTAACTCATCAAAAATCCAGGCAACTCCCAAACTATATCACTGTGAAATTCAACCAGCACAAAGTTCCCAGTGGAAGTAAAGTCTGCAACCTTCTCTGTCCCACAGTAAGGGCCAACTGCAGGTGATGTAGGTCGGCTTCCATCATGTATCAGCAAGTAGTCATAGATGCATCTGTCACTATCTTCCAGCTCAAAGGATAACATTTTGAGAGATATCTGGAGAAAATACAACCACAGCACTTTGCTTCCAGGTTATACCATTTTCTCTCACCCTTTGTATGTAGCAAGCACAAATAGCCTAAATTCTTTATGTTCAGGCACCATTTTTTATTCTGTGTTTGCACTACATCCTGATCCCATACTGTAATGCAAATTAGTAGCAAATTATTTGCTTAGTTCATCAGCATTTGGATTGGAAGGAGAACCAAGGGACAAGATTGATCTTGTATGCTTTAAATTCTTTTCTCTAGAGAAATATAAGACCAGCACCTGTGCAATGTTTCAGTTTTCTAGTGGGAACGCTTACCTAGGGATTATTCTGAACGAAACCTTTATGCACATGTAAAGGCTTTGACTTGCTGAACACCTCAGAAAGCAAGATCTAGCATAAGTTCTTAAACTGGATTTTTGTGTTCAGATTTTTACTCTGAGAATGTCTGCTCAGAAAGTGGCATTACAGCTGTTATTCTCCAAGGCAAAAAGAGATTCCATTAGAGAACACCGATGAAACCCACAAAATCGGTTACTTACCTTGTATCCTACTGGAGAACTGATGACCCAGAAGCACGCTTGGTTTTTGGGGTATTTATTGGGGTAGTTTGGAGAGGTGATGACTCCATTTGAGTCTGTGAAAGTATCTCCACAATTCACTGAGGAGTAAAGGAGAAAAACAGAGAAAGGCATATTAACAAGAGTATTTTGGCAGTAGGAGTGAGTTTGCTTATGGTCTATTGTATTCTTTCTTCAAGCCAAGAAAAAATGTGCTACCATGACAATCCACTACTGAAATATTTTATATCTTTGCTTAGTGTTTGTATCAGCGGCTGTACTGAAGGAACTAAAAACATGGATGCTAAATAACCTTTGGAGGACGGGAAACAGCTGCATCTAAAGCTATATCCGTCTTTACAATTGTTACCATATTAGCATAGCATTCTAATGGTACTAACTTACTGCACTCCCAGAAAAGAATTAGCTCAAGTATTCAAGATTGCATTATCAAGCTTGATCTAATGCTACCTAGAAATGACTCCATCAAAACTAATCCAAAAAGAGTAAAAGTGACACATTTCTAAGACTTCTTCAATTTATGCTTTAAAAAACTTCCCATTTTCAGTTGAAATAAGGCGATAACAAGTTATTTGGGCTGCAGCCTTCTAACTGAAAGCATGTTGCAGCACAACAGAACTTTATCCCGCAGTCCATAATGCATTTGTATGTTTGTGAAACAGGCACTCCTCAAGTGACTGCAGTAGGCACTGTTTTTCATGTAACATAACAAAAGCCTTTAATTCAGAAAGTGTAAGTTAGCCAAGGTTAGTATGTCTCCAGTTGCATAAAATGCCACAAAACCTTGAATAATGTATTGCCCAGATACTGGATTTACATCTCATTGGTTGTGATTTCTTGTCAAGTTCTGCAGTCTTTATCCTCTTTGGCTGCGCTGCTCCTATTAGTTACAGTCGTTGCATTGTTTTTATTTAAAGAAATTGTTCTAAAGATGTGAAGAAGCCTAGCACAGGCTCTCAGAAGAATGTGAGTGGGTTCTCAGGATTACTAACATGAGACCCATGCAACATCCCGTTTTCTGTTTCCTGCTAACCTTCAGCCCCATTATTGCCTAGCCACCTGCATTAGCAATTGCTATGGAAGTGTAAAGAAAAAACCTACTCTGGAGCACACGTTCAAAATGTTCAGGTTTTCTATACAAATACTATTAATACTGTTCTCCAAGCTCTATAAAGGAGTGTTCATACCCCTGTTGTAGGAGGCTCTGAATCCTGCGGCTGTAATGCTCTCGTCAGTTGCAAACTCTACCAGCATTGAGGATCCAGACGCCACTAAGGAGGGCAGTGGCCCCTTCCCACAGTATTTGTCCAACAAGACAGGGGAATTCTTGCTGTTGCCATTGTAAATTTTTATATAGTCAGAAGAACAGTCTGAGGAGGGTTGGAGATCAAAAGCCTCAAACTGCAGGAAAATCTTGAGAAACAAGAAGACAGATGTTGGGTGAAATGTTATATACAGGGAAAGATTCAGACCATCTAACTGTTATGAAGTTAACTAGGACTTTGTATTCATTTTACTATCCATGTAGCACTGAAACTTTACTAGCTGTATAAAAAGAGCATAGCTACCCTGTTACTGAGCCCAGTGATTGATTTTTGACTATTGCTTGTCTTTGAAAAGCCATCCAATCTTAACTGGATAAAAATTAAGTTAAATAATGCATCTGATAGTCTTAATAAGTCTTATGAAAATTGTTGAGCCTGTCTTTTCATTCACTGCATAACAAAATAAATGTCTTGGTCCATGAAAATGACTCCCAGAGGGTAGTCATAATAATGAAATGCTGCTGTGTAGCCTTGACACTGTGGTTCAAACCTTTTTTCTCCTAATAAAAATTACCTTACTTCGATGGATGCGGATCAACCACAGGCAGTTGCTATTATTCGGGTATGGGGATGGGTAATTGACAGAGGAGAACGAGCCTTTGGATCTAGGCAACACAGAGCTACAGCAATCTGAAGGGAAGAACCAAACACTGTTGAAGAGAATGAAAACTGCACAAAAATCTCCCAGAAATGCCTGACAAGTCTCTCCAACCATCTGCACCAGTCAAGCTTGCAAAAGAGAAATTAATTATAATGCTTAGAATTGTGTTGATGTTCCTAATCTAATAATTACTCCAAACCTGCAAGTGAAGTAAAGCTAGTTAATGTACTTACCTGCTTCAGCTACTAATGTTTTTTTTAAAGACAGTACGGCTTCACTCACATATTTTAGTTTACTAAAAAAGGCCTGGATCTTTCATGAACTTCCTTAACCTCAATCACAGGAGTAGTTTCAATGACATCAGTACATCAATTCCCATCAGCAAATGTGTGTGTATTCATAACTATATGCAAAAATCAAGCTTGAAAACTAGATTCTGTCAAAGCAGAGAGGGGTAGTCACTGCGGTAAAAGACTAACAGCTGTAAACCTAGTGGCTGGTACACAGTCTGATCTCATCTGTCTTTTGTCTTTCCACATGTAGCCATCATTTATTGCGCTAAGCGTAATTCCCCAAATGACAAAATATTTATATGTATGACATTTGAACATATGAATTCATGACATTTTTCTTTTGGTCTTTACTTTCCTTGAGACAAACAGACTTTTTGTCTTTTTTAGCCCCTGAGTTTTTCTCCTTTTTTTTTTTTAATTTAGCCATCTTCTTCCAAAACATACAGCTCTAATTATGAAATTACATAATAATGTTATTGAAGTGTGATTCATTCCCAGCCCCACTATCAAGAATAAATATCATTAAATACTTGTTATCACTATCTTTGAGACCATGACAGACACTTAAATTGTAAACTTGTCTTATCTGCAGTTAAGAATTTGGGAGGAACCACTCTCAGCAATGATTTCTGTACCTAACTATCCAACTGAAGGAATGCGGATTCCCACTAATGACTGATGTTTATTTAACTAAGTTGTAACACAATTTAGAGGAGAATTTGGTGCACTTATATTTAGGCCACTTTAACATTTCTTGATATTTTTGCAGAAAAAGAAAAGTCAAATACCGTATAAAGCCATTAGTGTATGTACTGGGAGTCGAGGCAAAAATCACGTGTTGCAGGAGCACATCTGGTGTCTTACCTGTTTTGTGCATCTCAGCTGAAGAGTCCCCGCTACAGAGGAATGCTAGCTATTTCTAGACCTTAAGATACCACAGTGATGAGTTAAGAAATGGATGGGGCAAGGAAGTAGATAACTATATAAAGAGCCTGGGGAATTACCCTCAAAGAGACATTCTGATCAGCCTAAATGGCACCCATACTTAAAACTCTGCAGCCATTTTCTAATGGAAAGAAATCACAAACCTACTGGCACTACTGAGGCACAGGACTCTAAGCTATAATCATGGCTGAGGATAGCTTACGTGCTTTGCAACCTTCAGAGCTTTCCTGAAATGAGAAGTTGATGGAGGTAGCAACCGTGATTTCTCTGATGGGTTTTGCTTATGTCAAAGAGCAGGGACTAGGTAAAGATAACACAGAATGACAGTGAATTCTTGAAAGTAAATTGTCTTTTCCAAGAGGGAAGCAGTTTAGCACAGGGATGGGTGTGTTTCCACACACTTACCAGCCCTCTTGTAGGGCGAGGGAGAGATGTATTGAAAAGACTGTGGGCTGAGTTCCTTTGGGGGATGTCTGACAGTGCCTACAGACATCAGCTGTATAAGGATTCACATGCCTTTGATCTACAGCACTTACTGCACTTGTAGAGCTTGTTGATTTTAGCTACATCCAAGTTACTCAGCCCTTCTCTCTGCCCAATGGGTATGGAGGGGTCAGGAACTGGCACAATAGTTCGTTTCCCTGGAGTGCTGGAGAAATCATACCTGTAGAAATAAGATCACATTTCTAGATCACTTCTCTTAAACAGTGAAGTTCTGTAACTGCATAATCATATTCAGGTACCACATACACAGAATTTCAATGGAAAAGGGCAAGAAGCTTCTCAGAGCCTAGTTAGTCTTTGCTGAAGAGGACCAGCATGGCAGCCATTTTGTGTGCAAAGAAGTTGTTACTTGCTAGTGGAAATGAAGGAGAAGGTACATGATACAAGCTTGTACATTATGGACTAAAATGTAACCTTAGACAGTGTTCCCAGATGAATATGAGCAGCACACAACATCTTAATGATATAAAAAGCCCATCTTTCTTCTCTCTCTACCTAAATGTTGTTGTCTATGATTGGCTGTTACTACGTTAATGAAATGATTTAGACTTCATGACTGTTTTAGATCAGTGACTCAGTAGAGTTAGACTTTGGACCATAGCCGTGTCAAAGGACTCTGGCAAGAGACTGGAGCACAGTGAAAGAAAACATTGTCCTAATTTTTTCTTCTATCCATATCAACTCTGTTTTCCAGGAATCCTGCTGACAAAAGAGGTGACACTTAATTATGTCCATTCACTCAATTTTAAGTGAACAGCAAAAGTCATTCCCTGCACAGACCAATTCCTTCTTCCTAGATCTGAGCAGAAGGTCTGAAAGCTGTTTGCTCCTTTGAAAGGACATCTCAGAAAACAACTTACGCGCCATAGTGCATCACTGAAGAGTAGTCATAGGGAAGGCCCAGATTTTTGGAATTTACTTTTCCAAAGTTCCCTTGTTCCCCTGTAAGGTAGAAAAGCAACATTTCAGTCAGAACAATTATTGCTGCTCTAATAGTACGCTGCCTGCTGTCATAAGCCTAAGAGTAACTTAGGATACAAATTGTTCTCAAGAGATCTTGGAACTATCTAAACCACCAGAGCATGTTGAAGCCCATGGGAACCCATTTTCACTCAGCCTAGTACGTTTCAGAATATAAACCGAAATCAAGTAAGTAAAAGTTTCGATATAATCAATGAATCCATTCCACTTTTCAAGTAAAAGTATTCATCTGTCCATCTTCATTAGGGTGTCTCCAAGTATACTTCAGTGCATTACATTGAGCATTATAAGCATCCAACCTACGTCTCCAAATCTGCGTCGATACCTTGAGAGGGAAATCTGGCTGACCACCTAGATCAAAAATTCAGAGGTGTGTGTGGGTGACCACTAACCTGTCTTGCTGAGTCCTTCCACCAAAGGATTATAAGACTACAAAAGAAAGGGATATAGTTTGCCTGTTACTCACACCAAAGGACATGTTATCAGCCATTTTCTGGCTCTGTTTCTGGTCAAACCCATCAGCAATGACTACAGTGAAGTAATATGACTTGCATGAAGCAAGGGCACTCAGTAAGATCAGCTAGGAACATTCTGTCTGAATATAGCTGCTGATATATCCCCTCTTACCATAGCTGCTGAGCATCTCATCACTTTTCATCTGTTTAGCCTTAAAAAGCCCGTATGAAGAAAGTGGTGCATTGACACAGGACTGGGGCCCAGAGACACAGACTGGAATTCATGTCACCCAGCTACATTTCTCTAAATTAGGCACTGAAGCTATTCATCAAGGATAGCTCTCAGGATAGTCGGAGGAGAGGGACAGAAAGAGAGACGCAGTGGAGGGAGTTTCATCTGAAGGCGCCTATTTCTCTCCATAGACTAGAGAGCATGAATATGAATTGCACCCTGGTCTCTTGTCCATGGTAAGGCAGGCAAGTAAGCAATGTAAGAGCAGGGAGCCTGTCCTTGAGGCTAATGCCCAAACCACTGAGCGCTCCTTTCCAGTTCAACATCTGTACCTTCATTATTGTAACTAGTGTTTTGTAAACGACAAACCATCTGGACAAGAGTTCAGTGTTGGAAGCTTGTCAGAAAAATCTCTGGAGTCTGCTCAACTTGGCTGGCAGGCTTGCAATCAGAGCCAGTCTCTTCCAGTAATGTCCTTCAGCACTGGTCCCAATGAGGGCTAGGAGATGCAAAAAGAGGCTTCACAATCCTGAATTCTAGAAAGTTTGGGGAGACACATGAATTTTGAGCTTTTCATAGCTCAAAAACTCAGTTAAGTCTCAAACTGGGTCTCAATAGCATTGGTTTTCTTATCTCGGTTCCTCTTATCAGCTATATTGACTTCAGAAAGAATTATCAGCAAGTGCACAGCTTCTTTTGAGGTGATGAACAGAGAACACAGTTCAAATGCAGTGAAACATTTAAGCATATGGCTACTGTTTGGCACATAAGTGCTTTGCTGAATTGGTTTGTTGAAAAAGGAAAAGTAACGGCAGCTTGGCTGGACAGAGGTGGTGCCAGCAAACTAATATCTGCCTCATCACATGCCAGCAAAATTTGGCTGTCTAGACCTGCACACATGTGGTGACTTACCCCATCTTTTCCACTCTGAAAAAAATATATATCTCTGCCAGAATCTAGGTGTAATGACTCAGAAGAGCTGAAAAGGAAGCTTTGGCTGAAGACTCTGAGTACAGTTTTTTTCCACAAAAGTTTGGGAAAAACAAGCTGAGTTTCAAGTAGCTAAGTGGACAGTAACCAATCAGGCTGCCTTTTGTCAAAACAAAGAAGTAGGATGGCTTCCAAGGTGAATTTCTGGATAAAAACAAAACCCAGCAAACATCCACAGTACTGCAGTCCTGGCAAGAGAAAAACAGCTTGTGTGGGAGAGCTGGGAAGCTGCAAAAGGTCTTGAGGTCTAGTTCTGCACCACTAAGATCAGGGGGAGCTCTGCCATCAGCACTGTTAACAGCAGCATGGTTTTACAGGAGATGTACCCTAACAGTCCTCATGAACATACCTGTGTTTCTTCATTTCCTTTTCCCGGCATATCTTTGCATTTTTTTCCCTACAGTGCTTCTGCTGCACACACTCTGCATTCTAACTCCCTTGTCACGCCAACCTTCTCATCCTTCACTCCTGGTGAGTGCTGTTAAAACACTGAAGATACACCCCATCCCCTTTTGCACAGTCTTGTCTTCTTCACCTCTTCCCTATCTTTTACCCTTTCATGATACTGTGCCTGAATCAGAGTTTGGTTACATCTATATCCTTTAGGAATGATGACATCCGAACCTGCGGACTTCCCCCTGCAAAACTACTGTAAGATTTTATGTGTGTCTAGTATCTTTGGCATAACTTCATGTTTTCAACTCCTCTTTCCTAGCACATCCTTTCCTAGCATTTCAAACATGACACACCCTTGTTGTACGATGGCAAAAAATTCATAGCAAAATTACACCTTAACACTAGAGCTGAAACCTCAATAAAGAACAGCCCAAATGGAATTTACTTAGGATACCATGGGAATAGCTGAAAAAAGTTTGGAGAACAGTGTGTTAGGAATTTGCAATAAAAACAATCAAGTTCCATCTGGAGAAAAAGATAGATATATTTTCAGCTGTGCATGACATTGAAGAGCTGAATATCTTATTTGTTGAAGAGACTTATTAGAATTTGGTATTCAGTTGTCCAGCCTCATTTACTTTTATTTTCTATAATGAACTAACTACACTATTATCTTTTTATAATGTTGTGGGTTGTCCAGCTCTCTCATAGCCATCAGACAAGTGATTCCGTGCATCTTTCCTTCTATATAATACTTTCTTGCTTTCTCTGGGACCTCCTGCCATTCTCTCTGCCCGCCCCAGAGCCTGGACCTCTGTATATACTCCCATGTTCCCAGCACACAGATCAAGGGCACATGCTCAAACTATTAATCCTGCGTTCCTTTCCCTAAATAACATTCACTTGAATTTACCAGTCCTGATTGCTCCCCATTGCTCCTTCTTTTCATGGCAGTGTATATTGTTCTCTCCTCAAGGAGGAAATAACCACAGTTCTTCCTCCCACGTCATGCCAGGTCCCAGAATTTCGCACATGCTAGTGGTTGCACATGCTTCCATTCTCTCCACATGGAGTCCCTTGTTCATCTACATTTTAGACTATGTGCATTTCACTCACCACCACTGCCAACATGACTACCTGCTGCCTTCCCTATTACCATGGCTTTCCCCAAGATAGAGTTGCTGTGTGATTCCCCACCATGATCTCTGAACATCATGTTTCACCCACCTCAGATAAAAGTCCCATAGTCCTGCCTCCTGGCCCAGCCTTTGCAACAGCATTTTGCATTCCTGGTGATCTTGGTATTTTGGATATAAGGTGAGCCTGGGCTCAAGATGGCAATCAAAATAAGAATGTAGAGCTAATTTTAGGCTGCATCTGTGTTGGAGGACCACACCATCATAGGTGTAGCCACAGAAATTCCCCTAATACAAACGCTGAATGAGAAATTCCATCACACTGAATGTGCTGCTGCTGCAATTCAGCCAGCATTAATCATGATTCTTATTTGCATGGCTGTTCACAGAAGAAACATTCTCCTTTACCTGAAAGTATATGTTTTCTCTTAAGATTTAGTGGACATACCTGCCACAATGTGTTCCCACATAATCTTGACAAACCTGTCCCGATCACTCCGTGCCTGTTCATGGATGAAACCCAGTGCATGGTTCATTTCGTGCTGAATTGCTCCTTTATCCATGCAACCATTTTTCACCAGGCCTACTGCTTGACGTCCTCCAATTTTTCCAAAGTAAGACCAGCAGCTAAGAATAGGCAATCAATAAGCAAAATGATCACATTCAGCAAAATACAAAGAAATAGATGTACTGATTATGCCACTAAGGACCTCCAGATGTGCGGCCACAGAAGGGGACATGCAAATAGTCACTGGTGTGAGATATCTAGGCTTCCAAAAGCTGCCAAACTGCATAGGGGGAGAAATAAAGCCTTTGTGATGAGTACGGCAAATTTTAAAACAGTAAAATGGTTATATCCAACTAAGGTGAATCAGTTTAAGTAGTGAAGCAAAGAACCTGAAACAATTATACTTCTTTAAATATTTACAACAATTAAGGAAAATATCTCATTTTGAATTATACCCCATTATCTTTAAGTCCACACACACATTTATTCCTGCAGTCTATTAACTGATGTAACTACCAGTATATCTAAAAAAAATGGAAAATTGCACCTGCTCTGTGAACCTCGACTCCTAGGATAAAAAAGGGCAATTACTTAAATCCAGGCCAAAACAGAAAAGAAGCTGAAAGACCTTTTGAGTGCTTCCACTCCCGGGACAGAAGGAGCTTACCTCTGCCCACGTTCAACATACACGTAGTCTGTTTCTGTAGTGCGATTTACAAACTGCACACAGGTTAGTGTGGAGATTTCTTGCAGAGCATCAGCAATCCAAGACCTCTCTGTCACTGCTAGAAAGAGAAAGGGGCCAGGAGAAATCTTCCCTGGTTAACCAAACCCAAGGTGCATCAATGGGGTGCATTCCTTTAAAAGTTCACAACACTTGTTAGCTTTTTGTCATACAACTATAATAAAAAAAATAGCACAAAGCCTTCAGAGATCTTCAAGTTGATTAGACTTTTAAGGGGAGATGTAAGATTTATAGCTGGCCCTTATGCATATTCTATACAAAGCAGCTGATGGAAAGCAAAAGACTGGCATTGTTTTTTCCACTAGACAGAACGGGAAAAAATGCAATAGTTTCAGATACAAATAATTGGATTAAAGTATCCCAAATGAGCCATCCAACCATAGCTAAGCACCAAAACCTTGTTTTGTTTATCGGAGATAACAAATGGCTTCCACACACCCCTTGGAATCATTTGAGACAGCCAGCGTTCAGAGGCTCTGAAGATCACAGTGTTTCTATTCAGGTACCAAATAAAGATTGGAGTGTTTATCTACTTTTGAGCATTTTGGTCTAATTTGGCTTCCCCAGTTATGAATCATCTACAATGGATTTGTATCTTAATTTCCTCAACTTTAAAGTTTGGAGAGAGGGAGGTAGATGGAATAACCCTCACCGAACCACAAGAGTATATGCTGCAATTTTGGAAGCACGCAGGCAGAGGAGCAGCCCAGATAATGCAGAGACTGGGCTCTCCTTGGCTCAAATGATAACACAGATTCCCTTTCCCCAGGAACGGGAATCAGGCACGGGCTGTATTTCACTTCCATGCCATTTTCTCCAAAGGTAAGATCTTTTAAGAAGATGGAAGTATGGAAGCCTCACACCAGAGAAGCCTCAGCAGGGGAGAGATGGAAGACCTGCACAGCCCATATAAAGTCTTCTGGAAAAAAATTTTCTAGATTAAGGCATCGGTCCTGCAGCCTTTTGCACAGGACAGAGCTATTGACTGACTAGAGGGATATAATAAGGGAAAAAAATGTCTCCAAGGATTTTTCCTCCATTTTTTCCTCTACAGGATTTCTAGTGTGGGAATATATTTCTATGAGAGATTTGAAATAAAATCATAGTGTTCAAAAAAGTGTTCCTAGTGGTAATTTTGATAAAAATACATTCATAATGTGAACAAATTATATTTCTTCTTCTCTACTTGCTAAATATCAAAGTGCAGGAATGAGCTAATATTTGTAATTAAAATTAATTAGCTGGTATATTTATAACAACTACTGTCCAAGTAACCACACATTTTAGTGTCTGTAACTGAAATGTTTGGAGTCTTAGCCAAAGTACCATAGGGCTAACAGATTAGCAAAAGAGGCATGTCGATAAATTCTCATTTGGACAGATTGCTTTTGGTGCATACCCCGGAAACATAAAATAACAAGGAGTACAGGGACCAGCAGATCAATGCTAACTTTACAGCATCCATTTGCATGCACTCACAGAAATCAGAAGAGATGTTAATTGGAACCTTGACTAGTCCATCTTCTGACTTGGGCCATAAACAACTCTCACAGTTAATTGCACTGCGCCGTCCTCTTCTCAAGAGGATGTCTCCTTCATACACAGCTATTTCACTACCTGGCAGGTGAGGAAAATAAAGAACATACAAGGCACTGAGAAGGCAAATAGATGTGCAAAAGGGAGGTGAGAGGTATATACTAACCAAGCTTTTGTACCTTTGGAAATGTCTTTCACTGAAGTTCATTTCCTAATAACGTGAAAAAGGATTAGTAAATTAAGACTGAATGAATCTAGCATTCACAATATGCTAAAACTGGTTAGGTCTGCCTTGCTTCCTGGATAGAAAAGATTAATATTAATATAGATGTCATAGTGCAGCTGTAATCAAAGTCATGACTAAATATGTTTTAGCTTCAGAAGCTTTGGGAAGCTTCAGAGTGGATGGCTAAGTATTATAAGCCATTGTTCTCTTCATTAGAGCTTGTGGAATTAAAGAAAAATTAAAGAAAAATCATAACTGACCTGTAAAAATGTGATGAATCATACAAAAGAAATTACTATTTTTATCATGCATATTGAATGCATAAAGCTATTCATTTCCAGCTTAACTGTTAATTCGACATAAGACATTGTGATACGGTCCTCAGTTCTGACTCCAAAATACTTTGAATACATTTCTCTCAGATGAGAGCTATTGGTTATTATGCCAGAAATGTACGATAGTCTTGGGTACAGCAGACAGGGAAGTACCTTATATCGCATAGGAAAGAAATCAAGATGAAAAGTATTCTGATTTGCTGATGCTACATATGGAAAAGAACGTTCCATGTAGCAATTGCTCAGTAAGTCTTCTTAATTTCTTTATCATGACAGCATAAATAATCATACCGAATGCAACTTTAAAACACATCTGAGTTCTGTGAATTGTTTTCCACTGATGCTGAAAAATATTTTCAAAGAGAAAAATATACCGAATAATAAGAATGAAGTATAGAGAAGCAACCCCACCAAAACCTACAGTTATTTATATAATAATCAGTCGAACTCACCTAAGTCATTGTTTCTTGTAGCTATCTGGAAAAAAAAAAAAAAAGCATATCTTTTAGTACATGCTTATCTGCATAGCAGAAAACTTCTATCATGCAGAATCACAGCAGTTAAAGTTTGTAACTAATTTTAAGATAGTCAGAACAACTCAGCAGCAGCAATGTAAATTCTCAACATCTGAGAGCAGAGACACACCTGGACAGGTTTACTTAGTGCAAAGCTATAGAGAAATGCTAAATGAGTTGGCAGAAGAAAGTACTTCATCTTCAAGTTTCCGAGATGATCTTCTCTGCTCTGCAGCTCAGTTCTCAAAGTTGTGGTTAGTTTACTTGGGGCAAGTTTTATGGGAAAGCTGCTGCTGTTGTTAACAAGTGTAACAAAATTAGATAACAAGAACTATTCTCACAAAACAAACAAGCTGCAGTAACTCTCAAGAGAATTTCCAGGCTCTCATTTCTTATTTATCTTCAGACAACAGAGGAAGTGGAGTAATAGGAAAGAAAATCCAGCAACCTTTAAAGTGACTCATCTTTAATTCTAAGAAGAACCCATGAGCTGCTGCAGGTCCCCTCACTGCCGACCAAGAGACAGGATATCCAGTAGCAGTCTGTTTAGAGCAAAACTCAATGTCAAGGAACTCTTTGATCCATCCACACTGACTACCTGTCCTCGGAACTCCTTAGCTTGCTGCCAGGAGCCACCGCGCTCCGCAGAGCCCATCTGTCAGCCTACCCGCTCGGTGCGCAGCTCTCAGCCAGGCATTGCTGGCCAGCAGCGCTGGAAATCTGTTGGAGCCAGAGACGAATCTGATTGTCGGTTGAAATTGTTTTTCCAACACCATATCTTGCAATATAATCATCACTGGCAGTGATTGTATGTCTTTCTGCAGTCTACAAATAAATAATACTACCAGGTCCTAGAGTTTTGGCTTCCCAGCTTCTGGGAAGCCCTCTTTCCTTTGATGTCCGTGAATAGAAACAAGCCTAGAAAGGCAGGCTGAATCCTAGAAAACCCACACTGTAGGAGTAAGCCATACAATGGGAATATTCATGTTGAAGCCATACGAACACCACCGTAGGCAGGCAGATGTTGCTTTCTCCTCCCAGCTTCAGCCCCTGCACAAATACCTAGGTGCTATAGAAAATCCTAAGGATTTGCTGCATCAGATCTTTGGAATTGCCTGCAAAGGCAAAATTCAGAGGAATCTACGTGGTTCACGGCAGATCAAGGTGGCAGAGGGTGCCTTTCCAGACAGATGTAAGGGCTGGTCCTTTGTTTTTAAGGAATACTTTGCTAGACAAATTTTAGCTGATACTATGTAAAGCTTGGCTACTAATATTTTCATTTTACCCTACTAATAGTTTGTCCCTAAACTTTCTAAAATATTCCACATTTCTGTGACTTCCACAACTCACCTACAGTTATAATTTCCATGTAGATTACACTGCAATAAGAAGGTGCAGACAAAAAAGACTCCTTTTGCTTTGGTCGATAAGAGCGTGAAGTTCAGAAGTCCTCATCAGTTTGTTACACTAGTAACCAGAGGTCCTCCCGTACAGTTCCGAGCGACCTCCGTGTCTATTCAAGATCAGGTTCAAAAGAGAGACAGAGTCACAGGAGAACATTTCTGCTGCTACAGATCACAAAATGACAAGGGAGAGAGCAGAAGTTATTAGACAATAAAAGCAAGAGAAGAAGACCAGATCACTGTGCAGAGCCTGGAGCTGGGTCACTCCAGGTGTGCAACAAGGAGGGATGGAAGAGCCCTTTGAAGTTCTGCCATGCAGATTTGCGTATCCATTCCGTGGAAGGCTGTAATACCTCACTGACTCCAGTTGCACACCACAGATCAGACTAACTGTTGAGTCAGGAGATTTATCCCATGGCTTAATTCATTCTCCTGACTGCCAGAAAGAACTGGGTATTTTTCAAGGCTAATTAATAGACCAAAGTCTCATATCACACATTATCAGAAGTTGTCTCGTAGATGCAAATTTCCTTTTTGATGCTGCCTGTCTACATTGTCTGCTTTGATATTCTGGCAGAATAATGTTCAGGTCTCAGTCTCATTATCTATCCAAATAATTTGATTACACAGCTGTAACTTGCACTTTTCCTCCTGTACGCCTTTTCTTACGCTGTCTTTTGACATTTCTCATTCTTAGCCACGCTGCCCTTGATCTCCCAGATATTTTATCACTGCTGTTTGTTAGTAATTTTAATATGATGTTTATCACATTCTTAGTGATGCTTACTTAGTTTCACCTTCATTCCACAGCAGAGAATGAGTGCTTCTTTCACCATGTAATCCAAGTCTCTCTTGGCAAAATATTAAATGACAAAGGTAGAAAATCCAAACACCTGTTGGTGTTCAAGTATGGATTTTTTTCCTAGCTCTGTATCACTAGTAGGTATCATCAGAAGCAACAGGAATAGTAAGTCCAAAGATCTTCCCATAATGAGAAAGTACAAAGGGCACTTGCCCTGGCTAAAGAACCAGAGTGTATGAACCTCAAGGGAAACAAAATCCAGGAGAGTGAAGGGCCGTGCGATTGTCTAAGGATTCAGTGGAATATCACTCTAACGCTCAGTTTCTCAGCTATTAGCAGCAAAGGTTATACAGTCAATTGCTGGTGAACAAGCAGTTGGCTTAACTCAGCTATGTGTTCATCTTGGGAAGCTTATCACTTTTCAGGAGGATTCAGTTATCTCTACATGTTTAAACAGGCCAATTGTTCCTACTACATGAAGAGTCCTAATTTTTTAAGTCATGATAATAGAAAGTATTGCCCTTACTAGATGACGATTCTTTTTAAACTTGTTTTGTGTGATACTGCATTTGGACAGAAATCAGATCCTGCTGAAGAGCATTTAAAAATAACTTTGTAGCCATTACATGAAACTATTATACTATACTATAACAGGCTGAAAAGAGTTAAATAATAAAAACATGCACAAAACTTCCTTTGTGTTTAAAATGATATTATTAAACAGTTATCTGTTTACAGCTTTTGTGTCCTTCAGGATGCTAGGATTAGTGAAAGCACGCATTCATGCCTCATTATTTACTGATTGGGAGAAGAAAATGAGCTTTCCCTGCTTTTCAGTTGCCAGTCAGTTAATCAGTTTAGAATAATTAAATCATTGACCTTGATCCAATACAATAAAAATGTTTTGACTTTTCAGAAAAGGTCAAAATCACAAAAATAAGATTTTGTAAATCTGGTCCCTGGTGCCTGGTCCTTACTTTGTTCCAGTTCCCCGCTAGCAAAAGCAAACCTTTCACAGAAAAGGTTACTATCCAGCATGTATGTGTGGTATATTAAAACTAGCATTCGAGTGCTTATGCAATTAGTCAATTTTAGTGTAGGTTAGGGTATCTTATGCCATAGCATATATTGACATATTTCCACATTTTAGGTACTTGTTTATTTAAATGAAGGATTTATTCTTTAAAAGAAAAAAATATCCAGTCTAAATACTAACTGAGATGTCTTGAAATTAGTTTGAAACTGGTGTTTGGACTCTGTTCCTCCTAAACCACTCCCGCAGCAGTGTGATCTCTGCTATTTTACCTCCATCTGTCTTTTACCTTTTCCGTGTCAGAATGACACCATAATGCTAGAAAAGTAAGGCACAAGTCCAAAGACTCTGCGCTGGAGATAATGACAAGTGTCAGTGAACCTTAACCTGAGATAATGGCTAGAGACAAGAATCAGCTGAAACTTTTACAGCTAACTTGGTTTTATGTGGTTTGCAGTAGCTGTAGGCTGAAGAGAATTTTACTATCGTTTTTGAAACTGATGCATGCGGAAAGTTGGGTTCCTGGAGACAAGCTACACAGGTTGGTGTCAGTATTTGAGTATCTAAGTACCCCAGGGCTGAGCCAAATGAGACTGGCTGGTCTATAGCGTCCTTGGTTCTGATAAAATCTAATCTGAAACTAGTGTCCAACTGCAAATATCTCCCTAATGCTTTGTTTTATTCACAAATTGTTCAGGCACTTTTAACAGAAGTCTTGATCTAATGCTGCTCTCTAGTGGTTTGCCATTTGTGCAATAGGGACATGTTTCCAGTAACAGTCAGGAACTCCCCATCACCACTCAGAGCCAGTTCACTCCTTTGATCCCTGTCTGCACAGTATGGACCAATAACTGCTTCCTGCAGAAAATGCTTGCAAGCGTGAAGAGTCTGTCCTGCAATCTGTGCTGAGAAGTGATGCCTCAGTTTTAGCCCAAACCATCTTACAAAACTTTGTTTGAGCATCTGCAGCTTGTTACTTCACTATTCAACTTCTCCAGATACTTATAGGTTATACATACAGATGCCACGATATATTTCTGAGATGCTCTGATGGCCCATTAGGAAAAGGAGCTGATTACCTGCACCATTTTTCCTAAAGGATTTTTAAATCTTAAGATTTATTTTATTGATGAGTCTTACTAAAAGCTTTTGGAAAGCTTATACTGCAGAACCCAAATACTCTTCTGGCTCTGCCTTAGCTCCACTTTGACTTCACAACATAGGTCATTGCCCCATTCCCTGGTTCGCCTTGAAAGAACCAAGACAAATGGGCCAGAGGGGAGCAGTAAGAAAAGGGCTGCTCTGTAAGGGGGGCTCCCTAGGAGCTGTGGCCACAGCACAGTCTCACAGCACCTCAGGATGACAGGGATGGGCAGCTAGCACAGCCTGGTGACAAGGTGTTGAATCACATCCAGGAGCTGAAGGCAGAGAGAAGACTAAAGGCAAGGGTACAACACAGGTCCAAGGTCCTGTATGTACTCCTACAGCACAGCCCAAACAGGTAGCAAAGGCTAAGCCCAAAATTTAAACGGACCACCCGGGCCAATGGACAGCGGCTGTGGGTGGAGGCCAGTCAGGAGCCACTGGTTTTTGGCATCCTCCATCCCTAAAAGATACAACATGTTGCAACAGCCTTCCTCACTCCCTAGGCCCTTGTGTGGACTGTCCAGTAAACACAACTGCAGCTTAGATAACTATGTCCACTGGATCACCTACTGGATCATCATTGTCCTTTTCAGAGACCTCTCAGAGATTGTATTTCAGGCTCTGTGAAAGCTATGTTGACTCAGCCCCAACAGATGATATTTATCCCTGAGTCTACTACTTCCATTTTTATTACATATTTCTTCCAACCCTGGCTATGGAAGAAATACAATCACTCATCCTGGATCCTTTTTAAAGTTTGATTGCACTTTCCCGTGGCTCTGGCACTGCGGTGATTTAAGTGGCACTTACTGAGCTCACTCAGCAGCTGAGCAGCGTCATACGTGAGCTGCCTCTGAACTCCTGAGCGTCATCTGCTCCAAGCAAGTTGTTACTGTTCACTGCACTGATTTGAAAACCCCTTTCTTCTGAGCAATGATATTTTCTCTGAAACATTATTCCTGAACCTGAGATTTCCTCAGATCAACCCCTGTAAGGAATGATCTGATCAGGAACATCCTGGTCCTTCTCCATAGCCCATGTCAGCCTAAGGGATGCACTGCTTTTCTGCAATAGCCTTATCTTTCCCTTCTATATCTTGCTTATCTACTGATTCCAACAACTTTGACAGATTTCCAATTTGAAAAAAAAAAAAAAATGTTTTTACCTGTGTTAGATGTTGTCACTTGTCAGAATTTACACTGCTCTTTATTTTCACCACTCAGCTATGACTTCCACTCTTTATTTCTGCCGCTCCCCATGTCTAAGCATGATTGTTATCTTTTTACAATGTCTAGTATACCTTTTATTTCTATCTCAGATAATGATATTTTCTTGCCATTTCCAAGTTTTTATCCTTTCATCTAGCTTCTTTGCTTTTAGGGTGTTACACTTTTAAAAGTGTCATGTTACAACTGTGCATTTTGTGTAACCAGAACTTTGACTTTATACAAATATGGAAACATATATACATGTACATATGCATTTCCACAGCAGCTTTCAGGGAAAGAAACCTGAAACCTTGCTGAGGAACAAAACTGGTTCCATACACGACAGACTACTTTCAGATGAATTTTCTTAACAGATGAGCATCAGGGAAGCGGGCAGGAACAAACATTTCTTTCATAAATCTGTCAGGATGAAGCTTCAGAAATAGAATGGGTTTGCTTTCTCTGTGTGTGTGTAGGGACAGTACCTCTTGGGAATATACACTGCTGGGCTAAAAAAACAATGTGAAAAACGTACAAGCAGGTAAAAATGCTCAGCACTTTCTTAGCGTGTCTCATGCAAACTATTTTGAAATACATATTGAAATACTGTACTGAAAAATGGGATGTTTAGCCACATTTCATGAATAAAGAAATTCAGATGCTGACTCATGAAAAAGCTTATCCAGGATCTCTCAGTAGCAGAATGAGAATTAAAAGCCAGGAGTCCCATATCATCCCTCTTTATGGGGATTGCTCCACTTCCCTGACAAGTAATATTCGGCAAAGGAACAGAGCCTCCAGTCTCCGAGTGTTCTGTTGCAAGCACTTATAAAGCAGTTGGGTGCTATTACCTCTGTTCTAGGCAAGCAATTAAGGTCAGGTTTTCAAAGCTGATTGCTAAAGAGAAGCACCTTCAGCCACATTTAGGATTTGAAACAGATGTGCTACTTCTCAGGAGTGCTCAATACCTGTGACTTTCACAGAGTTCAGGGATGCAGCTTTGAAAAAGTTGTATCGAAGGAGTTGTCTAGGTCTAGCTTTGCACAGGGGAAGCTTTGCCAGAGTCAGTGTTTCTCTGGTTAATCTCTTTGTACTTGCCAGTGAAGTACTTTGCCTTGAATCCCAAGGAGTGCAGGTAGTAGTTGCTGTGGCACTGGATCGTGTGTAATTAACAGCAGGGACTGGGTCTTTTGCATGGGCTTTTCCTATGTGATGGGAGAGGGTTGTGCCACCATTGTAAGTGAGTAAATACTTGTCGTTTTAGTGCTGAAAAGTCTCAATCAGAATATAGTATGTACAGTGAAGTCTGTCAGCACAAAACAAGCGCTGTGGATGCTTGATGGTATAAGTGGGCACAAGTAAAGGATTACAAGGACCCTTTAGGGCCACTTAGTCCAGCTTCTGCTGGTCCAGATATTAATGTAATAGGTTAGCTTTTTTTTAACTTAAAATTTGCCCCATTTCCCCCATCACACATGCGGTCTTGTTAGATTACTATTCTGAAAGTAGATTCTGTGAATCGAGCAGGTACTAATGATGGTTTACTGAGAGTTCCTGGGAGAAGACAGGGTCCAAGGAAGCATGGCTAATGACCCAAACTATTGTTTGATGTAAAGACTGGTAATGAAGATGGACTGTAACAAGAAGCTCAGTTCGGGGTTAGGTGATTAGCATATCATTACTACTAAAATAGCTGTATTCTGGTCGCCATTGCTGACTGTTAGAGCACTTGTTTACCTGAGGGGATACATCTCTACAGTCCAATAGTTCTAAGGTGCCCTTTTCTCAAGTGAGGAAAAATGTTGAGGGCACTGTGCTGTGAAGGACAGTGTTAAAAAGAGCAGTCTAGGTTGTCTTAGGCAGAATTTTTGTATTTTCAATTAGAAAAAAATCAGCTTCTGAGGCTTTTTTTTTTTTTGTGGTCTCTGAGTATTCCTATCCTTCACCTTCCACAGAAAAATTAGGCAGCTTAAATGGAGCTGAAGTGCCCAGAACAGAGACAAAAAGGCATAAACGGTCAAACAGCGAAATGATTTATGCTCCGCAAGAGGGATGCATATTTTCAGGTGTGCTGGAGGAATGGGGCAACATGGAGACATAAGACAGTTTACTTGTCCCCTGGGAAAACGATAATGTTCTTTGCAAAAGCAAAGAAGCGAAATTTAGGAGCTAGTATAACCCCATTATCCTTCCTCAGTTTTGGGATATGTATGTTTTCAACAGCTTAAGACCTGACATCACATACTAGGACAGCTTGCATGAAAATAAATATTTGAGGCCCTAACTTTAATCTCATCTGAAATGTGGAGTTTGCAGCCAAAAAGTACTTCAAACACCAAGCTGTGAGTATCAGCTGGTTATAATTCACAGGAGAAAAAGAATATATTTAGTAATCAGCACAGTTTCTTCTATTTATCTGACTATCTGAAAAATGATTTTACACAGGTATTTTCCAGGTTTCTGTTTGCTTTTGAAACCTGATGGGCTTACAGCTTGTACAGGAGATATGCCAGTTATAACCTTAATCCTGGAGACTCTCAGGAGTTAGACATCTAGCAGTTTGAGTTTGGTTTATTGCACTGCTGGGATTTGATAATAGAAGCAATTCAAAGATTGGAGTTGCATTATCCCAGAAGTCTTCAAACTGGGTCTTTTCAACTGCATATTGTTGGTGATCCATTCAAGAGCAGTTTCCACGCTGGGGCCATGTCGTGGAAGCAGCCCTATAGCCTGTGCTGGTACAGAAAATAATCTCCAGCTGCATTCTGGAGCCATGCTGGATTCAGCCCACACATCTACTCTACCTGCTTTCCTAATAGGTTGGTGGGATTCTTGGAGAGGCGTCGCTCTCTCTAGTGTGTTATCCCTTCCCAGAGATCCTCTGCCTTGCCTGCCTGATGTTTATGAATAGCAGCTGATTTCTAGGCTCTTTTTGTCAGTGGAATAGATGAAGTAGGGAGAAAAAAGAATCATTGAAAAGGCAAATCTGAGAGTCTACTGTGTTATCGTAGTGCTGGTTGATATTAAAGTCAGGCATTTTAGATCCCAACATTCGACAGGGGGGAGGGAAGTATTTCGGTTGGTCACTGTCTTTCACTTGGAGACTAAAAAGGGGCTGAAACAGCTATATAAAGGTACGTGGCTATCTCCATCAGCTGAAGAACTGAATACCTTGGGAACAGTAAAATTAAAGCAGGGAAAGGAGGAAGAGAAAAAGAATATGGCAGAATAGGAGTCTTGTATCTGAACCTGTGCTTCAGGAAGGTTGGCTGCCAGCTGTGGGATTGCCATGGCATCTTTTGCAGTTCTGCTGTGCAAACTTAGTACTTTGCCTGGATGCAGCAGAGAACTGAGACCTTACACCTTAAGCATTTTGCTTTTTAAATAGTTCATATATTTTTTCAACAGTTACTAGAATCCATATAACTTGCCTGTGCTTTTATCTCCAGGGCAATGCTAATATCCTGTCTCCATGGCAGCTCTACAGCAGGTAACCCAGGTCAACATTTTTCCTTCTACAGCTATAATTACCAAGGCACAGCCCATTAGTGGAGAATAATATGAAGGGTATGAAGGGGGGGAAAGTTCCCTTTCTTGGCAGTAATCGTCCTACTGCATTTCACTACAATTAGAAAAAGGACTAATCGTACATGCTAATCCCCATGTGCATGCATAAAAGCATAAGTGCATGCATAAATGCATAAATGCAGAAACAGAGTTTTGAATATGGGCGCTGTCTCTTGCAAGCACATAAGCATACAAACATCAACAAATATTTGCTCTGCAAGGGATTTTTAAGAGTGTATAAGATCTTCAACAGGAATTTAAACAGTCTGTGCAAAATACTTCTATGTGGTTTTGTGGTGCCGATAAGGTAGGAATCTCCTTCCCCCACCCCCCTTAATCCACTGCTGTGAGTTGGGTCTGAGATGGAACTGGATTCCTGTCAAAACGGTGGTTATGTATTATACCGTCAGCTCTGAAGCATTGTTGTCGCCTACTTTGTGTGCAACTTCAATTAAATGTTCTTAAATATAAGAAGGCGCATCCTGTGACTGATGTACTGCCAGGCATTTTTTTGTATGTATGCCCCCGTCATTCCTGTTCACACAGCATCCCCAGAGCGTGGTTTAATTCATGGTGAATTATTCCCTCTTTCATGCAGCTTTTGCTCCGAGTCATTATGTGGGAGCCTCTGTTCTTACTAAAAGTGAGACCAGCATCTCGAGAACAAAAGAAGGTACTCTGGATTTCATTTATCAGTCAAAGACTGGAGCTGACTCTAAACCTAATCTATAAAACAGGAGTGAGTCACCTATGGCAGCCAGCAATATCTGTGTTGACCATAAACTGCAAAAGCTACATGTGGATTGCATATTACACCAAATAAGGGAAGGCATATCCCCATTCCTTGTTTAGTGCTAGTCATTCTGTGATTACAAATAGTTGGTTTGAAACGTTCAACACCCTCTGGGACTAGACACCATTACAGGTGCTGACTTCCACCATAGTCTAACACAATGGGTAGCTTGAACATAGACCTGCATCTCTGGAAGCTGTCTGGGGTTTTCTTTAGAAAATTTTTGCCTAGTGGTTGGACTTTCCCCTCAATATTAATGTGTATTGTCAGCTGCTCTCAGTGGAAACTTGCTTTGAGCCGAAGCTGTTGAATGTATGTAGTATTTAAAGCTACACAAAGTGTGCCTGTGGGAGAAGTGAAGCATCTCTGCCAGTTACTGTATCAGCACAGTGGCACTGACATTCCTCTTTTCACTGTAGGTTGCCAGGTAATTAGTCTCTGCCTGTTTCAATAGGCAGTTCAACAACACCGTTGCTATTCCAGAGGGTGTGTTGGAACATTAATATGGGTCTAATCCAGAGCAGTGGATGCTTTGTGGATCAGTGGTCAGGCGGGAAAGAAGATCTGGGAAAGGCAGTAAGAGGGCATGTAATGGCTTCGGCTGGGATAGCGTTGACTTTCTTGCTGGCAGCCTGTGTGGTGTTGTGTTTGGATTTGGGATGAGAATGGCGTTGATAGCGCACTGATGTTTTCAGTTGTTGCTAAGCAGTCAAGGCTTTTTCTGCTCCTCACACTGTCCACCAGTAAGTAGACTGGGAGCGCACAAAAATTTGGGCGGGAACACAGCCGGGACAGTTGACCCCAACTGACCAAAGGGATATTCCATGCCATGTGACATCATGCTCAGTATATAAAGCTGGGGGAAGAAGAAGGAAGGGGGGGACATTTGGAGTTATGGTGTTTTGTCTTCCCAAGTAACTGTTATATGTGATGGAGCCCTGCTTCCCTGGAGATGGCTGAACACCTGCCTGCTGATGGGAAGTAGCTAATGAATTCCTTGTCTTGCTTTGCTTGAGTGTGTGGCTTTTGCTTTACTTATTCAACTGTCCTTATCTCAACCCACAAGTTCTCTCACTTTTACTCTTCTGATTCTCTCCCCCATCCCACTGTGTGTGTGGGGGGGGGTGGTTGTGGGGAGGGTGTGGGTTGAGTGAGCAGCTATGTGATCCTCCTTGCTGGCTAGGGCTAAACCATGACAGGGCACTATGCCAGGACAAGGGCATGTGGCTAAAGCTGCAGTGGACAAGCAGATCTGGAATTAGTTTACAGCCCCAAGTGTACCTGTAGAGCTTGGAAGAGTTCACACAGTGCCCAGCAGAGAAACAAGCCACTGCTGTTAATCTCTCCCTCTAGGAGTACTAATTTTTACAAAACTCACTTATTGATCAAAAAGTAATGGGATCAGTGCACTGGAACCTACCTGTCATTAGGAAAAATACTTATGCAATCCTTTCCTGTTGTGCAGTCTAAAAAACAGGTACAAGTCAAGATGTCATACTGTGGGATAGCCCCACCAAGCCTAATGCCTTTTTCCTAATGGCCTGACAGAAGAATCCACTGAGAGCACTGCCAACAACAAATGAATCTCCTCTTTTGACAGCAGGTACTTTAGGCCATCAGTCTACTTTTGCAACACAATTTGCATAAAGCCATGTGACTGCGCTTAATCAAGATGCAGATTTGCAAATGTTGCCAAGCATCTTAAATCTAGTGGTAGATACCTCTGCAGGTAAGGGAGATGCAATTCAGCCTAGCAGAACTGGGCTGTAAGACAAAATCCTTGGAATCTCAGGGTGCAGATCCTTGATGCAGAAGGAGCTACAGAGCTGGTGACAGAAGCAGCAAAACTCCACTGACAGTATGTAGAAGCCACAGGTTAACATCCCAAGTCTACCTGCTGTAGTGCCACATGATGTTATTTCCCCATGGTTCCCACTATCTAACAGCAAGTAGAGGGAATGACACACCAGTTAATAATTTATAAATACCCAGTACTGCTTAATTGGGCACAGGCATGTCTCCACAGGGACAATGAGCAGAGCAGGGGCCTGAGACTCAGTGTTTTGGGGGCAGGAGCTCTTACCTGTGAAAGGGCACCAGAGAGAGCCTGAGGAATGTCAGTGTATCATCCTTGACTTCTTAAGTGCTGGAAATGTGGGTATGTTAGGAATGCATGTTGGTTGGGCAATAGTGCCCACTCAAACTACACAATAAGTTCAAGAGTCCAAATGCTACATGCGAGAGCTGCCATGATGAACTCCTGGAGTGATCATCAAGAACAGTATTTGTAAAGAAGGCCAAAAAATGAAGGAGAAAATAATTTTTCCACATATTTACCGCTGCAGCATATGGCCAGGAGATAATCTGGGAGAAGATCTTCTTTAGGACGTCTCCAGGGACAGATTGCTCTCCTTTTCCCATCTGCAACTGTGGGGCAATTTAATTTAAAGAGATACACATGTCCATGTGTGTGCAGCAGTGGCAAGATGGCAGAAAGAAGAAAGTGTTTCACAGGAAGAATGAGGGAAGGGAAAATTCCACCTACTCCAAAAGCAGCTCAGAAACTCAGCAGAATTTTAACCAGGCCAATATTTAATTAAGCCTTAACACTGTAAGGAACAATTTATGCTAGAATGAAAGTCTCACTATCTCAGTTCAGTGCCACTAGTATTATTCTTTCGGGACCACAGATCCTGAGCTTGAAGGCTGTTTGACTCCTCATCCCTGTTGTTAGCAATGTTAAGAAACTTTACTGCAGGGAGGGGAGATCACCAAATGGATGATAAATTCATCACAGGATTTCGGCCAGAAGCACTGGTTAAAGAAACACCATAACTTTGCAAGTGTTATCATGTCAATGTCTCTTTCCTGTAAAATAATCTTACTGCCTATGTAGGTGGAAAAAACCCCAAAACTTAAAATGAAAAGGTCAAAAATACCCTGAAAAGAGAGATGTGCCCATGTAAATTCTGTTGTTCGTGATAGGGGTGAAATATTATCTAGAGCCTTGTTCTGGCATCCTTAGAACAAATCACTGGTGCTTCCAAATGTCAGCAGAATCTACTAGCAGGGCTTTGCCGCCTCTACAGTTCCGACTCTTTGGCATGAGTTCAAAGTAAAAACGAATCTGAAAATTTCTGAAGTCTGAGAAGACCTTATGTGAATCCAGTTATGTATCCTGGCATTTTGGCAGAGATGATTTTCTATTGCAAGACTTTGAAGCCTACATAAAAAAATAAATTGCCTTCATGCTCTACAACTAAAGGCATATGAAATACAACAGCTTTGTTTAAGTTGAACCCAAAAGTTCAAAACCCACTTATTTTCACTTTTTTTCCTCATTAGAATTATCAAAACCTGTTTTCATTGCCAAATACGTGGCTTTTTATGAGATGCAGCTTCCAGTTGCTTTTAAGGCTGGTGAATCTCTATAGATTTTTCAATTAATCTCATCTGAGTTTTAATTTTGGAACCATATAAACATAGATGCTTTCACAATTTATTTGGTATAAATTGCTTCCAAATCTTGTCAGTTTATTTTTCAAAGTGATGCAAAGCTAACCATCTATTATATGAACAAACTGACTACCTTTATTAAATTTTAAAATTAAACTAAAATTGTATCTTCTTCATTCTAAAAGAAGGCAAATTATAACAAAAAGGAGAAAAAATGTGAACTTCAGACAAAATACAATTCTTGACCAGTCTGAGAATTAAACAGATGGTGTATCTGATATATTGCTATCAAACTGAAGCAAAAGACCAGCCCTATTGCAATTAGTGGGAATTTCATATGACTTCAGTGATGAAAGGATTTTATTCCTTGAATGCTCCTATAACTGTTATCTAATGAGCAAGAGGTGCAACTATTATAGTTACGCATCTATAATGGCTATTCTAACTTTGTCTTTTATGCTGTCCTTCCAGGTGGTAGTATTTTCTATCAATCAAGTGTGTACTATATTTGCAGGTATGTGCATGATACAAGATTTATGGCAGGTGAAAAATCAGGCTGTAAGAATCCTTGGTTGCCAACAATCTGCCCTTTCTTATACAACCCATTTTGTAAAAATCTCTCTAGAAGATGCCATCATCTGTTGGTGGAAGTGCTTTGGCCATTTAATATATGCATATGAAATACTGCCTGCCATAGTGTAATAGAAAATCATTCTTTCCTGGTGCTCTGAGAACAAGCAGACCATGGACATAGTTCAGTGTCTCCTCATATCATCTTTGATGTATTTATCTTTTTGTCATGTAACATTTTGTGACAAGCTCTGTCACAGGCATTAAACATCTAGCCTCATTTAACAATGCTCTTCCAAAGAGCTATAAAGAAACACAACAAAGAACCAAAAATAATGACACAATAAGCCAAGCTGATATTTGGAGTTCAGGGTTTTACACGATTGAGCAAAAACCATTTGCATTCAGAGGAGTGGGCAGACTGATAAGTACAGCTCTAGAAGGTAACGGGTAAGTATTGTATCCATGTGCAGAAGGATCTGTAATAAATATATGTGAAATAGATTTTATAGAAAAACTTTCCCAATAAGAGGAAAAAAACCCCACAGCGTAAAGCCAAAGTACCATTTGTAATCCAAAGCAGCAATATGTACTGAGTTCTTTTCATATATCTACTTGATAGCTAGATGATTTCAGCTTACTAAGAGGGCTGATATATTTTTCTTTTTATTACTGCCATTTTTCAGTATTGTATACATCACATCTTTATAGTTGTGCTTAGGGTTCCCCTGTAAGAAAAATAAGGTTGTGTTTAACATGCCCAAACCTGTTATTAACGTAACAACACCAAATGAGGGGGGAAAAGAGGAATTTAAAACATGATGAAAGCAAAGGTCAATCACAAGTCGTTTTTCACCTTATTTTAAACACTTATGGTAAAAAAGGAGAATATAGTATTACTGCCATCAATAGTAAAAATTAGTTACAAGAGACAAATCTGTCAATAGCTTTGTTATTCACTCTCCCATCAATAGGGGAGCTCACGGTGACCTGAAGCTGAGATGCAGAATAAGAGAATTAGGTCTATCAAATTCTGAAGGCTTGGCAGCAGCAGAGTCTACTATGCTGTTCTGCAAATACCTCTTAAACTTTCTTGGTACTTCACAGTGGAGCTACTGCACTGTCTCTTCATGCATGCAAGAGGTGTGACTATAAGCAAAAAACCTGGAGAAACAATGAACTCTAAACTAATGACAGATATGTTGAGCTGTGTGCAATATCCATGAAGAGAATAGCTTTGAGAGTTCAAATAATTTATTCTTACAATTATTATCTGTAAGGGGGAAAGAAGTTTGCTATTTTAATGAACGTTTCTCACTGTCTGGTCTTTGTATTTTGCCTTTCACCTCAGATGGTGAAAACAGCTACTTAAATCTGTTTTCCCCTTGCCAACTTTTCATTCTGTTCTCAGTAAGGCTTAAGACATGCAGATATAGCAGGGACATTGTTTGGGCTGTATAGTCTCCACCTTCCCTGTTATTGCCAAATAATGCAGCATCGGTGTTCAGTCATGAGTATGTTTTGTTGCACGACATTACCCTTACTCTTATTATGAAGTATTTTATTAAACAGATCTGTTCTATAGCGTAGATATTGAAAAGATATTGGTAGAAAAATATTTCCTTATTTTTAGATTTGAAATGCTCTCAAATCTTGCTGTTGCTTGCATTAATTTGCACAGCAGTACTGTTGTACATTTTAATAGCCTACGGTCACCAAATCTGCTTTAAACATAAGGAGTGTAACAGATTATTTAGAAATGTCAAAATCTCTTTGTTTCCATCTGCAAGACCCAGAAGTCATCTATACAAAGCTGGGCAATAATGTAGCAAATGTAGCTCTAATGAATTTCAGAAACTGTCAATAAATCTCCTATTGTTACCATCCCCTAAACAGGCATTCAAGAATATGCTGGTCGCCTGGCTACACTGAATTCTGTTCCCCTTTTTGGTACCTCTCATCTTTACTGATAAAGAACACTTCCCTCTTCCTCGGGGAACCATGGCTTATCTTTATTTCATGCAACACCAAGCCATTCTTTTGCTTTTAAATATAGCCATGCACCTTGCACCTAACACTAAAATGCCATGTGAAACACTGAAATCCTCACAGATGAAAAACCCCTATCGCATGTGAGCTTTTGGCATCCCAAACTCTTCAGTTTGAGTGCCATGGGCTCCTCTCAGGAGAGGGCAGACAGAGACCTGTGGACCTCTGAATGCTCCTTTCCTATGATTCGTGGCCTCCACTGCCACAGCCAAAGCACAAGATTGTCTGTGCTTTTCTTGTTAGACCATTAGGATTACCTGCTGGAGAGCAGCTCTGTGGAAAGGGACCTGGGAGTCCTGGTGGACAACAGGATGACCATAAGCCATGTCATGGCAATGTGTCCTTGTGGCCAAGAAGGCCAATGGCATCCTGGGCTGCATCAAGAACAGTGTGGCCAGGAGATCAAGGGAGGTCATCCTCTCCCTCTACTCTGCCCTGGTGAGGCCGCATCTGGAGTATTGTGTCCAGTTCTGGGCTCCCCAGTTCAAGAAGGACAGGGAACTGCTGGAGAGGGTCCAGCAAAGGGCCACGAAGATGATTAGGGGACTGGAGCATCTTTCTTATGAGGAAAGGCTGAGGGACTTGGGTCTTTCTAGTCTGGAGAAGAGAAGACTGAGGGGGGATCTTATCAATGCTTATGAATACTTAAAGGGAGGGTGCCAAGAGGATGGGGCCAGTCTTTTTTCAGTGGTGCCCAGTGATAGGACAAGAGGTAACGGGCACAAACTTGAACATAGGAGGTTCCATCTAAACATGAGAAGGAACTTCTTTGCTTTGAGGGTGGCAGAGCACTGGAACAGGCTGCCCAGAGAGGTGGTGGAGTCTCCCACTCTGGAGACATTCAAAACCCGCCTGGACGCCGCCCTGTGCAGCCTGCTCTAGGTGAACCTGCTCTGGCAGGGGGGTTGGACTAGATGATCTCCAGAGGTCCCTTCCAACCCTGACTGTTCTGTGACTCTGTGATTTATTCATGTTTTAAAATAAATAGGGACAAGTATTTAAAAGGAGTCAGTTCCTGAATTAGGCTGTTAGCAGTCCAGGACGTAGGAGACTATAAGTGATGCTCCTTGCTCTGCCAGAGATGTTTTCTGTGGCACCTAATACCTCATTCAGATTCCAATGTATGGTAGTGTTTAGGCAACTGACAGCTGTAGATACGTAAGTTCCTTTGGTTTAGTCACCTTTATGCCTTAAGAAATCTGATCTTCATTCTCAGAGAGAATTTTATGAATTTTCTGCTGGAGTTGGAGTGTTCTCCAATATCCGGCTACCCAATGCAGGGGTGTTCTAAGGGTGAAGTTAGGAAAGAGACTCAAATGCTGCTGTACTGACAGCTCTATAAGCCTATAAAATATAGAAATTCAGGGTAGCTATCTCAATACACAAGTCCTTCACGAAGACGAAGCATGAAGAAAGGCTACTGCTTACTTTTCTACAAAACTGTGGCTAATTTGTTTGCTGGGTGTTCTTGGGATGCTTGATAAGGCCAGCGGCCAATTTATTTTCTCAAGGTAAGGGAGCATTTTTTGATCTGGAACAGAGATGTCTGGAGGAGTTGTAAATGCTACAGTCATTACTGATCAGCAGCTTCATTGTCTGGAAATAATTTCCTTTCTACCAGGACCCTTTAGCACATGAGACAACTACTGCCAGCATATCGTGGCTACCTGTTACAATGAATTATTACTGTTTATTCTTTTCCTGTCTTATATCACATTACTTGCATTTCTTTTATGCTGCATTATCCTTTTTAACAGCAGGCAATGTGAAGGCTGTTCAAATGTCACACAGGGCGAGTACGTGACAGAGGAAACCAGGGCTGAAAGAGCATGGAGGGAAACAGGGGCAAGAAGGCAGGGCACTTCTGCTTTATCATGCGAGTCACCTGCACTCAAGTGGCTTGTATGGAAAGGTGAAATAGAACCTCCCAGCTGTCTAATTTGGTATCAAATATCTCTATTTTAATGCTTTGGCCCACCTGAATGCTTTACAATGATCATTAGTTATCTCAGTATGTTAAAATACATCTAAGGGAAAGCTCTGTCCTTCTAGAGGTGAGATTTGGAATCTCAGTTGTTGATCAGACTCATATCTCTAAGCCAGTGGCTGGCCATCAGCATAGGCAAAAAAATGCTGAAATCTCAGCTCCTAAAGTTAGCACATGTGACGGGGAGACGCCATTAGATTATGCTGCACCTGAGGAGTGTGCTTTCTAGTCTACACAGCAAAAATTATGCCTGAATATCACTCACACACACACACTCACCCCAACACAAAGAATGATAACTTTCATGAAACTGTATTTCTTTTTCTTGTAGAAAGGTTAAGAATGTACCGTGACCAAATCCGATTTGTCTATTATCCAGTATATTCTGATTTTTCAGCTGGAATGTTCTCTTAATGTTCTACAGACATCACAAACACGACAACCTAATATTAACTTGTTTAAAAAATGGCACTTATTTTAGGGGCTTAGGAACTTCCTGAGAAATCATGTTATGTTCACCTGAATTTCTGAATTTTAAATGTAGAAAGCTCCATTACTTTGAACTTCACTAGAATGACTCATTTTACTTTGATGAGGGAAATGAGAGTTTACTCTTTGCCCCTTTATAATTTAGGCAATATTCTTTTGTTGTGAATCGGGCAATAATTTACATGTTAAACTCAACACAAATATGATATGAACTTCTTTCTGCTCACCATCTGATGAGAACATAAATATGGATTTCTATTATGCAATTAAAAATCTAATACAATTTAATTCTACTAATACTATTTACAAAGTTATTTGATATAAATTTTGTTATATGGTGTGTTGAGAAGATGATTTATATTGTGGTTATGTTATTACAGTTAGTATTATAATATATAGGGTAGTATCTCACACACAAATAGTAGGTATGTTTATGTATGCACACATATATATATCCGTGCACGTCCGTAGAAATTAAGTGTGGCCTGTGAAACCTTCCCTGAATCCAATGGCTTCCACTACTGGTCTTCTGAAAAGATTCACCTGCTTTAAGTGATGTGTGCGCGTGTGTGCAGAAGAAATTTTAAATTCTGCTATGAGAATCTATGTCAGGAAAAGGTTGCAGGATACTTCATCTGACAAGTGATCCAGAAAATGATTTAAGGCACAGCTGTGTTACGAGAAGCAAAGGAAAGGGACCTCTGGAGTTGTCAGCCCATGTGGGACAAGGGAATTACTTTGTTTGGTGTCTTTCAAGAATTTATCATTTAACTGAAAAATGGAAACTAGTTGTAGGGTACCACTATAACTCTACTCTCCAAGTAGGTTCTGCAGATTAGAAAAGACAGTATGAAACAAAAACAATTAACTGCTTTTCCTCCACTGTGCACTGAGAGAAGGCATTTCTAGCCTTTAAACTAGCACATTTTTGCTTTTGTGGTTGTTGACTAAATAGGGGCCACTGTACTGAAGAATGGTTTGGAAGACATACAGGGCTGCCAAGGGCATATTCTTCAGAGAAGAAATTGCAAAGTTTCTCAGTCAAGGGATGAAAAAAGGGAACAAAAGCAATCTTTCTTCTTTTGCATTCAGCCACTTGACATAATGCGTTAACTCAATATTCAGCTGTGGAATACTACTAAATCAAGAGAAAACTGAACTCTCATCATTTGCTTAATGTTGTTTTAGCTCCCAATTCCAGGAATCATCACTTCAAACCACTCTTCTTTTTGTTTTGCTTTGTCTGGCTTTCCTCATTGGATTAAACCATTTGCTAGCAGTTGACACCCTTCTATCCACGGGTGCGATTGTGCGTGACGATACTTTTAAAGCAATACATGAGAAAGAAGACTTCACGTGCCGAAGACTCTTTCCAGATTCCTTCATCTTCACCACCAAACAATGCACCCTGATGTGAAACAGCATCAGCAAGTGCAGCCCCATCCTGCGGGCTGGAGAGATGCAACATTGGCCGAGGATAACACGAGGGAGCCCCACTCTCTCCAGGTAACTCAGCGCCTGGCGAGAGGCGGGCAGAGGACAGCAAGCAGAGAGCGAGGCCCGAGCCTGGAGAACGGCCTCCTCGTCTTGGCCAAACGCCGCTTCCTTGTTTGCCTATGGCCGGGTCAACTCATCTCCCTTCGCTGCATTCCCACCAGCTATACAACGCAAACCTGAGGTGGTGAATATGGTTCAATTTGCAAAGCGCTTTAACATCAAACGCCAGGAAGCGTTTGTACCCCAGCGTGGCTGGCGGGGTTTCTCGGTGAAGGCAGCCCGGAGGCCTGGCTTCGCTGGAACTTCTGGGCATCACTGAATCTCTCGGAGCATCACTGAAAAGCACCACGCAAGCTCCCGCGGCAAGACGAGGCCTCGGCGCTCGGATGCACAGCGGGGAGAGACAGAAAGCGACGCGGGCTGCCCGCCCCCGGCAGCGCCCCCCGCCAAGATGGCGGCGGCCCCTGACCCCCGCGCTTCCTCTTCCGGCCGGGGTTGCCATGGCGCTGCCCCCCCCCGGCCCACCCTCCCCCCTCCCGCCGGTGTGTGTTTACATCGGGCAGGAGGAGCCGGAGACCGAGCGCCGGGGGAGACGGGGACGCAGCCGACGGCGACGGCCGCCCGCCCTCCATCCCTGCCGGGCGGTGCTCCGGGAGACGCGGCATGAAGGTGATGCTCGTCAGCGGGGCGAGGCGGGGGGTTCCCGGCGGCGGGGGGGGGTCGGTGGGCCGCGGCGGCTCCCGGTGGCTCCGGGGGCGGCGGTGGGGGCGGCTGGTGTAACAGGCTCGGGAGGTGGTGGCCGCTCGCTCTCTTAACGAAGTACAACTTCCAGAAGCTTCTAACTTCGTGGGGGATGCGGTGCCGCTTCTTAGGAGCATCTCCCGGGAAAGGTTTCTCCATTAGAACCCGGATCGTTTCCTGCGGCGCCGTGAGAGGAGGCGGGCGGCGTGGGGGCCGGGGGGAGGCCGCCCGCTCCCGCCCCCGCCCCCGGGCTTGTGTGGGTGCAGAGGCCGTCCCCGGGCGCCTGCCCTCACCGACATCGAACCACGGAATCGTCTGGGTTGGAAGGGACCTGTCGGACCATCGAGTCCAACCATCAACCTAACGCTGCCAGTGTCCATCGCCTTGCGGGTGGCTTCGCTCCCCCGGCTGATGTGGGGTTTTGGGCTTTTGGTCTCCCAGGGCTCCTCCGGGAGCCTGGGGCAGGTCGTCGCCTTTATCCCGAGTTGGCTGTGGAAAACTGTCATGATAGGAACGGGGGAAGCCGAGCCGGCCGGCAGCTTCGGCGCCCCGGGAGAGGCGGGTGGCTGAGGCTGGCCGGGCTGCGAAGGTAGCAATGTACTGGCTCTCCGTTGACTCTGCAGTTCTGGAGCTCAGGAGTCAGCAGTGCTGTGGTGTTGTGGGTTTTTCCCCCCTCCTGTTATGTTCTGTCATATCTGTTTTAATTTGCAGGTGTATGACTTTTTAAAGGGTTCCCCTCTCGTTAATCAGTCTGAAACACGAGGCCCACCAGGCATTCCTGGTCTCCTGAATTCATCTAGCAGTAAAAAAATATATTGATCGGCTAGTCTGTAAGCTCTTTGAGGCAGAAACTCTATGTAGCTACAGTCGATACCTATCCTGATGGAGAAATTTGGCTCAGGCCTTCCTCCGAGCCTCTGAGTCAAGTCAGTGTGTGTGAGAAGTTCCCCAGCTTGTGTGGGCTTTGGGCTCTGGGCAGTGCACGCATGTGGGTCACTCAGTTTAAGGATCGTCTCTGTGCACAAGGGGCTCTCAACAGAGGAAAGAGAAGGGGCAGTTTCCAGGTACATGAAATAAATATATATAAAAAGAAAGTTTCCTTCTGTGCAGTGATATTTATTTGTTTTGCTTTTCTTCAAAACCTGATAGTGAAGAGTAATTTTTTTTTCATTCTCTCTGAATGCTTGTTGGTTCAAATAGTGTGGGATAACAAAAAAAAAAGTAAACAAGGCAATTCTTGGTAAACAGTGCTATGGCCCTAGGTGAGTTGTTGACTTATACTGCAAAACAAAACCCTCAAGAGTACTGGCTGAACAGAACATCCAGCTTGAGGCCAAAAAAGAAAATATTTCCTTCAGCTTATGTTTTATTGCATGCAGAGGAAACCACTGATTGTTCTTGCTAAGCCCATTACTTCTACTGAATTCCTCTTTTGCCCCACTAGAGCGGGGAAAGCTCGTGGCTATTTTAGGTGGTCTCACTTAAAACACAGCAAGATGTGAGTGGAGTTATGTTCTTATTGTAAGGAAAATGTGTATGTTTGGGGAGAGGTGTTTTTTTTTGTATTTTTAACCAATCGTTTATTGGGTATAAGCACTGTATAGAGCTGTTCAGTATAAAAGGGTTCACAGTTTTCTCTCTGAGTGGGTAATTTCTTTCAGTGTGTGTTTCTTTCCATATGTGCCACCTTTTGCTGTAGCAGTTGTCTCAGTTTCCTCTATGTAAGATCATTGCAGATGCACGATTTAAAGTCTTAGGCTGGAGGGGTGGTAATTACATTTTTAATTAACAAGTGGAATGCATCAAAGTGTTTGTGCACAGGTTTTTGTTATCACTTAAAAGGGGGAGGAAAGGAGACATGTGGTCTGTCTGTGCAGTGTGGGATGTGGATCTGAATCCAGATCTTTTATGGACCTGCTCAGTGTGACTTTAAAACAAATCGAAGTTTAAGTTGTTGATCATTGTGGGGAATAAATCAGAACCAAGCTTTTTGAAAAGTTATCTTGCCTGTTTCTCCCCTAATTGTTGTTATGTCTTGGGAAATATATTTGAGTTTGTGTGTATTTAGGAGTATTGGTTTTGAGCCTTGCTCATTGATGCTGGTTAGCAGGTTGCTGAGAAGGCAGAGCTGTCAAAGTAAAATAAGTTAATGCTAGTACATATAAAGATGGTCTGCCTACTTACAGGAGGGAAGAAGCAGGTGACGAGCAGTAAGTGGTAACATCATAGGAGTTCTACTGTGGAAGTGGTCCTTTCTGGATCCATCACTGATGTCTGATTGTTGCTGAGGAAACTGAAGCTTGATGTATTTTATTTTTAAGTAAATCAAGTAATGTAAGTATCCTATTAAAAAGGTAGAGTGAAATAAAGTAGTGTGGCAAAGCTTGAGGTGTTGAAGCTGGATTGGATTCAAGATAGTGTCTATGTGTACTTTGCTTCTGTTCCCATCTCTTTCAACCAATGGCAGTGCTGAAAGATGGTATCTTTGGGCCCTTTCAGGCTGTCAAAAATATAAAACTGGTTGAAGCCCCTATTTCCTGCGCTATGGGATAGGAGTGAGAGGCAATCAGCTTGAAAGTGGACCATTCCTGTATGTAGGAATATTTTAGTCATATGTGATGAATACTCCAAGAGCGTTTGCTTTCCTTCAAGGGCAGATCATCTTGATAGTGAGGAAATAACACCTTTTCAGGCTGCATTAGGAGCCTGGGTAAACTGGTCTGTCGGGGGCGGGAGAGCAGTTTCATTCATTAGGGAAGTGGAGAGTTGTGGGGAGATGACCAAATCCCCACCTGTCCATCACACTGTCTGCCATCACTTACTGTCCCACAATACAGTATGTTTCCAGTGTTCTTCTGTTGTGGCTAAGAACTGTATTTCTTAGGTCTCAGGCAGCACTGGAGAACGTGCTTGTGTCTTTGCTAACAGAACCTCTTCATGCCTAATCTTCAACCAGTGGATGAATTGGGGCATTGGGATAATCCCTGATGGATACCTGGTACGGTTGCTGCTGCAGTGGCTGCATCTAACACTGCTCCTGTCACTGCTCTAACTTAAGTCCAAACTCGGAGGAATGAAAGGCGTTGAGAGTGTCAGGTCGTAGTGAAGTTTGTGTTTGGAGAAGCAAGCTCATGATGTGATTTCAGTTAAGTACCTGCTTCCCTTTTTATTGAATTGAAGTGATTCTCCAAAGTAGAATGAGAGCTTGTGATGCTTTGGCATGTGCTCACATTTAAATTATGTACTTTGGGATAAGACAGGTGTCATAAATGTGACGTTCTCCTTTGAGAAACTTATAGCTATATTTAAAACAACGAATGTGAACAACTGTGCCTGTAGTTGTTCTGTTTTTCTGACTGTCTGTGATACTTCCTGTTGGCAGATGAATCCTAGAAATTAGATAAAGGCGAGGTATTTTGAAGGTGAAGCACCGAAATTACAGAGAGCCTGAGTAAATATTTCTCTTGCTTGTATTTACAGATGGCTCTGTTCCTGAAGGATGTCATGGATTGTCCTGTCAAAACTTGATGTATATGTAACTTTTTTTTTTTTTAACGTGTCTCTGATCCTGTTTAGCAGGGCTCTTGGCAGTTGAAATGAAAAGTATTTGGGAAATAAACAGCTTATAAAAAGGAGAAGGGACAAAAGGTGTTGCTTTCTATGGAGTGTATATATATATATATATTTTTTTTCTTTCCTTGCATGTGTTCCTAAATTTGTTATAGGAAGCAGGAGGAGGGTGAATGTAAGTGATAGAGTAAAAGGGTACGTGAACTGTATATTTTTTGGACAATTCTGACTTTAATATTTGCCTATGGTTGGTCACATCCAGTTTTCTTTATCGGTGAACAACCATACAAAATTTCTGGTGTTTTTCCTTTCCCAGTGTTTCAGGGGAATTTGAGAGAGGCAGGCAGAGGTTACATGCTTTCAAAGTTCTGGGTGAGGTAGGTGCTTACATGGGTGAGGGCAGTAGTAGAGCTTTTAAGCTGTTTCTTCAAAAGAAATGTTGTTGCTGGTTGAACTAACTGGAAGTCACAAAAGTGGCTTGTGCTTGTGTTAGAAAATCTTAGAATCTTAACACTTCCGTAGAGCTGCCTAAGGTCTAGCGCAAATCTTGGGCTTCCTTTCAGTCTAAGAAATAATTTTGGAGGAAGAGTCTGTGCACCTTGCCGATCCTCAAACGTGGAAAGCAGCTGTTGCCAAAAGCCATTGCTGCCAGAATGAATTTTTACTTTTCAGTTGTGTTGCTTGCATTCATAATGATCGAGTGTTTTATTTATCCGATGGCTGTTTAGTTGCTGAGTGAAGTGACTCTGGTTGGAATCTTGTATGTGGCAAGTTGTGATCTTACACTTCTCACAGTACTTTTGAGAGAAAATGAGATCTCTGTGAAGCCTGAAATAAAAGGGGCATTACTGCCGGCAGCGCTTCTGGCTGTCAAGTTGAAGGCATGCAGGCTAGGTGTGAAACTGGAGAGCTTGGTTGTACCAGAAGATGCAGTGTTCTGCAGAGTAAGTAAATATTTTATCTGAAGTGTTGTGCCTTTAAAACACTACAATAATAAATGCATAAAGCAACAAGCAACACTGATCTAAAAGAGCTCTGATCTGTTAGAACTCATTTGTGAGGAAGGAAATAGACTTTACCTAGCCATCAACAAAATCAATTTAAAATTTGTGATATAAATACATCACGTTACAATCTCCCAGCTAATTTGGAAACATTTGATGTTTTGCAGAAAATGCATTTTTATATTCCTAATGAAATAAGGAAACAGAAACAAGTTCTGGAGCGAATAAAATATTTTATTTTTAACCTCAATTTCTAGCATTTAGAATGACTGTTGGTTCTTTTGGAACAACTTTTTAACTTCAAATGGATTTGTGGCTTTTTTTTGGTCTAATTTTAGAAAATGAAATTAAGATTTTTGACAAGATGTTCAAACTGTTCCAGTGATGCCTCTTGTGACTCTCTTTTGGGGGGAAGTGCTCATTTTTCAAGATGCATGCTTATGTAGTTTGAATTCAAGTTTTATTGTAGAAATTACTATGTTCTAGCTGTAAGAGCCCTTGAAAAAATTAAATTTCAACTCATTAAAGCTAAAACAGTAGTTGTGCTCTTGTAAGGAAATAAATGCATGGAAGTCAGGTAATTCAAGTTGGCAATATGAAACCACTTGTTATAGAATACTGCTTAATGCATCCTTTCATGAGTGTTGGTTTTGGTAGTGTTTTTTTTTGTTTGCTTGTTTTAAATTGTGACCCTACTGAGAACAATGGAAAGGGTACTATTTTTTTTTAAAGTCTCTAGCATGATTAAGAAAATCTTAATGACCTCTGTCATGTAGGCCTATATTTTTAAGCAAAGGACTTACCATTTTTATTTCAGACAGATTTCTCATGCTGTCTGCAGCCTTCTAGAGTGGTACTTCCACATCTCATTAGGAAAATGGAAAAATATTCTTTCTGCAGTGTGCATTACCTCATTTCTTTAGTCTGAGTAAAACTGGCATTAGTCATTAAATCCACCTGTCAAGGAGCAGGCTGGACAAAATATACTACCGTTGCTAATTCTAGTTATGTAGAAAGTGCAATAAAACTGCAGGTCATTAAGTGTTATTATTTCTTGCTTTTGGTTCCGCAACTCAACTGTCTGAGCAAATTTTTTTTTTCCCCTGATGTCTTTGTTGACAGTGAATAACTGACAGGATGTAGGGAGGCTTCTTCCCACTGAAATTACCTAAATCGGTGAACGGTCAGTTACCAATGTGAGTTAATTGATATTTTTGAGATATTGTTATTGATAATTATTTAATTGCTTTCAGATTAGTTTGCTGTGACACAGGGTCAATCTCTGGTCCTGCATCATTCCGTGTCACACTATGTTCTGTTTCACAGTCTGTTAGGGGTTTCCGTAATGACTGTTTTTTCTATGTATTAGCCTGCCCCCAACTGTAACGCTTGCTAGTGTTTGAGTTATGCTGTGCAATGACACTTTGCCTTCATGTAACTTCCTTTTTTTCCAAACAAATGCAATTCAGCACAGTCAGTTTTTGAATGTGAACAGTGTTCTGGACAAGGCATACCCTTCCTTGTGGAGGCAGTAGTTCAAACTAGAATTGACAGCAAATTACGCAGCCTCTGCCAGGGTAACTTTTCAGCCTTTGCACTGCTGAATGGTATCCTTTTGATAATTACGCCAATTAACCTGCCCAGACTGAGGAGTGTTCTCGTTGGGCCAGGTCAATACATGATCAAATGAAGTGTGGTTTGTTTGTTTTGGTTTTTTTTGAAAAGCACTCTTTCTTTCTGTGCTAATGTTGATTTAGTAGGTAAAATTCAGATGGAAAACAAATGGTAGATCAAGAAAAAATTCAACACAATAATTAGTTCAAAATCCAGAACTGTCTGAACTACCGCTGAGCAGACTGTATGGGATTTTTGCTGTATAAATGGCGTTATCTGCCCTATATAAAGTATAAATGTAAAAAGTGTAAAGCAGGCTGTTTACTGCTTTGCTGAACAGAGAATATATTGTGGTGTCATTAGTGCTGTTGAAAAGTTATTTATGCCAGTAAACCCTAATTAGGATTACTCACAGTACAAAGTTGTTTTATTGCTGTAGAAATAGGATTTGACTCTTCTGCTGGGAACAATAGAACTCAATCTTGATTTGGAATTTGCAACATTAATACTTTGTCTCATTGCCCATCTCCTCCAGTCCTGTTGTCAAGACAAAATTGTTGTTAAAATCATAGCTTCCCTAATGTGTTTGTCCAAATGCAGAGAAGAGCAAGTAATCTAAGCAACTTTTCTAGTTCTTTCTTACAGCGCACTTTGAACAATGTGCTATAATTTTACAGTACTGTCATCCTCAGCGTTTCTATTTCTGTACTTTCCTTTAGTGTTCTCGGGGATTTATAACTGCAACTCAAATTCCCCTTTGGCTGAAACCTGGCACAGAAGCTCTCATAATGAGCGACCTTTGTTTTTGTAAAATTATAAGCAAAGCATCCATCAAGAAGCTTTCTTAAACCTACAGGAGGGCAAAAAAAAACGTTTATGGTTGCAGATCAATTATTTTCCCTCTGTAGGAAAAATCCAGCCAACTTCAGAAACCCCTAAGGTGTGGTTGTGGAATCAATAGCGATGGCAGATTCAGTGGAACATTCCTATTATGTTTAGAAAATTTTAAATGAAAGGCTTAATTCCCCAATAGGCTGAAAATTCATTGCTGAAGTAAAAGTTGAAGCTGCAACAGATACCTGCCTAACAAAGGTACAGTGATAGTTTTAAACTTGTTTCCCCTGTCTGAGCACGGTTATCTGAGCAGTAGCTTATAAGGAGGTGGTTGGGTAGCTATGTACTTCAGCTGAAGTTAAGTACCTGTAGACCCTCAACTCTTAAAAAAGAGAGTCATCATGTTGAACTACCTACCCAGTGTCTGCTTGTTTAAAATTGTCTTTTTTTTTAAAAAAAAAAAAACAAACAACAAAAAAACCCAACCCAACCTAACAAACCCCTTGCTTTCTGTAGGAATCGAGGCTTTATGTAATTGTGTAGAAGCAGAAAGGACGTTCTAAGCCACAAGCCACTTTCAAATATGGAAGATGGAATAATTTCATTTGATTAAACATGAAATATCAAAGAAGTTCTGAGGAACTTCATAACAGTGATTGGATAGAGGAGAGATCCCAGATTAACACTGTGATTAATGATGTCATTGTAGGAAGGCCTGATGAAGGTCAGCTTCATTATTACTGGATCTGACAAGCCCTTTGGCATCTGTACACATTCAGCCCAGTCATAGTATGTATCATCTCTCACCCGTTTGGAGGAGGTGAACCTGGGAAGAGAAGAGCTGCAGTTTTTGTGGTTTTAAGGAGGGGCAAAGTATGCAAATGTCCAGAAAACTGTCTGGTTTTTAGTTTTATGGCCATGCAATAAGCATTCTTTAATCATAACGCAAAAACAGTCAATGCTTTCACTAAGGTACTTAAAAAAATACCATTGTAGTTTCCCAAAGCACATAACAAACTGGCCTGTACTTGGGGATTACTTCACTTGTTTCTTCCCGCAGACCCACTGAGTCTTATAATTCTTTAGGGGTGCATCTATCCTTTGTAGTTATCACTTGAGATATATTTGATGCTAGATAAAAGAAGTGTTGGATCTGTGCTGGGAAAGCTTATGAGTGAAATGACAGACGTGAAGGAGCAAAACCTGTGCTGCCACTAATTTTCCTCTGCTAAGTTGCTTTATTGGGATTGTGCCTACATAGAATACTATGTCTGAAAGTCAGTGTTAGGAAAGACAAGAGGACATGTGATTTCATCTGGCAGTTGAAGATTTGCATAGAATGAAGTAGGTCTGACCTTGTGGGCTCTTAAGGAGAGGCTTTATGAGGAATGAGGCAGTTTTGAACAGTGAAAAAAAGTGAGATTCTAGGCTTAAGTCCAGAATGGAAATAAATGTGAAGATGAATGTCAGAAAGGAAAGAACTGGAGTAAAGTGTTCAGGAACAAGAGTGGAAATATGAAGATCTAGGTCAGGAAATAAATACAATTTTCACTTGAAAAAGCGTAGGGAAAGTACTAACTAAAGCTGCAGATTTTAGAATAATTTCCAGAGGGTAGTCGCAGAACTGAGACACTAAACTGCTGCTGTGGGCTTTACATTCCTCCAGCTTGTGTTCTGCAAGGGGGAGATGATTACTAATAAAATTTAGTATATTGGAGAAGAGTATTCATGTTATGGGTTTTCTTTCGGTTTTGCTTATGTGGGGGATTTTTTTTTTCTTTTTCTTTTTTTTTTTTTTCCAGTAAGAATACTGTGTTTCCAGGGGATCGCAAGAAGGAACAGAATTGTAAGATGTGCGCTTCTTGGTTGGGAACAGCAGTAAAGTGTCTTTCTATTAGTAGTCATAAACTGAAAGAAACTTGAAGTTATTTGCCCCAAACTCATTCAGTTTTAGTAAGATTTTTTTTTTTCACAAGATGGATTCTTTTTTTATCTTTGATTCTCCCCCCCATCGCCCTTGCTGGCCTTTGTTTTAAGGTTTTGGTTTTTGCTATTCATTAGCCTAATCCTGGCTCAGTGAACAGTCAATTGACAGACTCTACTTTGGTTTAAGGTTATGTACTGTAATTAATGTAATTCCAAGTACAAAAGTAGAGTCTAAAAGGCCTAAAAGCAGTGGTGTTGGTGCAGGGTAGGTGTTTTTTGGTTGTTTCAAGATGGTCTGTAGGGACTTTTTAGAAAGTTTAGCCATTTTCAGTGTTGACTTACCTGTTGGGGCATTTGCAGTGACAGTCTCATATCGCTGTTGATTTACGTGCAAAATGAGCCGATAACGGTTGCCTGGTGTTGGGATTGCTCCTGAACTAGGTGGCATTTTTGAGTACTTGATAGTCTGCTAAGAGCGAGATAGTATAGGCTGTTTTTATGGTTCAGCATGCTGAAGTCATTTGTTAATACAAATGTGGTGATAAATGCAGCTCTTAGTTTCAGTGTCATAAACATAACTCAGTACCTCGTGGAAAATACTGACCCTCACTAGATAGGAACGTTCTTTCTGTCGTGCATGGATTTATCACAGCACTTGTAAAATGTACAGTCTTTAAATATACTGAAAATATGAGCATATCACTGAAGTTCTGGTCAGAATTATTCTCTAAAGTATTGTACCCCATGGAAAAGCATGAGGTGTAGTCTGAAATGCTTGTAGGAGATTTGTCACACTTGTTTAGTTCAGTACTGGCAGTCTTCTCTAGCCATAAATACATAGTCTTCTATGAAACACAGTATAAGACAGCAAACAAACACTAATTTAGTGGGTCACAGCAGCCCGTGATATTTGAGTTAAACTGTGCTGTAAGGTCAACAGTCATACAGTGTGATCAGAACATAGGATAATATGTTCCCCAGGGAGTTTCTTTGAGAATCCTTGTGGGTTTTTCCTCTTGATCTTTATAATTCGCTGTGTTTATACAAAGCTTTTCAGCTTCCTTGTAGTTCATTGGAACTGTTCGTAGACACAGAGTGAGCTACCTTGGAATTGACACGTTTATAACTTCAGTTTGGAAGGCTGGGTATTGCCTCTACTTAAGCTGACTCTTTTCTGGTCAGCTTAGTTCTCGTTTTAAAGTGCGACATATAAAAAATGCCACCAAATTTTAATAGTGCTTATTGTCAGAAACTCATCAGTTACTGAAAGGAATTGTATGATGTGCTTGCTTGTGAGAGCAGGGACCCTATCTGGAGAACCAAGAGGTTTTTCTTAGTTACATGTTCCTAGCTCTGTGGCATAATCGAACTATTCCTCTAATAATACCTGTTTAGATCTGTGCTTCTGCAATGGCTCTAGTGAGGAATGGAACCACATTATCAATTAAAAAGGCTATACAAACCCTAAATAACTGAAATAATATTGTATGGTTAATAATCTACTGATGTTTCTGAACTGCTGATATATCTTCCTGCATCCGAGGTGCTCCTAGAGGGAGCATAAAAGCAAAGGCAACATCTGTGTGCATTACTTCGGCCATGGCTGCAGCTCACGAGGACGATTATAGAATTGCTGGACACTGCATGGCTGCTTATCTGCCAGCCAGTAACTTACACAGTTGTGTGCATCCCATTCCCCTATTTGTCTGTCAAGGATCCTTAAGAATGGAAAAAAAAAAAAAAAGTAACTGATGTCTCATTCTTGAAATAATAGTATATATAAAAAAAAAAGTTGAGGAAAACAACTTAGTTATAAGTCTTCTGAGAAGACAATTTCCTGGATTTTTTGATTGCTGTAGATTACTGTGCTGCCAGAACTGCAGATATCTTAAGTATTGATTACCAAGCTTGCAGCAGACCTGGTGAATTGAACTCCACAGATATATTAGCACGTCCATTGCTTTTTTAGTTATAAAATACAAAGCCATTGTAAAGAGACTCTATAATCTTGTTAATAACACCCATCAGTGTTAGACTTAAGTATATCCTTCTAGTTATGGATACGAGAACCTGGGATCTCATCTGCTATTATCTGTTTTACATTTTAATTACTTAGTGAAATTCAGTACCAACACTGTCCACACTTATTCACTGGTCTCAATGATTAAGCTGATATGCTGAAGTTTGATAAACATGGATGTTTACAAAACTACTTCTCCTAGAAGCTCCCTGTATTATAGGTGATTATATATAGTGATAAGGTAATAATGAGATAAAAACTTGGGTTATTCTATAGAAAACATTTCTAACTTCATTTCGGAACTAGGAAATTTCAAGATTGCAAGGTTTCTTGCAAAACAAAAAGAAGTTTGTGATTACTTGACATGCCGTGTCTAGACTGTGTTTTCAATTTTTAACATAAAATTTTGAAATTAAAAACAATTAAATCATGTTTTTTCAGTGGTGTTTTGGGGAAGAGTCTGAAAAAATACAGTAAGTGCATATCAAATGCAGTTTAAAGTATGCTGTGTTATATTTTTTGAGTAGTGAAAAAAATGTTCAAAAATTCTGGCAATTTCTGTTAGATATTAAGAATGGTCTGTAAAAGTATAGTCTTGGATTGTGCATTTTTCTTCTGTGGGATTCTAGTAGCAAGTGTTAAATTTTTGAATTGGAGGGAAGTAGGTGACGTTAAACAGCATGTCAGCCATGGACTTCATAGTGGTCTGTAGTAGTCTCTTGTTTTCCTCACATCTGGATTTGCTAATACTAGCCTGGGTCTAAGGCTGACCTTCAACCAAGTTAAACTTTTATTTCCAGGTAAGCATTGTTAATGATACCCACCATACTGGAGAGTTGTATTGGTAGTGAACACTGAGTAGTAGTTCATGTGTAAGGAAAAAAAACCATAATGCCACCACTCCTGATAGCATTTTGCATCCTCTTTGTATTTATGTAGATGACAACAACTGTAACCCAAAGGAGCATCGCTATCATGGATTGCTGTTGGGAGAAGCCACTGAGCAGTTTGTCTCATGGTAGCAAAGTGAGACTACTGACTATTTTGAAGGAGGAAAGATGTTTTTCTTACTGGCTTTTCCTTAGTCTCTGGAAGTTGGATTGTCTCCTTAGGCAGCATATAGTTAGTAAGGACTTAAACTTTGCCTTGTGCAGAGGGTTCTGTTACCTTTTTTTTTTTTTTTTTTAATTAAAATAATTTTGGTTTTGCAAACTAAGAAGTACAGGCAAAGGATTTGGATTTGAGACCACTTCTAGTTTAGGAGTTCTGATAGTTGTGGTTCAGAATTGTTGCAAGGCAAATATCGGTACCTTGTGTCACCGAATCATAGAATCATTATGACTGGAAAAGACCTTTAAGATCATCAAGTCCAACTGTTACCTTACTCTACGAGGCCCACTTCTAAACCATGTCCCTGAGCACCATATCTAGATGGCTTTTAAATACATCCAAGGGTGGTGATTCAACCACTTCCCTGGGCAGCCTCTTCCAGTCTTTGATAACCATTTCAGGGTAGTTTTTCCTAATGTCTAACCTAAACCTCCCCTGGTGCAACTTGATGCCATTTCCTCTTGTCCTATCAGTTGTAACTTGTGAGAAGAGACCAATGCCCCCCTCTCTACAACCTTCTTTCAGGTAGAGAGCAATAAGGTCTCCCCTCAGCCTGAAGAAAAGGTTTCTTCAGACTAAACAACCCCAAGTCCCTCAGCCGCTCCTCATAAGACTTATTCTCAAGACCCTTCACCAGCTTTGTTGCCCTTCTCTGGACCCTCTCCAACACCTCAATGTCCTTCTTGTACTGTGGCGCCCAAAATTTAACACAATATTCAAGGTGCGGCCTCATCAGTGCTGAGTACGGTGGGAGAATCACTTCTCTAGCCCTGCTGGCTACACTATTCCTCATGCAAGCCAGGATGCCACTGGACACACTGCTGGCTCATGTTCAGCTGGCTGTCAGTCAACACCCCCAGGTCCTTTTCCACCGGGCAGCTTTCCAGCCACTCTTCCCCCAGCCTGTAGCACTGCATGGGGTTGTTGTGGCCCAAGTGCAGGACCTGGCACTTGGCCTTGTTGAAGCTCGTACTGTTGGCCTCAGCCCATCAATCCAGCCTGTCCAGGTCCCTCTAAAGAGCCCTCCTACCCTCAAGCAGATCAAGACTCCCACGTAATGTGGCGTTGTCTGCAAACTTACTGAGGGTGCTCTCAATCTTCTTGCCAACATCATTGATAAAGATGTTAAACAGGAGTGGCCCCAACACTGAGACCTGTGGAACACCACTTGTGACCAGCCACCAACATGTCCTACATCTGTTATATGTAAATAAATGTTCTGATTTGGTATACTAATGTAGCCCTGTCTTCTCCTTTCTGTGTAGCATTAATGGGTAGGAAAGACATATATATAAATATATTGCCTGTGGTTGATGTAGAAACTTATTCAAATACATACTCTGTATTCAATTTGTTGCTCCTACCAAGAATTGTTTACACATTCTTAAAATCTAGATCACATTACTTAGGTGAAGTGAGGAGGTGGTCAGACCTCAGTGTTGATAACTGGCTTCTGGGTTTGATTTTTTAATTGCCCTAAGTCAGTAAACTTACTACTCTCTTCTGTACCCTGTGGTAAAAATATTTTTTTTTCCTTTCCGCAGTAGCTACTGCAAGGCATGACTTAAAGTTTGAACTGTTCATTGACCAAAGCTGGGCAATATTGATACCAGGTGTTTTTAAATGAGAAGTAGGTAAATAGCTTAGATAAAGCTTGCATAGTCATAGATGGCAGAAATCAAGGTTACGACAGTGGCACTAACATATAGACTTGTACACTTCACCTGGGTGGTCTGTTTTTCCCTGCTATCAGACTCTTGAAAACAATGTGGTGGTACTTCTTGGTTTTGTGTCCATGTTGTTGAAAAAATGGGGAATGAATGAAAATGTAAGCTCCCTGTGCAAAGAAAGGAGCTTAAAAAGTGTGTTAGTCTTTATAATGTGCAAAATGAGGAAACAGAGAAAGTATGCAATGCTGTTGGGGGTAAACTTGCAGTCACAGGGTTTGGAAAGTATGAAAATAAATACTGCAGCTTTAATGCTATGAGTCTTTTTTTTTTTTTCCCCTGAGTTCAGATAATAAGATCTTGCAGGCTGTTGATGTACCGATGTTTGTTTAAGCTGGCTTCTGTAACCTTCCAGCTGCATATGTTAATACACATTTTCAGATAATTCAGACTACAAATCCATTCATGTTTTCAAAGTGCACAAAAGCCTCATTTCCTAATGACTGCTAAGTTTCTGATTTCGCTCTTGACTGTACTAGCATTCCAAAAGAAGCAAATTGGAAAATTGGTTAGTTTCATGGGTTTTTTTTGGGTTTTTTTTTTTTTTAAGGATCTCTATAGCTATGCCTAATGTTTACCCTGCTGTTACTTTTTTTTTTTTTTTTTAAAGAAAAGGGGGGGGGGCGGCAAAGAGTGTATTTTTTTTTTCTTTGACAGTTTGAAACTGAAAAAGCCACTACATTTTTATAGATCCACAAGTCGTGAAAACACTCTGTGGGCAGAAGTGAGTTCAGCAGCCTTAAATACAAAATGAATGCTCTGTAAGTCTACAAGTCCGGTAACTCGGCTCACATCCTTCCAGCAGCAACGTTGCAGGCTCTTTCCAACCTCCTGAAGGCTGGAAGATGAAAATGCAAAACTTTGGAGGGCAATGTGGTAGTTTTTCAGGAGTGGTTGGTTTAGCGTGTTACACATGCAGGCACAGATGTGTGTATATGTAGGGGAAAACTAGATGGTCAGTGGACCTGGATGGGTTAGAAGGTTGTAAACCAGTTTGCTTTGTCTTCATTTGAAAAATGAAGTGTGAGACCATTAGTATAACCCATATCAATCTCCTTGGTTATTGAACAGGCCACAAACATTTCAGAATCTAGTCTTGGTAAGACAAACCAAAGACTGGATTTTTTTTTTTTTTCCTGAAAATACCAAGTGATGGTGAATCTGCTGCTACCCTTGCTAAATGGGGATTTGAATTTATTATTGCATTGTGTGTGTTAGAAATAGCAATTTAGAAATAGTGCTTCACCGTTCAGCTCCTAGTTTTTAGTCTACTCAGACCCTTGTAACTTTGCTTGCTAGCTTGAAGAGTCCTGTTCCCCCCCCCCCCATCCTGTAACTAATTTGACTGCATCTCCTAGCAGCTTGCTTTTTCATCAGCTCCTTGTGTCCTTACTGTCTGGCATAATGTCTGATCCTGTAGTAATTTCTGTGGTTCCTTTCTGAACTTTCTGCAATTTACCTTCTCATGCTGTTCTGTTCTGCAGGGACCTAGCTTAGAAACACAGATGGTGGAAGATGAAACTGAGACAACAAGTGAAGAAGAACTGCCTCCTCATCTGCGGGAAGAGCCTCCCGAAGGTACAGTACTAGCATTAAATCAGGGAAAATGTTCTGGCCAAGGAAGTCTTATTTATTTATCTATCTATATGACTCAAGAGCCTTCCTCTGCCTATTTTCTGAGAGGGATAAAGTTTTGTTAATGCTGACAGCTGAACTAACCTCCAAGCCAGAGGTCTAACCTTTTGCATGCAAAGAAAGCTGCACCCACTGAGGTGCAGACATTGTTCTGCATTCTCTTTAACAATATGGTTTCTGATTAAAATTGTCCTGCTTGATGATCCTGTCTGTAGGCTTAGAAATGAAATGCCTCCTCTACTGTCTTGTTTGTGATGCTTTGAGCCTTCATTAGGAAAGACTTCCTAAATAGTCATCTATTCTTCCCTTACCTCTCTCTGCAGCATCCTGCTATTGAAATTGTCCCCAGCAGAGACTTGTCAAAGTTAGGTATTCTAGTGATTTTGTTTCTTTCCGCTATCTCTCTTGGAAGCCAGTTTAGCCATCTGAGGAGGAGGCAGTGAGACACTGTCAGTCAGTAGGAGGCTCAAAAATGCCAATTTTAATTAAAAACCTTGTTTGTAATGACATGCTCTGGATTTATTCAGGGAATGGATTTTTTCCCCACTGTGTAAATGTTGCAGACATTGTATATATGCAAGAAAATAGGTATTGCTTGCTTTTGAATAGAAGCTGCTAACATTGCCGCAAGTGATGATACGTTTTGAGCTTTGTCTCCATTTCAGTGACTTTTAAAACACAATCACTCATAATCATTGCGGATGGCTTAAACAACCCACAGAGCGCCGAGATTCTTATTAGCAACTTACTGTTAAAATACCATGACACGTCTCTAGGAAACATGAATGTGTTTTATATTTTTCCTCTAAGAGAATAAGATGCTGATACAGCATTTATACTGACAGCCGTTCTTAAAGGGAATATGAACCAAGTAGGTGGTTTTAGAAATTTGCTGCTCTGTCACTTCCTGTTGAGCATAGTTTTCTCATTAAGTTGTAATTTCTTGTTCTGCCATTCATATACTCTACGTTGGCAATTACAGTATATGGAGGTAAGTGAAAGACAGGCTTCTTTTTGCAACGCCTATAAAGCCAGAAGGAAATAAATGTGGAAGGTGTTGTAATTGCTATCTATATACGCACAGAGGATATAATCTTGATATGCCCCCCTCTCCCCCTCCTTCTTTGTAAGTAATGCCAAGTCAGCATGTAATGACAACACATTGTTGAAGTAAGAATTCTGGTCACTAGCCTGAGCTGATGATTACATGAGCCTAGAGACCATATCCTGAAATGTAAAACACAGGAGATGATAATCTTGTCTCTGATCAGTTTATCAGGAGTAGTCTTAGATTTTTGGACTATTGCTTTGAATTGTGTAATCAAACAGGTGGGGTTTTTTAATGTGGCTAAGTATTTTTGCAAACCAAGTTTTTGTAATTGAAAATATTTGCTTCTGCCTGCAATCGAATGATGATGAAATATGTCAGTATTAATACTCCACTTGTGACTTGTTGGGTGGTCTGGGAGAAGTATGTGCTCTGGATACGCTCCCTTTGCCAGGGTAAGGAAAAAGAACTAACGGTTGAGCTGATTTCCTTAAGCAGTGGTACAGTAGATGCTGTGAGTTCTTTTAAAGTCTGAGCTCAGTGTGTACTTTTTAAATTTACAATGATGCTAAGTGTAGCAAAATAGGAGGGGTATTGAGAGCACAACTGAAACTAGAGACTGCTTGGGAGAAGAGGTGGAAAAATTGCTCCTGAAAGAGAGCCATCAGGATTATGCTGAACTTAGAGCTGGCCCTGTGTATTAGGGGAGCTGAGTAACAGGGGTCTTCCTTAGGAGCTGCTGTCCACCAACGTAGATCAACTGAAGTTACTGTAAGGATCATGTAGTTGGAGGAGCGATTACAAATATCTCATGACAGAAATAGATCACTCAAGTTCTTTTACTGTTAAATGCCCTTCAGTACTACCTTTTTGTTGTTGGTCTTCTGCTGATTTCTGGTTTCTTCTAAGAGCTCGTTCCTAGTTAAACCAAATGCTTTGCAATAAATAAATAAACCATGTTGTCGTGACTGCTGCACTCCTGTTTCCTGGGATCTATGGATTGGTCTGCTTGCCATCTGGTAATGAGCACGTAAGGGATGGAAAGTTCTCCAGAGCCTCTGTCCTTCTGGCACAATCCGTTATTTCACCAGATTGCGTCATGGTGACTTCATTTTCTAAGCTTGTGCTGTGCATTTACTCCCCTCCTGGAAGGGGGGGAACTGGAAGCACGGTGAAATCAAAGGTTACCCTCCAGCGACTGTCCTGTTCCTGAGCAGCGTTGCAGTATGGCCTTCTGCCATACAGGGACAATCTTAAAGTCCATCATGTACATAACTAAATTGAATAAGTGTGGGTGACAAGTGGTATAGAATAGCAAAAGGGTGCAGTGCGGCAGTATTTGAGAAACGGGAAAAAAATGTGGTTTAAAAAGGAGATTAACAAGGAACCCCTGAAAGGTAACCACGCAGAGGCTATGTGTGTAACCTGTTTATTTTATCTGCTGTCAAAGTTAACTTTTTTTTAAATATTCAAATCCGTTGGCTGAGTAAATGAGTAAAACGCACAGCCGATACAAGGTGCTGTAAGTGGTAATTAGATGCCCAAAGGCGCTTTTTACTTTTTAATGAAGATGCGTTCTTATCAATGGCGTCCGCGTACTGCGCCCCGACTTGAAAGGAAGCGGAGAAACCGAGCTCCGGTCGGGGCGGCCGCCGCCGTGCTGGGGGTGTGCCGCCCGGGGCTGGGCGGGGGGGGGGGCGGTGAGCGGGTTTCCGTGCCGGCGGCGCCCGGTGCGGCGGGCGGGGCGGGGCGGGAGGAGGGCGCGCGCCGCGGCCGCGGGGGGGCGCTGCAGGCCCGGCAATGCCGTCAGTCCCGCGTGCCGCGCGTCGCTCCCACGCGCTCCCGGTGAAGGGGGAGAAGGTCTTGAACCCTGTTGGGCTCCTCTCCCGTAAGCTGCTTTGCGACGTGACGAGGGGAGGTTGCCGCACGTGCTGCCTCAGGGGGGCTGGTTATCCCCTAACGGTGTTTCACCTCTTGACTTCATGATCCGCCTGCCCGATTCACGTCTCTTATTCCCCCTTCAACTTTACTTTCACTTCGGTCTTGTTAAAAGGCGGGTGCGGGGGAGCAGCAGTAATTAGCACTTGGAGAACCGCTCGGGCTACTGTGCTTAACGCTTCCCAGGGAAGGCTTACGTGTACGGCAGAGTCACCGTCACCAAACGGCGAAGGGCCGGCGAGCTCTGGGGAGGAGCTGAGTCCGTTTTAAATGGTACGGAGTGCTTTCCTCTTTGCAAGGATTCGGCAGTGGCTGATCTGTGTTGCCGCGGGTTTGAGCACAGAGCCGCTTTCAGGTGGTTTCTACGTCATCTCGAATGTTTGCTGTGTAATAGCAGTGTGATCGTAGTGAGAGAACTAGATTCAGATACCCGAGTACAGCAACACCTTGCTATGTCTCTGTTGCTTCTTTATCCATTGTTTCAGAGTTCTGTTGCTGAGCATTTAATACAGTGCACTATTAATTGCTATCACTGCCTTGCTCTTCTGTCCTTTTCCATTAAATTACCCAAGGAAAGTGATGGCAGTGAGATCTGATGGTGATTAAATCTTCTGTAACGTGATCGGTTATGGAACAGCAGCATCTCCTTTGGTGGACAACCTGGATCTTCACCTCTTCTATTTGATGAATCGGTGACCCTGACCTTATTCCTGCTTCTCCGTCTTGTTGCCAGTAGTTTGAGGGAAGTGACGCCTCCTTTCTCCTCAGTACTGATGAGGGCACACCTGGAGTACTGTGTCCAGTTCTGGTCTCCACAGTATGAGGGAGACATGGACATACTGGAAAGAGCCCAGCAAAGGGCCGTGAAGACAATTAAGGGACTAGAGCTTCTCTCCTGTGAGGAAAGGCTGAGAGAGCTGGGACTCTTCAGCCTGGAGAAGGTTCAGGGGGAACTTATCAATATATACAAATACCTGAAGGGACGGTGTACAGAAGACTGAGCCAGGCTCTCTTCAGTGAAGCCCAGTGACAGGGCAGGAGGCAGTGGACACAAACTGAAACATGACTGAACATAAGGAACCACTTTTTCACTGTGAGGGTGACCAAGCACTGGAATGGGTTGCCCAGAGAGGTTGTGGAGTCTCCCACTTTGCAGATATTAAAAAGCTGTCTGGATGTGGTCCTGTGCTGTCTCTTCTAAGTGACCCTGCTTGACCAGGGTGGTTGGACCAGATGATCTCCTGAGATCCCTCCCAACCTCAACTGTTTTGTGATGCTCTACCTCATACATACTATCTCTGTGTGTTTAAAGTCTCTTTCTGAAGTTCCTGCATACGTCCCCTGTCTATTACACTAATTCTTATGGGAAAAGTAGCTTTAGTCTGGCAAACTGCTAAGTGTTATGCATTTTGGGAGATACTGGGGTATGGCTGCAGTTTCTTTTGACGCTATGATGCTAACTAGTACAGAGTACACTAAAGCTGCAAGGTGGTATGGTCTGATTGAAAAGCTGTGTCACTAGTTAACAGCAGTAGCCCCTCTTGGGAGTTTTCAAACTAGTTATTTCTTCCATGATCTTTAAATATTAAGCATTAAAATTTTATCAGCCAACCTACTATGACCAGTTTAGCGAGGAGCATGAGTCCTGTGTCTGAACTGTCTGCTATCTCATCCGCAGTTCTCAGACCTAGCAGATGTGTTCCTTCTTTGTTGCAGACAGATTGGGCCTTGTGGAGTAAAGCTTTATTAAAAGCAATGGGTCTTAGCAGCTCTGCAGTATATAACAAATCTTGGGAAATTTACTTTCCAAATAACTGTGGTGTTCCTAATTCAAATTGTTTTACACTTGCTGTGGGTAAAGAGCACACACAGATAGTTACTGTAAATCAGATGATTTGCACCAATTTAGAACATAGTATCTTGTATGAGCCTTATAATCTGTCTCCATGGAGGCATATAGCCTTTTCTGCTGGTTTTAAATCTTCTGCAAGATGCAAGTATATCGCATACTTCTGTGGGAAGCTTTAGGACTCCTTATCCACAATTTGGGAATCTCCCATCCAAAGTATCTGGGAGTTTTGTGGATCATTCATTCAGGATTGTCTTTGGATACAAGTGTTTTACCTAGATGTATTATCTATACAGATCTAACTTAAAAAAAAAAAAAAAAAAAAAAGGGTTGCATTTCAATTGATGTACTACCATGCATTTGAATTTTCTGAAATTAATTAGACTTTTAACTTCATACTGAGGTAATGTTGGTGTGAGAAACACTCACTCATGGATAAAAATGTAAAGAGGACAAAGTCTTTGAAACAAAGATAAAAATTTATTCAAGATCCATATAATCAAGTCAGCTGAGTCGGGTGCATCTCAAGAAGAGCACACTTAGTTACAAAACTCCAGGTATTTATGCCCTCCCCCGATTGCCCAGGATCTGTCCCCTTTTTCCCATTGGTTTGGTACTTTAGGGCGCACATTCTTTCACAACTGGTTAGCCTATCACAAACTGGGTTCACATTTTTCTCCTTTTAAAGAGTTGTTTTTCTAAGTTACGTAGCCCTGCTTGTGTTGTCGACATACAAAATGGCTGAAGCAAAACAATCCCCGAATTCGTCTCTGACTTTGGGATGTTCTCTTACAAGAACATGGGAATTTCTTGAAGCCAGCAGATGCCAGAAGAACATGGCTGTTCAGGCATCTCATTTGAGATGCAAGACATGGAGTTCAAGCCCGTGGTATAGGTGTCTAACTTTGAAAAGGTACATTCCTATAAACAGATCAGTTTTTGATGAATGTCTTCACCAGAGACAAAGTTTTATTGTTGGGCCAAATGTTTGCTGCAGTAAGCACCATACCAAGGTTTAAGTGCTGCAGACAAGCTACACTGTGTTTTGCATGCTCTTGTTGCACGTAATGTGTAGTATGTTTGTTTCCAGACTGCCTATATCCAAATAACTGCAAAGAAATCACCTTGGAAAACGACGCAGTTAATAGCAACTCCCTTGCCTTTCAGTCTTAAGTTCCATGCTGAAAACGGTTGCTATTTCTGGTATAAAGTAACTAATAAAGTTGCATGGGGCACTTGGTGTCATCTGTTAATACATACGTAGATGCGTACGTAGTCTACCAGACTAGTATCTTCGAGACGTTCTGTGAAGCTGGCGGCGCAAAACTATGCTATCTACTCAGCCCTCTTCTGCTTTCCCAAGTCAAATCAGTCTCTTCAACATGCTACCTAGTGACTTCCAACAGTCAAATCCTTCTACAGAGGAGCTCTTTAAATGATCTGCTTTTTTTGTCTAATGGCCAGTTGGCAGTGTTCTCAGCCTGGATTCACCTCTGCAGTTCTGTGGTCTTACAAGTAAAGCGAAAGACTGGGAACTGGGACAGCTATAATCTCTTCCTAGCTCTGCTCTTGACTTATTCTGTGGCATTAGTCAAGTAGTTTGGCCTTCCTTGAACCATAGTATTCTTTGTGTATAAAACAGAAATGACTGTTCTTATTTATAAACGAGGATGGTGGAAAAGCAAATTGTAACTTTGTAAGCTTTTAGAGGTAGAGGATACTTGAAAAATGAAACAAAATGTGATCGTAATGTATAAATAATACAAAACTTTGATACAGAACTTGTCAGGGTTGGTTTGTTCTTTTTTTTGAGTCCACAAAGAGGTGATTGGACTTGTCAGATAACTTCAAATAGAAAGGCAGGCTTCTTAAAAAGCAGAGAAAGAAATTAGCAATGAGACTCTCTGTTCTTTGGAGCTGGGACTTTATGTACCTGGCATGTCCTCTCATCTGTAAAAACATTTCCTGAGCTGCTTCTGTAAATGGCCTGAGGCTGAAGAGCAACATTTCAGTATCATCTGTCTCTTTTTGAGGCACAGATTCTGTATAGCCATACTCTTCTGTTGGCCAAACCAGTTCTTGTTTCTGCAAAAAGAAATGACCTGGAGCATCAGCTCAGTCTTCCACACAAAGTCTACCTTAGTATTTATGGTAGAGTTATAAAATACTTTCACATCTATCCAAGTTCTAATACTGTGTTTCTGTTTAATTTATTATCGTCATTGTTTTAGTAAAAGCTGAGATTCTTCTTTGTTTAAATTCTCCAGTGGCTCTATTGGCTTCCTCATGCTTTATTTAATTTTCTTCTCTGGGGGAAATTGGCAATCTGAAATGGGAATAATGCTCAACCAGTGTCTGTGTTGTACCCCTTTTTTCCTCTTTCACCTCCCAGCCCTTCTGTATTACTGCTGCCGTATGCCTGCTACTGACAATGGGCACGTTCCATTCAGCAGCTATGTTACGTGGTCTCCTAGAAACAGCATGAAAGCTGTTTAAATTGTTTTTATTCCACTTCTCTCTCTGCCTATTCTTTCCTCTTCGGTATTTTCATATGATATAATGAGATGTTACTTTGACAGCTCAGCATCCCTTTTCTCTACCCTACTCCATGCCCTGCAAATCATTCTGTCACTAAGCGTTGTATGTGTGCACAGCATATGCTGTTAATGGCAGCATAAATAGCCTCCAAGTGCCTGGCGGATTCCAGAAGAAAGGTTCTCGTAACTTAAGTGAGGGAAACCTCTTATCAGTAGATCTTGCTAATACAATAACGGTATGAAGTGAGTCAATAACCATCTGGTTTTCCCTGAGGGTGTTTGCACATAGGATGGGGCAGCAGTAGTATTACCCTTTGCCTTGGCACAGTAACTGTAAGAAATGTGCATCATCCAAATGCGAAGACATTTCGGGGTGAAGGGCCAGCGGAAAGCCTCTGTCAGAAGATAACATCTTTATCAATTACGAGTGAATGTGTTTTATTCTAGCAATAAGGTTTTGAACTGCAGGCGTGACAGGATTCTGTTTTGTGAGTGAAAGCAATGTATTTTATTACCTGGCGGAAGTGGCAGATGTTTGTCACCATTTGTGTACTAATTAGAGACATACGAAATTATGAATGCAGGAGTATGTTCTTTTACAATGTATTTTTCGTTTTGAGGGGCAAAGATATTAACACAGAGGTGCAACCAATTGTTTTTAAATAAATCTTTTGGACTTGCAGTTATTCAGTCCCGTTCTAAAGCTGAAAAAGAAAGATGCTCTTATTTGTTCATAATGGACTGAAAAAAGAGGCTGGCAAGTCTCACTTACTTACAGCTACAGTCTGAAGTACTAAATAAGACTGAGCAATGCAGTAAATCCAGGTCAGGAGTGAAATTGAATCGGTATATCAGTGTGTTAACAATGATCATATCCTGAACTGCTAAACTATCAGAGTATTATAGCTGGCAATTAAATCATACGGTCGGTACATGAGGCTGTTAATTCTGCCTCAGAACTGAGTGAAATGCCCAGTTAACATTTCATAAACATCTGTAGTCTCAACCTGGCTGCCTGTCTTGATTTCAGCGGTTTGTGAACAATTTGAGCCACTTCTTTGATTACCAGCATGATTGCATGATTGTGCCAATCTGGCCTCTCCTGGATTGATCATTTTGGATCATAAAAACAATCTTGTTCTGAAGAGTAGGTTTCTTTTCAAAGCTGTTTATGAACTTAAAGATGAGCTGTAAAAGTGAGGGGGTTTCTGTCATTTTTGTTGTCCTCTGGGATAGTATTCTAGAAAAAGAAAATCTTAGCCTACTTTGAAATTGGGTAGAACTCTAGAGTAACTTTTATAGAGAACAGTCTTGCACTAGTATGTGTGTGTGAAATTCTCTGTCCTGTATTTATTTTCTGATCACAGTGAAGACATGCATATTCCTTATTGATGTGGAGTATTCTCAAGCCATTGTAATACACTTCTTTGGCATATTATGAGGGATGTGGCCTCTTTCTACCCAGCTGACACTTGTCTGGTCAGAAAGAGTTTAGCTAAGGCTAAATTTTATGTTTACTCCTGTCGTCTTTGTTATGCCCTCTCTGTACCGCTAACGTAGTACCGTTTTCAGTTTTTGCCAAAACTATGTAATATTCAGTAGGATATACCTGCTGCAGGAATTTTAGGTGGCTTTATATTTTGGGGTCTTGTATTATGAAAAATTAATGTCTTTTTTCAGATCGTATCCAGAAGGAAATAACATAAATGTTCTTGATATAAAATATTAAATCCAGTTTGCAAGTAATGCTAAAAATTTGCCCATGACATTTTTGTGAATTGTGAGAGGGTATTGGGATCTGGGATTGTTAAAAGAATATCTTGGAATCTTCTTACAGTAGAAAAAACAGATTTATAGTCTTGAACTATAACAAATTTTATTTTCTAGCACCTGAGACCTGCTCTTTGGACAAGTGAGAGATGTTCAAGAGGCAGATGGGAGATGAACAGTTAGCAGTGTAGCTGTGTGAGCCGCTCACTGAAATACCTGTTCATCCATTTAAGCGTCTAAGAAAGAAACTGGTAATTTTGTTTACTTCTACTGTTTTTACCTTTCTGGAACTTAAATATTATTGTAAAGGTGTAGTGACAATGAAGGTTCTGCCCTATGCAGAAGTTCAAAGTCCAAGATTGTTGTTTGTTTCCTTCCTCCTCCCCGCTTCCTCTCCAGATGCTTGGGTGTGGTGGTGGGGTGTTCTGGATTTTATTTTTATTAGTTAGTTTTCCCCTAGAAAGTTTCTGTATCTCTTGAACACAAAATTGGAATAATTCTAGCTAGTTACGTGAAGTCATCCTCTTTAATTAAGCCACCCATTTGTATGTATTGAGTACTGGAAAGTGTGATTGTGTGAAGTGCCCAGTACTTCTCACTCATCCCTCCAAAAGCCAAAGAACAAAACCCCAAGATTTAATGCGATGTTATTACAATATGTTAAAGTTAGAGCTTGCTCTGGGAAATGCAAATTGAGGCTGCAAGTTTGGTTTAGTGTTTTTATAGCTTGAGAATGTTATTGTTAGTATTATTGCAGTATTTTGTTCCTAGCATCTTGAGGGCTGTTTTTTGCTCAAAATATTTGACTTATTTAGAAGCAGGTAAGGGCTTCCAGTCTATGGAACTTGGACCTTTATGTCGAAAAAGGGAAAAAACACATTTACTAAGTTTGAATATTGCCTAAAAGTCTCCTTTATGTTATGTAAATAAAAACTGTTTTCTGTGAGATCTGCAGACATTTAAAAGGTCGTGATTAGCTGAACCCAGCAGTAATTAAAATACAGCTTTGGTCGTTGGTTCAAGCTTAACGTGTGCCCACAGAGCTACTGAAAGACATTCCTGCGTTCAGCCCTGGCTGCATGTTACCGGTTTTGCCCCGCTGCACGGCCATGTGTGGCTGGTTCCTCACACAAAAGCAGCAGAGCACCCCAGGAGAGAGACTGCCTCTTCCTGCAGAAAGTGTGGATGTGACGGGAGCGAGTCCATGGGAATGACGTGAGCATGAACTGTAGATGGAAGGATGGGTTGTGGGGCTGAGCCGAGCCAGTAGCCTGCATGGGAGCTTGTGTGGAACCTAAGGACAGGTTTTGGGTCCAGTGGGTGCTGTGGGGCTCTCTTGGCTTCCTCGTTATTTTAGCAAGGAAGAGAGGTGCTACCGCAGGCATCATTAAAAATCCCTTTTGTGATAGCATACAGGAGGTCATCTTTTGATGTCCGTGTTTCTAGCAACTTCAGTGTAGCTCAGTAATTAAGATAGTGAGGAAAGCAGAGGGATCTTGGCTTTCAAACTTACTCCTCCTGGCTCTGATCCAAGTATCATTAATATGACATGAGACGTTTTGTTGGTATTTGATTAACTGGGAGGCTTGTTCTTGTTTTGCATGACACATTGTAAGTTAACCACCCGGCATGCTGACATGTGCGATTAAAAACAAACACTTAAAACTAAATTGAGACGCCGACTGCCAAGTGCACCGCAGGGAGGAGCCTGAGCAGCCTGCCTGCAGGGGCTCAGCCAGGGTAGGACTTACCCACTTTTGTACAGATCTGGCGGCGGCAACTTTTGAGTTCAGTCCTCTGTTCACGACTGTTTATTTTTAAACATTTTCTTCAGCTGTTTCGTGCAGTTAAAACACTCCTGACAAGATTCGGGAATGGCAAATGGCAGATGAGAGTTGTGTCGTCCAAGCAGAATGCTTTGCAGTAGTCGTCGCTGTTCCTTCAGCGGTTACAGGCACCTCTCGGCAGTGTGGTGTTCCTGCCGCCCAGAATGAAAACGCTCTCCAGCCACGGGGATTTTCCATCCCCCAGCTCCATGGGAGCTATGTGCCGCTGCAGACAGCCCGGCAGAGGCCTGCCGAGGGCTGGCCAAAGCCTGTGCTGACAGATAGGGTTATAGTAATAGAGTGGCCTTTTTTTTTTTTTAATTGTATAACAAGATTACATTTGCTGTTTCCATAAGTTTAAATTCCAGGACACCAAGAATGTGTCTGGACTTATAATTATATTAATTAATTTGAAAAATAAAACTGGAAGAGTTAGCAAAGCTTCTTTTTCCTCTAGTTCCCTTCTCATTCTTGTCTGTATCGTAAGGTTTTTAACCTTCCCTCGCTTGTTGGGGTCCTTGGTGTGAAAACCATTCCATGTTTCCCAGTCAGCAGCAGGGTCTCTTTAAAGGAAGCATTACCCAGGCAGGGAACAAGGTTTATGGGTTCTGAATATCCAAAGGAGCGAAAATTGTAGCATGCACAACAGCCATTGTTGAAGTCTTGGTAACCCTTAGCTTTATTTTCAGACCTGAAGCGTGCTTCCCAGCCCAACAAGAAACCTTCTGCTGATTCAGTGGGCACTTTCAATTCCAATTAAAGCAAAATGTGCCCTCCGGCCTGTTCCCAGACAGATGTGCAATGCTTGTAAAAACATACAAATCCTCATGTCTGGAACTGCTGATCTACGTCATGTAGCCCAGAGCTGGGTGGCCTCGGAGGGGCTGCTGTTAGCTGCTCCTGGAAGAGAGAGCCACGGGAGAGGTGCGGGAAGGTGGGCGCTCCTCAGCCCTCTGACGGCGCCAGCTGTGGTGGCTCTGGCACACAGCTCCTGTCACTGTGGTGGGGCTGTTCTGGTTTTGTCAGCTCCACAGCTGAATGTTTGTGTTTTGTTTTGGTTTTTTTTTTTTCCCATTTGCCTGCTGCAGAGAAGTTCCCCGATTGTTTACTGGCTCTGCCAGAATCTGTTAAAAAGTATTTTGGGGAAGGGGTAAGCAGGCCTTGCATAAAGCTATTTTGTTCTTCTTGAACACCAATATCTGCTTGCTTTTCCTTTGAGGCAGGTGCAGGGGAAAAAGAAAATATCTTTAAATGTGCCTGCTAATTCCCTAGTTGAGATTTTAGTCCTTATGTTTAGAATGATTTTTTTTTTTTTTTCCCAGCAGAACAAATTTTATGCTTGCAGATCATGGACTGTAACTAGAGTAGAGGGAGAACAGCAGCAGCAGTGAGTGAGCTGCTGGGAGGGGACATACACTCACACACTTTTTCCTGCTACTGTCATGAATTACAACCAGAAAGAAATCTGTAAAGACACTTAAAGTACGGAACAAATAACACTATTTCCAAATAGTTGGAGTCTCCATGACATATCAGCAGTTCTTTTAAAAGACCTGTGAATTTATAGTAGCTTCTGGCTCAAACATGTTTTCAGAGTAAAAGAACAGAGTGTTTTTTCACCTGACTTCTATTCCTGCAGCACAAAAAAATTCAGGACTTCAGATGGAAATAAGGAGGGTCCTGCAAGGACAGCTTGGAAAAAAAATATTCTGACAGCCTTTCAGAACGACCTAGTTGGAGTCCATTAGTAGTCATAGGTTTGATTTGAGATCATGAGAAAGCTTTTAGTTCAGAGAAGCCAACCATCCCCTGCCCTCATTTTGTCCTGAACAAGCTCTTGTTCTCAGATGGTCACTTGAGCTAAATTACATCTTTCTGCCACACTGGAAAATGGATCTGTGAGTAATGAGTTGACAGGAAAACAATCTTCAACCCTACTTGGAGTACCTAGGGTATATTTGGGCTGTTACAACTGATAAATAGGGGAAGGATAGTCTTTAAATTGTACAACTTTTAACTGCAGATTTAGCTCCTGTTTCTAAAAATTGTGGTCAGATTTTTCCTTTCAGACATCCAGCCCTTCAGATGTAAGAATCAATCTCTTGTTGGACAACTAGGAGTTTCACAGTCTTTAAAGAGTGGGTTTTAGGGCTAAGCCTCACCTCATGTATTTTTCCATTTCCGCTGCTAAGTTTGGAACGGACACTATTTGAACTTAAAGCTGTCGTCATTGTAACATGGCAAGATACCCTACTTTGCTAGAGTAAACAATGTGATGTTAAAAAGTAAAGCAGTAAATACGTGCAAAGCTCAGCGACTTTAGGAAAAGGAGGGAGGAAGTATAGGAAGGAAAGAAAAAGGTAAGTAAACTGAATCTGGTCAAGATTTTGACAAGAATGTAATAACCTTAAATGAGGTTTGTCCCCAGCAGACACTGAAGACATCCTGACCTTTTTTAACTCTGATTTATTCATCACGAGAATGGATTTTTTACCTCATCCATTCTGTGACTGATGGGCCAGAGTAATTTCTCTCTCAATACAGACGAATACGCTGTGGTAGACTCCATTTGCCACAGTGACAGGAGCAGAGTGCCATCAGCCACGGAGTTAGCTGAAGAAATATTTTCCTTCTCAGTCTTGCACTCTAACGTGTGTGTGATGTATGTGTAACAGCAGGATGGGGGGAAGCTTACTGAGTTGTATGGAATTTGAGTCAGGAGTTTCCTCTCCTGAAATTTTCTCAAATCACAAGGAAAAGGAGTAACTTTGCTTGAAAGAATTCAAAGAGGGCGAAGGGGGGGGGGGGGGAAGGGGCAGTGAAGAATTTCCCTGGCCCCACCGATCCCACTCACACTCCTTTTCCCATAACACAATTTTATGGGTCTTTTGCTTGCAGGTACATTCCTTCTGTCTGTAGCTTCTTCAACTGTCATCATCCTTATACGCTGAATTTGTTTTGTATGACTGGTCGGATGGATGTCCTTTAAAGTAGTAATGGTCAGTCCTTTAGAAGGGGCAGTTATATTCAGCTTTTGTTTCAAAATATTGCAGACAGATGAGTTTTCACAACTACTTTTTCCTCATGGATGGCTATGGGGCGAGAGCGAGAAATACAGAAAGGGAAGAATGAGATAGTTGAACTGATGCTAAAGAATACAACATTAACATTGTCATTAACATTGTATTTCAAAGTATGCAAACACTGTGTCAGTGAACATCAGAGATTTAAAAAAAAAGAGGAGGAGAGCATCTGCAGTTAAAAATTGCAACGGAGGGATTTGTAAACCCTAGGGTGGTTTTTTTTTTTTTCAAGTGCAAATGAACTACTCACTGGCTTTGGTCACTAAACAGTCATCATATTAGCAGGCTGTTCCAGGGTCATCCAGTATGAGTTGTGCTGTCTATTGGAGCATATAGGCAGGTTTCATGTCAGGACAGATGGTGATCGTGCTTCTATTCTGCAGTTCTTTGCTTCTGACCAAAAATGTTTTCAGGAAATAACCAAGTTATGTGTCGGGTATCATCGTGATGGCAGAGCATCCATAAATAAAGGAGGAGAGAGAGGTGAGAAAGACAAGCATGGGGATACTGGCCTCAGTAGAGCAATGTAATTTTCTGTTCTAACTGTATCAGCTCACGTGCAGAACTGCAGTTCCAGCACACAAAATGCTTTGAAAACTGTCACACAAGCCATTTCTGCCAATGCAATCTTGCTGTTCAAGCATTTCTTTCTGCTAGTAGGTGAAGCCCATGTAAAGGTCGGTAGCCACTATTAGATACTGTAGGGTTCTTTAGAGGATCCTTCTGAAATTCAATATAACGAATTCCCAGTGAATGGAAAGAATCTCTAAAACTTGGTTTCCTCTGCTGGATTAACATCCTTGTGGGCTTTCCAGAGAACTAGTAGTTCAGCTGAGGTAGACTCTGCATCTTTGTGGTGGTTTTCCCCAGCTTTATTTAGTAAAAGCTTGAAGTCCACTACTATGTTTCTTTCTAGGTCTTGGTCTACTGGAGATTTTAATTGATGCAGACCAAAGCAAGCATGAAATGGTATAGTCGGTGATACCTGTTTGCTTTATGAGGTACAGGAGCCCAGCTGGGATGTCATTCAAGCAGATAACATGGGGCAGAAAGCTTCAGCAGTTGAGGGGTTTTTAAGATGCTTGCGTAGCTGGGCAGTGAGTCGTTGCTTCCGTGAAAGATTTGGAGTTCAGTTGCTGGCCCATTTGGGATTTGCTTGATATCTCAGCTTCTTCATTCAGGAGTCTTTAAAACAGGCAGGTGTAAACCTGTTACACAAAACTGTGGTATCTGCGAAAGTTTGCCTGCTTTTTCTGGAAGGTTGACAAAGCAGAGGCATGTTGATGGTGGTTTAAGAAGCTGAAATGAATAAATAATACGTTGTTTTGGGTTGTTTGTTTTTTTTTTTTCCCCTTTTCTCTTTTTCCAAGGTGGCAAATAGCGACTTCACAGAACTCTGGCCTGGTTGGTTGCAGAGGAGACCTCAATGATGATAACTTAATATGTGTCAGTATGGGCAAACTGATCAAGTCGGACAGCTCAAAACAAAATCTGTGTGTTGCCTCTGTCATGTCTTGGGATTTTTCTCTAATGATACATATTTTTAAATGTAACTAGTGATCGCTTTGAAAAAGACCCGTCTTATTGCTGTATTTATCTCACCAAATCAAAACTGGTTTAATGTTAATTTCGCAGGACCTCCCTAAGTCTCAAATGCGTCTTGGGAGACTGGCTGCTCCCTGTCAACATCTGCTGTGCTGTTACTAAAAATAGAAAACTTTGTCATACTAAGAAATGGATGGGGGAATGACATCAAATATACTGGACTTCATATCAAAATTAATGGGGGTTTTGCATGATTTTTTTTTGGTAATTTTTATTTAATTATTAGCGAGCTTCACTTTATTTGTATAAATTATACTGTTACAGAATATGAAAATCCTACCACTGAATTTTGCTGTTGCCTGTTCCATGATAAACAATGTCTTGGCATTTCACAGCTTCATGATAAAAGCTTTGGTATTTGTGGAAGAGCAAGGATGCTTGGCAGGATAGGATGGTTTAATTTCTTCATACCACTTGCTGCTACTGGAATTCTGACTTTTTTTTCCCCCCCTTTATCTTCAGTGATTCTTTCCTTCTTTCACTTTCAAAAGGTGATCTACCACTGCCTCTTTGCTTTCATGACTGTTCGCTGCTGACCTTTAACACGCCCTCTAAATGTTACACTAGGTTGCAGGGTTTGTACGCTTTTTAACAAATAAGGAAACTATAAAGCTGGTAAAGTTCGAACATCAGCAAAGCTTTTTTTAATTGTGTAAAACCCTAAAAGAATGGCTCTAAAGGGATAGACGTTACAGAAATGTCCTTTCCAGAAGGGCTGTTGCCTTTTTAGTAGAGTTTCCCTGTAATACCAATTCTACTTCTCATTTCCCTTTCTCCCCGTAAAGTGGTGACTGATGTGCTTCATGCACTAGAACAACAACTGTGGCACTCTGAATCATTTCCACCAGCTTTAGTCTCCAGACCAGAACTGTTGACCCAGTTTGTGTTGCTCGCTCTCCCTCATCCCTTCGCCTTCTGTGTACTTCTGTCTATATGGAACTCATGATAAAGCTGAGGTCTACTGTAAGATGCTAAAGTAGTTTGTGCTGGTTTTTTGTTGTTGTGGTTTTTTTTTTTTTTTAATACATTTAGGTATTTCTTTTCAAGCCTGACATGAAATTTAATAAGTTCAATAGTTCTTTAAAAAAATGTCCTTAATTAAACAGTTTCATGCTGCTATTCAAACGCAGCTTTCCAGTCTCGGTCTGAAATGTAGCAATGCTGCTGCTTAGCTTGTGCATTAAAACTGTAATGGCCTGTGTGACAGTGTCTAACATGCTGTGATGTTCCCAAAGCTCAGGATTCCCTTCAGATTGGAAGGTGGAAATCTATTTGTAATCAAATGAGTGATTCTAATATTAACAAGATGCCAAGTGCTGTAGTATTTCCAGCTGATGGTGGATAAGAAGTGCATTGTTAATGGAATGCTGACACCTCTTCCATGCTTTTCCTTCTCAGAGGGCTTCAATAATGTTTTGAAGTCACCTTGGGAATTTTAATCCTTACTAAGCATACCATTATTTCTTTGGTTTGTTTCTTGCTGCTAACCCTATGGTATTTCTTTGACATTGCTGCATTAAAGGTCATGGCATCTAGATATCTGAAAGTAATAACCTGGTGGTGTTCCTCATTAAAAGAGAAAAGAAAGTGCTGTTTGTGGGGTTGTACCAAAAAACCCTAAACACCGGCAAGGCACTGCCTAAGCATACATGGGGGATCCAGCTCCCAAAGACAACTAAAAATAATTTTTTTCTTTTTTTTTTTTTCTCTCTTAAAGTAAATGTGCTTTATCTGCTGTCTTCTGATGCCTAAATGTTTTGTGGGTCACTTCTGTCACATTGGGTAAAAATTTAGCCTTGTAAGAGCTGCTTGTCTATGTAGTATTAGTTTCCAACCTACCTACCACATTTAAGGAAATGCAAAATACATTTTACTGTGTAACACCTATGTTTTATAGGTTTGCTGAAGAGCAACCTCAGTGAAATGAAGGCTTTGTGCTTGCAGCTGATCAATCAGAATTTTTAACTGGGATATAATGGTCTGGACCACGGTTCTTGGTGGTGGTGTTTGTGTCACTAGAAAGACACCATAATTTCCAGTTCTGCCATTCATTCTTCCATTACCAAGGTACCTCTCTGGGTCTGAATGACCACCTGCTTATGGGACTGGGCCTGACATTCTCAAACTGACATGTGCTAAAAAAGAATCACATAGCTTAATTTTTAACTTGTCAAAGAAATAATTTGGGGTGTTTTTTTTTTGTTTTAAATGTCTCATTGGTTCCTATCAAGCTGTTAGGATTAAGAGGAGCACGTTTGGGTAGACTATGATCTAAAACATCATATCTCTAATATGGGCAGCGTGCCCAGTCCTCAAGATAGCGATGTGATAGTTTATCATTTAAAAACCAACCAAACCCCCTATAATTTACTCTATTATTTAGTAGCCAGGGTGCAGTGCAAGTATGTCATAAATTTTGTATCTTACTTTGTATTATAAAATTTTCTAGTAGACAAAACTACTCTAAAAATGAATTAGTCAGCAATGAACTCGAAAGGGTAGGTCTAAGTAAGGAAATGTGGACCTTCCTTCTAATACATCTGGGCATGCTGTCTGCAGCAGATCTTTAACTTTCATTCATGAACTTCTGTTGCACTTGTAACCTAACAGGTCCATTTTAATACAATCCTTCCATTTTACCGTAAATCATGGGGGGTGGGGGTGGGGGGGACTGGAAGAGTTTTCCTGGGTGTATGCTCTCTAGTGCTGTACCCATCTAGCCTTTCTGATCCTCTTCAAGAGCTCTTGTTATTTCTTCTTGGTTTTGGAAGACAATGTGGATTCTTATTCATTGCTGGCAATAAGCAGGTTTAATCTCAAACCAGTCTCATTTCTCCTATAAAAGATGTGAAATTGTCCTGAGAGGAATTTACAACCAATGTTGGAAAGAGGAATTTCTACTTGAGTTTTTTTGGTGGAACTCAAGAGATACAAATTCTGTGGTCAAGTTGGTATGTATAATTAGAAAGGGAGTGAATTGGAAGCCTAAGATGCATGACTCTGATATCTGACATGAATTTGATCCCTTGCATTTGGTCCATGTTTTACTGTTATGTGCATGCTGTTTCAGTGTCTCCAACTTTTGATTTAGCAAATGTAACCTTGTGCACTTGTGCATATTAAAAAAAAAAAAAAAAAAAAAAAAAAAAAAAACAAAAAAAACACAAACAAACAAAAAAACAAAACAAAAACAAACAAACAAAAAAAAGGCCAAACAACACAACAAACTAAACCACAAAACAAATAACTGTGTTGCTACTGACGTTATATTTTAATTGGACTATTGTATAGCTTAGAGGATGGGCCACAAGGGAACAGCCAATTACTCTGTGTAGCTGTCTAAAAGCCTTTTCATTATAGAATACTGATTAAGATTATATAGCTTCATATTGTTTCATGTTATTGATTTCCACCAACCCCAAGTCGATGGTCTCATTAATTGACAATTACCTTTTTTCCCCATGTTTCAGAAAATTGACATGAGCAACCCAAGGTGTTAAGTTCAATTTGAACTAGGTATCAGTGTGCCTGTTTAATCTCTAACAAGACCCATTAGGATCCCTATTTTAATTTTACACAAGCCATAAAGACATCTCCACAGGGAGGCTATGACCCTCTCAGTGTAAGGAGAGCAAAGACAGTCTTTACCGAAGTAATAGGGAATGTCTATGGTAGGGCTTTTTGCCCATCTGTGCTGGTAGGTAAAATATCGATTTCCTCCTATCACAGATGCTGCAGTAAAGTTTGGGGCCATTGACATGTAGCAGCTTACTTGAGTTGTACCTTTAAATTGTGTCTTGCTGGAGTTGCTGGGTACAAGAACTGAAATCTTTGTCTCCTGTGTCAGAGGTGAGAATGTTTGAAACCTAAAGCACAGAACTAATTCTTTTGGAGGGAGGAACCTTGTATATAAATTGTGAAGCTGGGGTTTTTGTTTTGTTTTGTTAAATAAAGATTGCCTTTGTTCAGGACTCTAATTTCCCAAGAATACTTGCCTGTATATCTTATGTAAAGCAGTCAGCCTTTGATCAATCTACCCTTCTGGCAGCTTCCTCTAGCTCTGCTAGCTGCAACTGGCTAGTCCAAATTCCATGTCCTCCTAGACATGACAAACCTGTTCCTTAATTTCAGTCATTGTGGAAGTGGCAGTACAGAGCTGGAGGACATCAGTATGCTGGTAGTGCTGCAGCCCCATCTCTTCATGAACTTTCCGAACAGTCCTCAACCACGATGAGCAATGAGGTCCTTTTATATCTTCAGAAGAGATGCTTCAGGGCAAAGAAGCAAGTGGTACAACAACCCTTTGTGTTTAATGAGAGAAGCAAAAACGGAGCTACTTGAGAGCAGCTCTACCTGGCCCAGCTAAGCGATGTCAGTAGGACTTTATTGTAATCAATGGCATCAAAGGTTTTTTCATTGTGCATACTGTTTGTTCAAGCAAAGAACAAAAATTAACAATGCTACGGTGCTTGATTTTACTTGGCGTTTCTTGGTCTCATGCAGTGGCTCGGTGCCATGCAGTTAATTGTGTGCAAGGGTTATAAATTTGCAGATCCTCAAAAGAATTGTTGTCTTCCACAGTCCCCGTGCTGTTGTGCACTTCTGTGTCCCACTGTACTCCACTTGCATGCTCTTGAGAAAAGCATAATGAATTGGAAAGGTTTGTCTTCTGGCTGGTGTCTGACACTGCTGTTTCCCTAACTGACACACGTTGGTAAGAGTAAGTTGGTCCTGCAACTGCTCCTCAGTGTGAGGTGGAAGGAAACTTGCATGCCCATGTAAATGAGCTCTTGTTGGGAGCACGCAGTGCCATATGCCTGTCACTGCTTGGAAACCTCCTACTTGTTACTGGACAATTTCAAAAGGCAAAGAGTTATCTACACTTACTTTTGCAAGGTCAGGTACTTGATTCCAAGCGTAGAAATAGGTGAAAAATTGTGTATTACTGTTTCTAAAGATTTACCAGGAGCTTCACTCAATTTCTAGTTAGAGGCAGTCTACACCGGGCTACCCAGAGCCTACCCCGACCATTACTACTGTGTACTGTTTCGCAGAACTTATCTTTCTGTCTTCTCGTAGTTCTGTTTCGCTGGATAGCCTCAGTGATGCAGAATTAGGAGACAGTCTTGAGAGTGTTTCTTAGGAAGCTTGTGTTAATTTAGATTAAAGTAGTCTTCAGAAAGTCTTGGATACTTTCCAAGTAGAGATTATAATCCTTCTTTCCCAAAGGTTATTAATTCATTGATTATTAATTGTATCAATGTTATTCTTAAGAACTTGTTACTAGGTCCCAAGGACTAGCTGGATCCAGGCTGTTTCTCTTTGTTCTTCATACTTTCTTTCCATTTTTTTCCTGACTTGGGTTTTAATGAAAGATTATTATCATTTTACTTTGAAATAATATTTTGGTTTGCTACCACTAAGTATATCACTGTAAATATCTACTGGTTTGTTTTATTCAGTCAATCTCTCTAAGAACAAAGGAGATACGTGGTTCAATTACAGACACTTCGATCTTTAATGAGTTGTGACAGAGGAGATGGTAGCAATCTTCAGTGAGCCAGAATTTGTTACCACAGTTTCCAAAGAAACAGTTACAACGTTTATTATGCTGATGAGTTTAAATATTCATTTTAGCTTCTCTTCAGGTTAAATAGTGGATCCATTTGAAGTTGATTTCAAAACTTCTGCTGGCTTGAAAAGCATCAGAATTGTACCCTCCATTTCCTCTTTCCTGTCGTACAAAAACATTACTTTCCCTTTAGCATTGGGCAAAAGTATGATTTTGAAAGAGATTACTGTACATGCATGAATACACGCAGCAATATACCTGTGTTGGTTTCCCACAGCCTCACTTTTACTTCTTGTCTTGACCTGTTTGAGGATTGAATCTCTCCTATGTATCATTTTGGGACGAGATAATGTTAAAGAAGAGGTGATTGTTTTGCTTTTTTGTTTGTTTGGGAGTTTGTGGGTTTTGTTCAGAGGAGAAGGATCTGTTTTTAACACTCCCCTTTGCTTTATTTGGTTCTACTTTCTTAGTGGGTTTGGAAGGGCAAAAGGTACAATTAACGTCAAGCTTTTTGAGGTTCTCACTGAAAGGATTTGAAGATTGGTAGGTCTGCCTTTTTTTTTTTTTTTCCTTTTTTCTTTAAGCCATTGACACAGGCTGAATTAATGTGAAGCCTCAGGCCTTCCTCTGCTGAATTTGTCTAGAGCATGAAGAATCTCATTATTACAGAGTGCACTTGAAGCTTGAAGTATCGAGAGTATGATGACTACATTGATGGTTAACTTCTGCACCCTATGAGTCAGTGTCATCCGTGCATTTAATGTCTAGGTTTGTGCCAGCATTCGCATTCATGTGCTTGAGTGATGGCAGATGATAATGACTCATGCTTCATTTACTGGTGTCCTATTACTTTTTCTCTGGCTTCATGGACTTTTCGTTGAATCTCAGAGAGCAATTACTGGTAAAGAATGAAGTCCCTATGCATGAATAAGGGTGACAGAATTCAGAGGGACTCTGAATGTTGTTTTACCAAATAAAACAGGATATTTTTCTTTCTTTAGTTTTCCTGGAATACTGGTTTGTGTCATGTCTTCTGCTTTTATCAGAGTAGATTAAGATCTTTTGTTGCAGGTTTAGCCCCAGAAATTCATAAGATAAGGCAGCTGTGCTCATTTTTCCACTTCTTGGTTGGCAAGTAAAGTAGATGTGGTTGCTCTAGTTTTAAAAATTAAACATCACAGCTTCTGTTTATTGTAAATACATTGCACCAAAGGTGGTTCCACGATTTCCATCTATGTCGGGGAAAATACAGTTTTGTACTAGCAAAGATCTGGGGAGGTATTAAACTCACTGTTACTTAATAATGCTTTAATAAATTAAATTTAATTTATGAATTATTTATTATTTAAATTCAGGACTTTTAAAAAATACTAGACAAGATACTTCTGTCAGATGTCTGGCACTTAACATCCTACTTCCTCTCTCTTCCCCGTTGTCTTTCCTGGCAGAAACAATGCAGAAAGATGTGGTTGGTGGCACAACCATGTGAATGTAAAGCAGCCAAACCAGTGCCTGTTCTAAAGCTGCTTCTTGTTGCATCATTACATGGTCCAAAAGTCACAAAAAAGTTGACCCCCTTGATGTATTTCTCAAAGAGATGTAAGGTAAGAGGCATCCACAGCACTTGAATAGAGAAGATGGCAAAAATTAAGTTTTAGGTCTGATTCGGAGATCAGAAAATATTTTCTGGCATGACCAGTCAAACATCTGTGAGAGGGCTGGGATTTTTGTTTTACTCAAGTCAGATGTGCAGTGTTTTGCAAATTCTGTTGTGTGTATGAACAACTGAAATTGTTTTCCCATTTGTGGGACCGAGAGCTGTAAACACAATGATCTGCACATGGAAGTAAAAAGACACAGTAGAAAATGTTGGGTCAGTAGCAGATTTTCAGGGAAACCTAGAGGTGTTCGTGTTGCCTGCAGATCCCTTTCTTCCTCCAACTCAGAAAGAAACTGAGGCCAAAGCAACTTAGAAGGTCCAATGCGTGCACTGTAAGGCAGCCTTGTGTATAGTTTCAGAAGACTTGCAGAGCGATGGCTGTGGTTCTTTAGAAATAAGGAAGCTGATATAAATACTAGTTCTCAAGCAGTTCTTTTGCCTGTATTGAAAAGGAAAGCTTGGGAAACAGATCCCTGCCGCAGCAGCCGAGAACTCATGGTGTTACGTAGAGAGCAAGGCTGCAGCTGTACGAGATGGTTGGATCTCATTCTGACCGTGAAACTGTTGATATTCCTCAACTGAAGAGTTGAAATCCCTGTTCCGGATGTTCTGCCATATGCTATATGCATTTTTTGTACTCCTCGGGGAATGGTGTGTGTTTATCACTGATTCAGAAATCCCGAATAAGTACATACGTGCGTTAGCTGGCCTCTCCTGCTCGAGGCAGTTTGCCATTACAGACTGGTGCTTCTAAGGTGGCTCATCGGTAGCCCGATGACTACTGATAACGTGGTGGTGGTGCCTGCACCTTGTTGCATTTTAGGGGGCAATGGTTTGAAATCTGTCCTTTTTAAAATACAGGTTTGGATCAGAACTTAATAGCCTAGCAGGTGATGATACCTACTGCTGCTGGAAGACAGTAGCATACACTTAGACGAGCCTGGGAGATATACTCATGGTATTTCTTAAACGCCAGAGAAATAGATAGGTAAGGCATAAGCTGGATATGCAACCTTAACTCTGCAACAAAGTCATTGTGGGTTTTTTTCAGTATCTAGGCTAGTCGTCTGCACAGAGAAATTAGGAGCTCTGCTCACCACCATTAGGGCTGTGTCCTGACTGAATGTACACAGGTGTATTGGGCTCTTTTTGAGGCAATATTTCTAGCCGTGTATGTTGCCTTTGGACAAGATAGACTTTTTTCTCTGACTTTCATTATTTTATCCTTTTAGCCATCAATCTTTCTTTCAATTGATTTGAAAAATTAAAAGCAATTAGAAAGTTTTAATAAAAGACTGAGCATCAGATAAACTTGCTACCCATTAACAAAATCACCAGAAGACAGTTCTTCCTATAGGGAGTTGGAGGGGATGTAAAGAGAGCGGGGTTGGAGTTTCTTCCCTGAATTATCATTATGCTGTGTAATGAAGCAGAAGCTTACACAGCCATGAACTAATTTGTTATGGCTCCTCATGAGGTCTGCAGTCCAGCTGGAAAGAGGTAGAGATGACAGTAGTTTGTTAGGAAAGGGAAGGAAGAAGCTTTCTTTAATAAGTTATTAGAAATTTTGGATTTTCTAATGCCATCTTTGTTCGAAAGCCATTTGGATTAAATCAGTTGTGTCTGATCTATAAATTGCTAGTGCTTACCTTCTCCCTCCCCCCCTCTTTTTGAACATCATGAGTGCAAAAGAGAAGGTGACTAAATACCGACAAGAGATGCTTCTCACATACTGTAGCAATCTGTTACCAGCTTTAACAGTAGGATGCTGTTTTGGATCTGTTTAAATGAGAAATATGTTTATCACAAGGGTGCTGAGCTATGCTTCCTTTTTGATTCCTTAATTTTTAATGTGTAATGATTCTGCTGAAAGCACTTCTCTTCCCATTTTTCTTAAGGCACTGCAATGTTCATTAATAAAAGCAGCACTGTTGTAAGGTGCAGTGTGTTGCTGCTGTATTAAATAATATATATTTGAAAACTGTATTTAAAATTATGTTTTGAAGGTGTGTTTCCCATGAGCAAAACAGGAACTTCTACTTTGTCCTTAATTCACCTTGTTACATTACAGATCACAAGAAATACAAGAACAGAAACGTTTGGAGAAAGTTGTTTTCTCCTTCTGTTTTTTATCACATGGGACCTGTTGTTTTTAACATAGGTTGTAGAGAATTTCCTGGTAATTTTTTTTTATTAACAAATCGTAATTTATTTTGCAATAAGAAATCTGATGAAGCATGCTTAGAGAAGTTTGCTTACTTAAACGTGCATACACAAGTTTGATGCACCGGGTACTTGAAGCTAGATTTCCTTCTTGATGGCTCACAAAGACTTCATCTACCAGAACAGTATCCCTTCAACAATGCAGTGTTTAGTTTCTTACACATGAAAAGGGTATCTTTATTTTATTGTTTGTCTTACTCTTTCTTTTAGAGTTCCTTCTTTAGGATTATGGAGTCCTTGACTGAGATTTCGACACCAAAACAAGCATATGTGCTAGCGCGAATCACAATTGCTACCAGCTTTGTTTGCAAGTGGTCCCAGAGTGCAGCTCTGTCTCATACAATCTGGCTTTTCTGGCATGGGGCTCATCTGCTTTCCCTTGATATGGAACAAGGATTTTTTCTGAAGCCCTTCATCACTCAACACCTTTCCCTCCCCTGCATGAAGGGTAGCAAACCCAAGAGCACAGAGCCAAAGTCTGTCATTTCTCCTTAGCTTCCCAAGGACTTTTTGGAGGAAAAAATATCCTATCCCTGTGTTGCAGCAAAGGGGATGATGTCTGCTTGTCACTGCTAACCATTCTAGCTCTTTTAAAATGCTGGTGGTACTCAGGAGTATTCCTGTGCTGTTTCTGACTTTTCGGTATGTTTTACATGCCTGAAGAGTGCCACAGAGTTTCTCTGGCTGTTTTAGACAACCAGTGTCCTCTTTCTGGAAGTAAATATGCAGAACATCTGTACTTCCATTTTGATTTTGAGTTTGTCGGAATGTGCTTGGACAAATTGGCAGCTAGGGGATATTTAAACAGTGGAGCTTTCAACAGCACACACTTGTGGAAAAACCATGCAATATTTGTATGATTGGAATCTGCTGGAAAAGCAGATGGGAAAAGATGGTGAGAACCTCTCTGTTTATCCATGTTTATCAGATGTATTTGCCTGCCTGGCTTCAATGACTGTCTACTGAAGTTCAAGACTAATTATCAGTAACTGGTCATCAGGTTCCTAATTTATCTTGCGCAGACTGCTTAACTCCATGTTTGCTGAAATCGACAAAAATCAGTAGAAGGGGAAAAAACAAAGCAGAAACACCCTAGTGAATAAAATGCTTCAGCAAAGCTAGTAAGCTTTGCCTTGCAGCTGAATTCTGGTACTGTCTGGCAGGTATTTAATGCTTGGACTATACTAACCAGCGGTTCCAAAAAACTGTGGAATTTTGGGTCATGACCAAAATAAATGCATTCCTGTCTCTTCAGGTAGAAAGGCAGTCTCCAAACTGCTGAAGCTGGGCACTAACAGGAAAACTTTGACTTGATAATTATGAGAAAAATGTAACAGACTTGAGATCTCTCACTATGGTGGGCCTCCCTTCTTGAGTTCTGTGAATTTGGTTGTTCTGAAAGATGGCATTGAGGAGTAGCAGAAAGAAATGTGGTTTGTGAATAAATGTCTTCTCTACAGAGGTCTGACTTTCTGCTTTACTAGTCCTGGGTGAGTGTGTAGACCTTGCACAAGAACACTGTGCACTTCTAACTACAAATACATATATTAAAAAATGCATATACGGAGTGGTGGAAATAAAAGCTTTGTTAGACTGAAGGAAAAAAATCATCTCATAAGCAAACAAATTATACTGAATGTACACAAAAATAGAGGGTAATGACCATTGCACAGGCAAAGGGAAGTGATCTATTTGATTGTGTAAAACTATGATATATGTGGCTGGCAAAAAGGAGAAGGGAAAGCCTTTTCCTTCTCTCACACAATAGCAATCCAGAACAATGACTCTTTTGTATGATTAACACTTTGAATGTTGATGCCAGGTTCCAAAAGCGAATCCGCATGGTTCCAAGTTGGTAGATACTGCCCCCACTTGTGGTGTTGGCTAAATGAAATTTCCTCCCTGAAAGCTTGTTTGATAGCTCCTTTGATCGTTCCACATAACAAGAGGAATCATCTCACAACGTCTGTTTGGTTTCAGAATAATAAATAAATATGCTATTGCAACAGGTCAAGCATTGCTAGACCATTAGTATGTACCTTGGACGTGTGAGAAGGCACGTCTTCTTAATTTAAAAGTAAAACTTCACCATGGCTCAGATGTGGAGGATGACTGAGGCAGGGGATGTTTTAATGGTACTCTTCTGAAGATTGTCTTGACTTATTTTGTTTAGTGTGTATAAAGTACAGTTTAAAGATATGTAACTTTGACTTCCTCCCTTCCCATCAGCCTTCCCAGTGGTGCTTACAGAGCAACTCCCTTTAAAGTCTAAGTAGGCAGCTGCCTGTAGTAGGCAATGGGCTGAAATCTTAAGTAAAGGTTAGGATCTGATGCATTTAGGAACAGCTTAAGGCGTTACCAGCTGCAGCCATTTGTTTCGCTGTAAGCAACTACCCCTATAGTAGATGGTAGTCAGAAGTGCATCCTTTGCTTAGCTGCTTCAGACCAGTCCACTTTGCTGTCTTAAACTGCTGAAAAAGGTGGGTTTGAGCTGGATTGTGAATTAAGATACAGGCACACACACACTGGCTCAGCTCTGTAATGGAGGTTGTGACCTCTGAAAGTGATAACGTTCCCATGTCTCTTTTCCTGGAGATTTTTTTCGGAGGTATAGCATTGCTTTCATAAGTCACCTCATTTGTAGTGGGGCTTTGGGTCGTGGAGTGCAAGGGTCAGTTTTAGTACCCTAAAGACAGGAGGATGTTGACACTCCAATATGTTCTCAAAATAATGCTCTCGAAGATGCATAGCTGAGAGAATGCGGTATATCAAAACCCTTGCTTTTTGCTTTTCTTCACTGTTTTGTTAACACATTTGAAACCTAGATTGAAACGTGCTTTCAGATGATGATGTTCTTTCTTTAGTGTTAAGGCTTCTATTTAGGCAGATGAGCAGGCTCATTGACTGCTTGGCCCCCCAGTAACCTGGCACACGTGTATGTGGGTTGTTCTGAAAACCCACAGAATGTTCATCTTTACAGTCATCAAAACATTACAGTGTAGTAATGAAGCTGTACATTACACTGTACTTTGGCACCCTCCTCCATAAGGTTTCTTTCTTGAAAGCAAAATACAACAAAATTATTGCTTATAAATTATACTTACTTATTTAAATTATACAGTCAGATTCTCTTGCTTCAGTTCTGCTTGTAGCTTGTCCTCAGCCACCTGTCGTGCTGGGGCTGGGGCTCTGCTACTTTGACAGGCTCTTAAACTTCCAATACCAAGGAAATAGATATGACCTGCTGGCCCTGCATTTAAAACCAACCAGTGCAAATAGAAAAGACACGCTTGTAATAAGGCAATGTGAGAGCTCTGATACTTGTCTTCCACTTTCGTCCTAACATCTGTCACTTGCAGTTTCTGTAATCTAAAGTTTTCCTACATTGAATCTAACACTGTAAGACTTTGTTGTATTTTGTTTGACTTCATATAGGCTGAAGTAGTGCCTCTTTTCACTGTACTCTATTGCTTTTCCTCAGAAGCCTATTGATAATGCAGTCTTGCCCCACTGTGAGAGCAGGGGCTTTGGCTGTTTTTGTGCATTATGAGGCAGCCAAGCTGAAATCTTTGCTCTGATAAAGAGTGTTTTATCCTAGCTCATGCTGATTCAGCAGTGCAGGTACTGAATCTGTGCTCCCTGCTTTGTGGGATGACATTCTAATCTTTTTCGTTCTCTAGTCTCAATTCCCCCTCCAATTTTGAGAAATACTGAGTCAGAACAGCATTCTTCTTCACACTTCTTGGTTATTTTTAATGCTGATGAGGTAGGCACACTGTAGATCACCATGCACAAAGACAGATCGTGCTGTACTGGTCAGTGAACTGAACTTCTAGACAGAAACCCTCCAAAGAGTTAGCAGCTTTTGCTGTTGCTTTTACCACAGCAAGAAGCATGGGTGTGTTTGGGTCTTTGCTTCAGGGACCTTTTGTAATGGTAGTGAAACTGTATGACTGTCTACAGGATATACCATACCTTGGAGTTCAACAACCGTAAACAACCCTAGTTTCTACTCTTTTACCTCTAGGCTGTATTGTTAGATACCATAGGCAGCATATAATTTCAGAATGTTACCTATTTTGTTTTCATTATTGAGCCAATTAGTATCTGAACTCTTTCATGCTAATATTGAAGGTTTGGGGACTTCCTCAAATTCTTTATATACAGAAACAGTATGTTTGGGATGTCAAGCCGTTCACTTGTAGGCAGCTATAGAGCTGTGAGTGGAGAATTTAGGACTTGTGTTATTTTTCTACTAATTTTACAATTTAGCCATGTCTCCGGAGAAGCATACTATTGACCACACAATAAGTAACATATGTAAGAAAACTAGAACGTATTTTGGTAGCACAGATCTAATAATCAAGATTAGGATAGTTTAAACAGGAACTCAAAGTAATGAGTGAAGTAGGATGTTTAGTATGAGAACAACTGAAAATAATTTTGGGAGAGGAAAAGTTTGATCAGTAATGGAGGCTGGTTGTACTCTTCTTCGTTCAGGTTATCATAAGATCAAGTTCTGCAAGAATACCAGTGCAGGAACGCCATGGATGTAGTCTGTGTTGGGAGGAAGGAATTCTTTGTGTTTCTCCTTCATTAATTTTCCTTCTCTCCACAGATTTTGATCTCTATGGGAACCTGAAACTCTCTCTGGGGAACTTTACGCTAGGTTGAAAGCTTCAGTACAAAGTGGTGGTGGGACCCTTTCCCTCTGTCATAACTTCTCAAGGCAGGCAAACCCATCACATGGGTGTGATTCTCTCATGCATTTTCAGTATCAACAGGCACTGCCACCACCCCTTCCCTTGCTCCCCCCAACCCGACCACCAAAACAAAAACAAAACCCACAACCCAAAACCTCAACAAGTAACTGCTTTAATCTGACATTTGGTGAGGAAAACTTGGCACCGTCTGGTGCTGGAGTGGATAGGCTGGGTAAGGGCCAAGGTACAGGTCCAGAAGGCTGCAAAGCAGCACAGGAAAGACTAATATTTTGAGAGTGTACTAATATTGATTTCTAATGTTTTGGGTATTATTTGGTTGTGTGTATATTCAGAGTAGCAGTATGAACGTTGACTGTCTCTGGTCAAGGAAAAAGTTGAAATGGTACAACTCTGAACTTGGATGGAGTGAAATCCTGGCTCTAGTACAAGATTCCATGCTGCGTGATGGTAATTCACTGCACTCTTTCCAGGCAAATCTTCCTAACTTCTGAATCTTAAAATGTTCCAATGTCTCTTCCATAAAGACTGGTCGGACCAGTTCTCAGATTGATGTGTTTCTCAAATTGCTTTGCTAGAAATTCTTTTATTTCGGGGGGACAGACACACCACTTCAGGAATTTTAGGATGGGGACAAATTTGACTTAAATAGAGTTGCACCAGTGATGTGGTGGTACGACTCAGATGAATTCTGCTCACTGTATTTTCATTTTGGGAAAGGAATTCTTAAATCTGGTTATATGATAGTGAAGCATAACCAAAGTGTTTTCCTTGCCGCCTCACCCCAAGACTTTGCTCTCTTCTGTGACTGTTTCTGTGACTGAGTATATGCTTTGTAAGGCAAACAGTCCCTGTGTTAAGGGAATATGTATCTTTCTCAGACAGATTTAATGCAAATAGTAACCTCGCAGAGTTAGTTTGCAAATCCAAGGCCACTGTTTCATTCTACAACTTTAATAAAAGAGGGTTAAAGGTGGAAAAGACCTAGAAGTCATACTGTCCGTCCCTCAGTTGATGCTTGGGTCATGAAGCGTTAGACCCTTGTGGCATTCATTTATGCTGCAGCATGAGATTGTCCAGGCTGATTTGTTCATCCACCTATCATCATCTTGGCTTGGAAAATGGTGTCAGATATGATTCTCGTTCTTGTGCTTTGCGCTGGCAGATTATTGTTGCTGGTTTCAGCTACCATTGCATCAAGCAACGAAAATAGACCTTTTCCTCCCCCCCTCAAATTCAATTACAGCTTTGGTTGTGGATATCAAATACATTCATGATACTTCATTGCATCAAAGAACGAAAATAGTCCAAAGATGTTTGTCATAGCCATAGGCTGCAATACTATACTGACTCATTTCTGTGCGCAGTAACATATTAGGGAGGGGGAAAATGGGGAGATGAAGCGGTGTGCAGATGCTGCACAAGGCTATCTAATGCGTAGAAATAGACGAGTAGTTTCTGTGGGGCCAGGCCTTTTCTCATAGGAAACCTTGAATTTACAGATTTGTTCAAAGTGATTTGATCTGTACCATTTCCTGTCACACAATGTGCTGTGTTCAGATATTGCGATGCATCTGTTATGACAGATATGGTAGATTTGGGGAGTCATATGAATAGAGAAGTGGGGAAGCTGAGCTATTCATAATTCTCTTTCAGGATGGCTACCAGAACACAGCCACTTAATTTTGGGGTTGGTGTTTATTCACTCAGTTTATCTCCTAAGGAGAAATAAAAATACTCTGGCACTCTGTATATTAACCTTTGCTGAAAACTCACCTAGTATTGTTGCTGCCGCTCTCAGTCGTCCTTCTGTCTGGGTCTTTGTTGCTTTTTGTTGTATCATATCTGTAAATGTTTTCTGTGTTCCTTGAGATAGGAAGCATAGCTGTCTCTTTTAGTAGACTTTTAGAGGCTTTTTGAGTGCTTCTTCAGGAAGAAAAGGTGAAATAAAAATGTGCCTGCCGACTAGCAGAGAGGATGCTTCCTCCCTGTTGAGAGCTTCCCTGTTTGTTGATACCCTGTACAAACAAGAACGGATCTGGGGAGAACTCTGTGTGAAATTCCTCCTTCGCCACACCTCTTTCTGCTGTGTAGACCTTGTTAGCGTAAGCCATGACTGAATTAGCATTTCAGAGATCGTGCAGTGTCTCAGATGTTTTGGGGTTTGTATTTTGTATGTGGGTTTTCTTTCCCTCCTACCCTTCTCCTATTAATTAGTTAGTGCTGTGTGGAAAATCTGATCTGCTTGCTGATTGTTGTCTTCATTATTGACTTGTAGCACTAAAGCAGTGTCATTATCCCATGAACCTACTTTTATGTCTTTAATAAACTCACTCTTACTACTTTACACGGGATGTTAGATTGATGGAAAAAGCTGAAGATGAGAGAGCAAGTTTCCTCACTGTGTTGTGCTAATGTTCTGTCTCCTTTGAGCTGCTGGTCCTTGAGCCATAGGTGTAAGGAGCGCAGTCATCCCAATTGTGGCTTTTCAGTGAAAAATGGGGAGTGTGTTACTGTGGGTACCTCATCATTGCAGAGTAGCATGAATGTGTTCATTCGAATCGTAACACTTGATGAATATACAGTTGGATTTTTTTTCCTCCTTGAAATGAATGTGTGTTTGTGTTCGTGGTGTATGCATATGTGTTCCCAATGTCAGAAATAAAATGGGAGAGTTACTTGTCCAAAGACAGGCTGGCTTTTCTCTTTTGCTTTAGTTTCCAGTTGTCATACAATCTGATTATGCATCTGTGCGTTGAGTGACTTCTACCTCTAGGAGAAAATAAAAAAAGGCCTTGGAAGACTTTCTTAAAATAGTCTAGAAAGTAGAAGCTGCAGTTGAAATAAGTCTTGTATATTAATTCTCTCTCTCTCTCTTTTTTTTTTTTTTTTTTTTTTTTTTTTTTAAAAAAAACCTTACTTCTCAGTCTTAGCTCACAGTCTTAAACTGAATCACAGCTTGTCCAATACAGCAAGTTTAGCGGGTGAGTTGATGCTTGTTTCCAGTTCTTCAGGCCACACAAAGTAGAAATTAATTTCCTGAGTAGTTGGGCTCTAGGACAAATCGTATGTGCGTGCTCACGGTAGGAATGACCACTCAATCCGGAATGACCACTCAATCCAGAATGACAGAGCAGCAAAACTAGTGGGAAGTGTGTACAGTTGTGCCATCAGAAGAGCGAGCTGTGTGCCTGTTCTGACAGAACAAGGATATGGGGAATGTATTAATTTTACCCATTTGCTGGACATTAAACCTGCACAACCCTGGGTACATCATACCTCACTGATACTGTATGATAGAGTTCAGACCCCCGTTCTCGTGTTTATTGTATGTTTCAGCATGGGCACAGGCGGAACAGTGGCAGCCAATCTAGCATAATTGTGTTAAATTCTGTTAAAGCATTTCATTGTGTATCAGTGTAAGCAGACTGTTTTCTTTTGTAGCTATACTGTTTTATTACCTCTCTCCTTTGTGAGACCCTTTCCTCCTCAGTGAAAGATGGCTGTATTTTTCTCTTCTAAGTAAGATTGATAACTTGCTGTTACTCACATAGAGGGTGAACTTCCGTAAGTGAAACTTGTAAAATCCTTTCCTCAGATACAATTATTGTGATTCTTCCCTGTGTCAAGTAACTACTTCTCTTCAAGTACACGCTGCCTAAGTAAGGGCTATGCTCTTCAAAGCTCATCTTTCATCTCCTTTTCAAACCAGAATTAATTCCTGGCATGTCAGTCACCTCCATGGATTGCATGATTGTCACTACAGGATTACATTGGATTATTCATTTATTAGTCTTTCTAAAGTAACATTTGGACACATATCTAGAATTAATATAGCTATAGAAATCTGTAGGAGCTAATGAGTTGCATGTCGACAGAGAAGCTGCCTTATTTTGGCTAAAGTTGTTTAGAACAGCAAGGTCTCTAGTGACATATGCAAAGTGGGGACGGGAACAAGTCGGTTGACTGCTCCTTGTGTAGTTGTCTAATTTTCCTTCCTTTGGCATCCTCTCTGAACTTATCAGACTGCATGGAGATCTTAAGACTGATACAAAGGAAGTGTTCACAGTATAAAGATGGCCCTGTATCAGTGATGAGGTACCCTGTAGTTTGTCTTATCAGCCACAGCAGATTGGGAAGGAAGTTACCTTGGCATTTGCATATTAATTGTTTGTTTTTAATAAACTCTCAATTTACAAACTCTTAAGGGTAGAGTTAAATTCATTCTCTGTCCTGGTAATAAACTTCCCAGGGAGAATTCTAGAAATAGTCTGTGTGTAGTAAAGCTGACACTTCAGGTGGAAAGAAGCTGAGCTGTTACCTTCTTCCTGTGTGCCGCAGACCTACGCAGGGTATGGCTGTCACAGCCCTTTGTGTCCCACCTCCCCTTTCTTCCTTCTTAGTCTAAAGCACACAAACCGAGGGAGAAAGAGTCTTTAGAAGAAAAAAGATATGGCCGTTCCTGTGTGCGCTTTGCTAATGCGTCATTGCAAGTCTTCACTGAGTATTGATTCCCGTGACTTTCGAGAAGGGAAATGCAAGTAATCCTACTTCATGAGTGAGAGGAGACCAAATAAAAAAGAAGCTTATTGAATTGTCCAAAACTACACAGCAAGAGAGTGATGAAGCCAGGGAATCCCTAGTACTCTACCCCCCTGTCTGACAACTTACTCTCTCACTGGCCACAGCGGCATCTATGACCTTCAAATTGTGACGCAGTGTGGTATGTTCCAGACGCACGCATTCTGCTCTTGCGTGAAGTAAGTCTTCACTCAGCTCCCTAGGTTAGGCTAAATAAGGGTCGTAGCCCATTTTTCTTAATGGCCTTGTTTATTTCCTGGTGCACTGTCATGTTGGCTGTGCGGTGCTTCCAGTGCACACTCGGAGTCCCGTTGGGTGCTCATGCTGCACCACGCCACTCTGCCTCCTGCTGACAGCAGCCTTCATGGAGCAGTGAAAGTTTGAAGCAGAAGGCTTGGGATGGTGGAGTAAATCGGCACTTTGAAAGTAGCAGAGTGCAGCTGTGGTGGGATTTGCATTCTCGGGTTTATCGTAGCTATTCGTAACTGCGCTTTCCCACTGTTGTTGAGAATAAACAGAAGCTCTGATTTGCTGTTGCAAATAGGTTTTGTTTTGGAGATTGTTCTGGTGGAATGGGCTCTTCAATGTTTTTTCTGTTCCTGCAAGGACACAGGAGTAGCTCTTCTGTCTAATGAAAGAGAACTCTTTATTAAGTGGCAAATTAATGCAGAGTCTCAAGTGACTCTCTGGCTACAGTGAAAGTACTTTTTTCTCTTAGAACTTTACTGTGGGCATTGTACTTTTTCTCTAAACTTTAATAATGATCCTTGCAAGCTAAGCTGTTCTTCCCATGTGTTGCTTTTGTGGGAAAGCTGAGCCTTGTATAGTTACATGTACATCTTGAATGTAACTTACTGTGTCTTCTCTTTACAGTCTTCATAGAGGACTTCATCTGAAGATGGTAGTATCTACCAGCAAGACTGCTATGTAGTACTTTCAGTTCAGCCTTTCCATTATAGATCTCCCTTGTGAGTGGCTTATCCTCTAGCTCAGATGTTTGAAGTGCTTTCAGGCTGAAACTAAATGTATGAGTTTTCTGCCTAGAAGTAATCCCCACCCTAATATTCCCTTAAAAGCAGGTTAGCTGCAGAGAATGTAGTGTAATCCTCTGTCTGCCTTCAGCACTTTCCAGCTGAAAGTGTTTAAACACTTCCCAAACGTTAAATTAATACTTGCAGCACTTCTGTCACATCAGTGGCTTGATGCTAAGGATAAGTAAATCAATTTTATACATACGAAAACTGAGGCAAAGAGCAGAGTGGCGTACAGAAGGTCATGATTGCAGAACTGGGAATACAAGAGTCTAATGTGGCAGTATCCAGCCTGTTTTAAGAATGAGAATACTTAAAACAGCTGTTGAGTAGTTGTTTATTTTTTGTATTTCTTCCATCTGAGATCATCTTATTGTTGCCTGAGATCTGTGTGGTGGTGGTAAGTCTCATTTTTATTTTGATGTCCTCGTATGGCTCTTGACTAATTGAGCCGGCGTCTTGATTGGGTTTTCTAAAAGTAGTCTTAATAAAATAATAAACTGTGTAAGATTCTGTAACAAGTGACCTAATTATGTAGCACTGTAAGTAGGAAATACAGTGTTTCAGAGCTTCCCAGTATATGCTTTCAAAAACTTATTTAGATGGGTTGCATACATGGGTGTATACTTCAGTTGGGCAAAATAAAGATAAACATTACCTTGCATTTATGTTAGGAAACATATCACATTAAGGATGGACTCTTGTTTAAACTTGACAGAATTCTGTCAGTTTCTCTCAGGGAAACAAAAGCCTTTGCTGTCGATGCTCCTGTACTTGTAGGGTGCAGCAAGATTGTTGCAATATGTTTAGTAATAGTTTAACTAAAGAAGGAGACTTACGATTTGCATGAATTCGATGGGTAAGTCTTTTGCTTTAGTTTCTGCCCTTTTCCCCTTTCTCTGTATTATTCTGTTTTAGTTCTGACATACAAAAATAGGAAAATATGATTTTGTTTTGACCTTTGGATGTCATGTGAGTTGTCTGTATCTTCTCAGGTCGCATGCCCTCGTGACGCATCTTGGCCTCAGTGATTTCCTCAGGCTGCTGTTCTTACTCACTTGCCTCTGGACAGTAGTTGGCCTCTTCCTTGTTTGAATGCTCTTCCAAAACCATCTTCCTGTAAGCAACTGGTCACTGTATGTCTGTCTAGCTATTTCCTAGCCTAACGACCTAGTCAAAAACTAGCAACTGTGAAGTCAGCTGTTTGGCGTAGATATTTGGAGAACTGTGGGATTCTTGGGTACACAGAAGCCTTGGCAGATGCTTGAGGCAATCATCTTGCTTGTCTAACCTGAAATCTCTCATCTGGGAGAAGGAGATATATTACAGCATGAAACAAACCATTTTCCAAAATGTTTAAATGGATAAAAGAAGGAAATGGTGAATTTAGACTTCTGCGGTCTTTGACTCAGCCTCTTGTGGCTACCTGTTAAACAACTCTTTGCTATGCAGCAACACAAGTAACTGAGTTTCTATGCTCTTATCACTTTAAGACCAAATGGCAGCATTTATATATTTGTGTTTAATAATATAGAACGGAGTGCAGGTCTTTAGTTCCCTACAGAGACCGCAGTTGAAACCTGTGAAGTCTACACAAATGAATCAAGAATTTGAAGATTGACTTTATGAATTCCAGTAGGTCTCTGTTTGCTATTGCATGCTAATAGGAAGATGAAGGAGGAAAGCGATAAAGACACAGCGTGTGTGAAAATAGAGATTCCATTAACTTGAGATCCTGTGGCTTCTGAAGCTTGAGCATCACTCGTATGCATCTGCTCTTGAGACCTAGTTACTTCAGGGCACAACTTTACGTATACTGACTAAGGGATCCAAGGGTGATTTTCCAGGTCTGTGTGGGGACAGATGACTGCAGTGACTTGAGCAATTGTATAATGGCCTCCTACATCTTATGCTTGTTGCTGTGACTTAAATAGGGAGATTACCAAAAGCTGAAGGAGATCTGAAGTAAAGAGGTTAAAGAAGACAGTATAATCAAGAGATGGTACTACTGAAGACTGGGGAGAGTGCAGAGAGGGAGAAAGAAAACAAATTATCCACCAACAGTTTCAAGTTCAAAACACACTGGGAAAAGTAAACTGTATGATTTTGACTTCATGTGCTGCATTTTAAGTTTTCTTCCTCCACGAACAGGTAAATTGGGAACACTTTTCAAAGGAAAGTTTGCAGTCTTTTCTTCTCCCCTAATCTGCAGCTCTGTTTCTCTTATAGAATTATCTGCATTCATGTAGCAACCAGATCGTTGGTGCTGCTAGCTGTAGAAGCTCACATTAAAAAGAACTATATACTCTATGCAGCATTCCTCTTCACGTCTGTTTCCAGAAGTACTTACCCACAAGCAAAGGCAGTATACAAGTGACACTGTACTCCACTTCTGTGCTTGCCCATGAAGTACAGGAGAGCTTCAGGTCATATTTAGGTCCTGTGGAACATACACTGCAACCAAACCTACTGCATTTGTTGTGTTGCAGATTTTTAGTCAGTAGACTGAACACAAACAAGCATACACCACCACCACCACCCCCCCCTTTCTGTTTTACTTCTGTAAAGATAAGTGCTGTTCCTCACAGTCAAAAATATGTGATTTTGATGCTTTTGCTGTACAGCCTTGTTGGGTCTCTCAAAGTCTCTGGCACATATTGGGGCAGATGTATGATTTAGTGATGAGCACACAAATTTTAATTTGTATCCCTTTTAAAATTCCCTTGACATAAAACCTCCTGTGATCTGAACTAGAGCAGATTAGTTTCCTGTGCCCCAGTTCTCTGCAGGGGCAAGGCAGAGGATCTGTTAAAACCTCTTTATATAGTTCTCTTTTATGAGATCATGTGCATGTGAGTACCTATAGCAACACTTCCTGCATTTGTCTTGAAGAGTAGAGGATTGTAACAATAGCTAGCACAATAGGTGGCACTGGCTTTTGTATTGCATATAAGCTTACAGATCTGCTTTACTGCATTGTTAGAAATCAATATTAGAAGATCATGGTTGTATTTATTTTTTTTATAAACTGTAATTTGTTCCTTGCTTACGTGTTGTTCTTGCTTCCCTTGCTGATACCTATGATAAGAGTTTTAGCAAACATTCATGATTCTACTTCTGTCTTTGCACCCTAGCATGAAGTACATCCTCCTTTGCTTATCCACAATCTGTGCTCGTGTGAACATTGGATTTTATTTTTTTTTTTTAGTAGCTGGACTGAAAGACATCATACTACCATTTTAAAGAGATACTTTAGTGTTGTGAGAGCTGTGAGTAGGGGGAAGGAAAACATTGTAATCAGTCAGTTGATGATATTCATTCTGACTTTTATGCAGAGAATTGCTCATTAATTTTTCAAATTAGCCCCCAAAATAGGTAACCACCAATTACGGTACCGAGCATTGGTTCATGAGTGAGATTCAAGTTACTGCTCCTGGCAGCCAAACTGCAAAAAGGGATGGAATCTTCACAATCAAATATGCAAGACCTTTCACCCAAGAGGTCCTCCAAGCACCTCCCGTAGGAGAAATATCAGATGCAATAATGAACTTCAATTCTGAAAGTCACAGCTTGTCTGTAACTAGCAAATCTCTGAACCCTGAAAAGACAGCCAAGTAAAGTACACACTGACTGTTCACAGCCACTAGATGCTCCTGCGTGCCATGCTATTCTCTGGGGACTTGTCAAGACAGCATGGTCTCTGGCTGCCAATATTCAGGGTTATTATCCCTGCCAAGGAAAGTCCGTATGCTCTGAGCACCTGTGGTGTAGGTAAAAACTAACAAATTAATCAAAGATGGGAAAACAAAGGCTTCTTTTGTCTTGGTTTTGCCCAACTCCTCAAGCTGTGGCCACCTCTAACTTATGTGTGTTGCTGCACAGGTGCATGTCTCTCTTAAATGCTACCACTGTATAACTGTCCTGATGTTCTGGTATTTGGCAAGGAAGAGTTTTTAAGACGTAACTTTATAATCTTAAATAACAAATTAGTTTTCTTGTCTTTGTGCTGCCTTATTTCCCTTGACTCTGTACAGTCAGTGGAAGGAAAGAAGGTGGTTTCCTCAAGGGAGACGACAAAGCAAGAGCGTGATGTAACTGTTCTGGACTGTCTCCTAGAAGACTCTCTATCTCCTTTTGTTGACTACATAGGGATGTTGTACAGCTGCAGATCCATGACCTGCACTTACGCATTGTAAACAGTCCCCGGTATTTTTAACCAGTCTTTATAGAAGTGGTTTGATTTAGTAACCTCATAGAATGTTGGTTTCATAGTGATACCCCTTTTAAACTAAATGGTCTCACTAAGGGTTAACTTGTGATGATCTCAGTAACATCAGAAGTAGATTTGTTATTGTCTTCGTTTGCTCCAAGGCCACAACCTACACTTGTGAGGTTTCAGTCTTTTGTGATAGACTGAAGTTCCTAAGAGCTTTTTTGCCATCTTCTTTTCTAGTGTGCATCTTTCCCCTGTTCCATGAGTCTCTATTGCATAGGATCTCTTGATATTCAGTTGTATGTATACTCAGATTCTAAACTCCTTCAAGTTGTGTCTTACATGAAAACCAACCTCAGCAACAGTGGTAGTACTTTTCCATCAAAATTAAGTCTTATCTGGGGTCTTGCAGAAGCAGTGGCTAAATAACCTAATTTAAAATAAAAACAATGGTTTTGAGGGGAACAAATCTTTTACCTTTTCCAAGATTCCAGCTGCATGCAAGTGTCCAGTGACAACCTGATCTGTGGTCACATAATGCTGTCTCTGTAATGAGCATCAGTACAAAGCAAGAATGTGATTATATTGTCACTCTACAGGTAGGTTATAAATAGAGTTTTAACGCATTCCATATCACTTGCAAGGCTCCTGCTGCTCACTGGTGGCGGTGATGCCTTGAAATGTTCATTAAAATGACTTGAAGTGTTGTTTAAGCAGAGTGTCTCACACAGTCAGCTGAGTTGGCTGCTGTTTTCAATTCACCGTATCAATCAGGACTTCAAGTCTCTACATTTTAATTTCTTTTGCGTCAGAATCAACTTTGTCGGCTCATTTGTGTACCTCAGTTGCATAAATTGCCTCCTCAGCTGTCAAAAGTAGGTAATGGACTGCTTTGTAAAGAGCCCATACTCAGAGGATTCTGGAAAGCTTTTTTAGAGTCTAAACATCGGAAAACCAGTTTTAGCTTTCTCTTCTGAAGTTTAAATATTACAACCTAGTACTGTCTAGTAGTTTTAATAGCCAATAGTTAAGTCATAGAACCTACTAGATGCTAAATGCTGACAAGCACTGTCAAACTTTGAGTGTGTAGATGAGTTTGGCAGGATTTTAGGATTCTGACCAAGCACACAGAAGTAGAGTACCAATAAGTGTCCAGAGCTCAAGCGATTTTAAAAAAAAAAAAAAAAAAAAAAAAAAGGCAACAAAAAACCCACCCGCCCAAACAAACAAACAAAGTGACAAAAACCCAACTACTTGAAAAGATTGAAAATCTAGGCTTTAAATTTCCAGATTAATTCTCTTTCTGCCTTAGGGAAGCAACAGGAAAGAGAATGTTGAAAGCAATGGTGCCGGCCTACCATTGTGTGGCAGCAAAGACATGAGGGGTAGTGATAATTTGGTAACTACAGTAGTGTCGGAGCATGATCAGGTGCGAATTAGGGCTTGTCCCCCAAGAAAGTGGCAGGACAATTAGCCCAGCTGAAGTGCATCTACACTAATGCACGCAGCATGGGGAATAAGCAGGAGGAGCTGGAGGCCATTGTACAGCAAGGAAACTATAATATAGTTGCCATCACAGAAACGTGGTGGGAGGACACACACAAGTGGAGTGCTGTAATCGATGGCTACCAACTTTTCAGAAGGGATAGGCAAGGAAGGAGAGGTGGTGGGGTGGCCCTCTATGTTAGGGGCAGTTTTGAATGTCTGGAACTTAACAGTGTGAATGACAGTGTTGAGTGTGTATGGATAAGAATTAGGGGGAAGGCCAACAAGGCAGACATCGTGATGGGGGTTTGTTATAGACCCCCTAATCAGAATGTAGAAACTGATGAAGTATTCTATAAGCAGCTGGCAGAGGTTTCACAATCATTTGCCCTTGTTCTTGTGGGGGACTTCAACTTCCCAGATGTCTGCTGGAAATACTACGCAGCAGAGAGGGAACAGTCATGGAGGTTCCTGGAGTGTGTGGAAGACAACTTCCTACACAGTTGGTGAAGGAACCAACTAGGGGAAGTGCCCTACTGGACCTATTGTTTGTTAACAGAGAAGGTCTTGTGGGGGTTGTAAAGGTTGGAGGTTGTCTTGGGCAGAGTGATCATGAAATGATAGGATTTTCAATTCTTGGTGAAGCAAGGTGGGGAACCAGCAGAACTGCCACCTTGGATTTCCAAAGGGCAGACTTTAGCCTGTTGAGGAGCATGGTTGAGAGTGTCCCTTGGGAGGCAGTTTTGAAGAGCAAAGGTGCCCAGGAAGGCTGGGCATACTTAAAGCAGGTCCTCTTAGAAGCACAGGAGAAGGCCATCCCCTTGTCTCGAAAAACAAGCAGACGGGGAAGACGACCAGCCTGGCTAAATAGAGAGCTTTGGCTGGACCTCAGGGGAAAAAAAGGAAAGTTTACATTCTCTGGAAAAGGGGGTTGGCAACTTATGAGGACTATCAAGATATAACAAAGCTATGTAGGGGGAAAATGAGAAGGGCCAAAGCTCAATCAGAACTCAGCTTGGCCACTGCAGTTAAAGACAATAAGAAGAGATTCTTTCAGTATATCAATAGAAAAAGGAAGACTAGGGAAAATGTAGACCCACTGGTGAATGAGACAGGTGCCCTAGTGGTGGAAGACACAGAGAAGGCAGAGTTACTGAATGCCTTCTTTTCTTCAGTCTTCACTGCTAAAGCTGTCCCTCATGAATTCCATACTCTGGAGGCAAGGGGGAAGGTCTGGAGAGAGGAAGATTTTCTCTCAGTTGAGGAGGACCGGGTCAGAGACCACTTGGCCAAGCTGGACATTCGTAAGTCCATGGGCCCTGACGGGGTGCACCCACAAGTGCTGAGAGAGCTGGCGGATGTTATTGCTAGACCACTCTCCATCGTCTTTGAATGGTCATGGAGAACAGGAGAGGTGCCTGAGGACTGGAGGAAGGCTGACATCACTCCTATCTTCAAAAAAGGCAAGAAGGAGGACCCAGGGAACTACAGACCAGTTAGTCTCACCTCTGTCCCAGGGAAGGTAATGGAGCGACTCATTCTGGATGTCACCTCCAAACACGTTGAGGAACAGGAAGTTATTGGAAGTGGTCAATATGGATTTACCGAGGGTAAATCATGCTTGACCAATCCGATAGCTTTCTATGATGTTATAACTGGTTGGCTGGATGAGGGGAGAGACGTAGATGTCATCTACCTTGACTTTAGCAAGGCTTTTGACACTGTCTCCCATGACATCCTCATTAGGAAGCTGAGGAAGTATGGGCTAGATGAGGTGACAGTGAGGTGGATTGAGAGTTGGCTGCGGGACAGAACTCAGAGGGTTGTGACCAGCGGCACAGAGTCTAGTTGGAGGCCTGTAACCAGTGGTGTCCCCCAGGGGTCAATACTTGGTCCAATTTTGTTTAATATATTCATTAATGACCTGGATGAGGGGACAGAGTGCATCCTCAGCAAGTTCACTGATGATACCAAACTGGGTGGGGTGGCTGACACCCCAGAGGGCCATGCAGCCATCCAGCATGACCTGGACAGGCTGGAGAGCTGGGCAGAGAAGAACCTAATGAGGTTCAACAAAAGCAAGTGCAAGGTCCTGCACCTGGGGAGGAAGAATGCAAAGCACCAGTATAGGTTAGGGGCAGACCTGCTGGGAAGTATTTCTGAGGAGAAAGATCTGGGGGTTGTGGTAGACAGTAAATTATTCATGGACCAGCAATGTGCCCTTGTTGCCAAAAAGGCCAATGGAATCCTGGGCTGCATAGGGAAAAGTGTGGCCAGTAGGTCGAGGGAGGTCATTCTCCCCCTCTACTCTGCACTGGTGAGGCCACAACTGGATACTGTGTCCAGTTTTGGGCTCCCCAGTTCGAGAGGGACGGGGAACTGCTGGAGCGAGTCCAGCAAAGGGCAACTAAGATGATTAAGGGCTTGGAGCATCTGCCTTATGAGGAAAGGCTGAGAGAGCTGGGACTCTTTAGCCTGGAGAAGGCTGAGGGGAGACCTTATTATGGTGTACAAGTATCTAAAGGGTGGGTTGAAGGAGGATGGAGCCAGGCTCTTTTCAGTGGTTCCCAGTGACAGGACAAGGGGCAATGGGCACAAGTTAGAACATAGGAAGTTCTGTTCAAATACACGGAAAAACTTTACGGTGAGGGTGACAGAGCGCTGGAACAGGCTGCCCAGGGAGGTTGTGGAGTCCCCTTTTCTGGAGATTTTCAAGACCCGCCTGGATGCAGTCCTGAGTAATGTGCTCTAGGCAATCCTGCTTTAGCAGGGGAGTTGGACTAGATGATCTCTAGAGGTCCCTTCCAACTCTGAAACTCCGTGATTCCGTGACTCCGTGATAACTCTGAATGTTCACTTCAGTAGTTCTGGTGTTTGTTACAGACACTTTGTTTTAACTAATCTGTGATATTCCCATTGTAAAATCATAAAATTGATCAATGACTTAATATTTTTACAATCTGAAACCTGTGAACAGCCTTCAGAAGAAGCCTGACTTCTAGCTCTTCCTAAAAATGCATATGGATGTGTTTTCTTCCTTGTGTCTTCATCCTGCGTCATATTGTGCAAGTCTGGTACCTTGTTTGTATCAGGCAGGGCCATATAACCTTCTATATAAAATTATGAGAGGGGCCTCTTGAGGCTAGTTAAATTATTGGTCCTTGGAGTAAGTATCTCCTCTTGCAGTTAGACATCTCTTAACTCCTTGTCGAAAAGGGCAATAGAGCATGTCAGCAGTTTGGATCCTTGAGATTAGCCACAACTTTTTTCTCAAGCTTCAGGACTGGTCCCTTTTTACGAATGCAATCCCTGGCTTAGGAGCTAAAAATTAAAACATTGTATGTTCTGTTCACATATGCTGCCTCTCTTTTTCTTCTGTCCATGACTAGTGGATTTATATAGCAATCAAAATCCTTTTGTTTTCCTCTTCCTCAGTGGTGATTGCACCAAACACTGAGTATATTTTGTGATTTCAACCTTCTGTTTTCTTATTAGAAAAATATTTTGGCTCTGTCACTTTTGTCGCAACCTTATAAAGGCAAGCTGTCTGGATAACTCTTTGGGGACGGTCAGTTCTATCTCTGCTTTCCCTTAAGATTAGACTGCAGTGAGCTTGGCAGTTGTTAGAATTTGAATTTCTAATGACTGTTAGAAGAAAAGGGTCTCTGCATTAATGATTATTCATGATACTTTCAAAACACCCGTAAACTTTCAGTGGCTATATCCAGGCTTAAAGGGTAACAGTTGTGGATAGTGACACACCAGTAGTAGATGATCATTTGAAATTTGTTTACAGAAAAACTCCCGTATCTGAGTGTTTTTACCTAATAATAATAATAATACAATTTTTAAATAGTTGAAATATGTGCTAGCATGAGACCAGGTAGATTGGTGTTCTGCGGAAGCCAGCAGTGGTACAGTCTTCATTGGTCGACATTGATCCTGCAGAAGAGCTGCTGGAATAGCTTATTGTATTTGACTGTCTTATTTCAGCTTGTTTGAGGCAGAAAATGGTCTAGTGATATGGAAAGAATCCGGTACCTAACCCCAGCAGGGTCTGTTGCATCTAAGAAAAAGGGCAATAGGTTTCACACTGAGCTGCCAGAGCGGTGCAGTTGACCACGAGTTTACAGTGGCAGCGAGAATACTTTGGGTCTGAAAAGTTTACACCTATGGCGTTTCTTTACAGTTATCCTGAAATTGTGTTCCTCTAGTAACAGCAGAAATGCAAAACCCAAACTATGAGTTTAGGTTCAGTTTATGCATGCTTCTACCCCCACCCTCAAATTTTCCCTTTCTTATAGCCGTTTTCTTAATAATGTGTTAGAAGTGCGGCATCCAATATGAAACACCTTTCTTTTTTTTGCAACTGAAATGAGATTGGTGATTCTAGATGAGATTTTAATTGCTTTTAGTTCACAACATACTCTGTGTTGCTAGGTAGTACATAACTCAGCACTACATCAGTCTGCTGAAATGAGTCTCAGGAGAGGAATAACAGGATTGAGGAGCTTGCGAATTAGGTGTGATGTACAATGTCAAAGAAGTGGTGGAGGAGTGGACTAGAATTGGCCTTCAACAGCTTCTTCTAGTCCAAGAATAAGAGAGTGGCACAGGAATAAATTTAACCCGGGGATCAGAACTGCAGTGGCTGTCTGGGCTGCAGGTCAGAGCTGAGGTACGTCATCAGAGCTCCATCTGAAGGTTTTAACAGCATCTGCCTTCTCTCTGCTTGACTTTGAGTCTATGAGCTTGCTTTCATGAGTGCTAAAATGCGTTTGTATCTATCGTATACCATGTGTAAGGCTTTCTGGAGATTACTCAAGAGAAGAAGTGAAAAGGATATAGACTTTTTTTGCTGTGTTTGCTTGGAGATGGCAAGTCAGCTTTGTCAGCTCTGATGCTTTTCTTGAAAGGGCATGGTCTAAAGACACAGTGAAGAGCAAAGCACTGAGAAGAGAAAGTTATAAAAAGGGCTCCTACTAGATGAATAAATTGCACTAGATGAATAAATTGCTGCCAACCCCGTTGTGTTCCTGATAATCCATCTCACAAGAAGAAAAACTTCTAGTGCACAGCCTTGAATTTATTTTACATCTGTCATGTTTTGCAGTCCTGGCACTATCTCTGATTCAGATTTTTCATACTCTTCATCTCTCAGGTAAATTAAATACTATTGAAACAGCTGTGTGTTGCCTCTGAGGGTATTGCTTCTATGCGAAACCCATCAGTTTTCCATAGGACAGAAATTAGATAGGCTCCTCTGGGGAGAAATATTTGTAAATCTAAATGCCAGCCAGTTGAGTGCAACACCCATATTCTCATGTGTTTTTTTAGTGTTGATCTCTGCTATTATTGCTGAAGAGATGTGTCCTGACACAAGGTAGGCAAGTGAGAATGAAATAGCTGCTAAGGATAAGGGACAAAAAGATGTACTTCATATGTTGCTAATTGAGAGTATTGCATGCATTTGACCTGCAGCTTTTGAAAACAGCATCGATTCGATCACTTTCGTTCGCTTAGTGCAGTAATTTTACCAAAAGAAAGCAGCCAAGGCTTTTTGACACTTAGTCCTTGTGAACACAATGCTGCTTTTTGCTCACGGTTTCATCCTCTAGTTATTTAAATACTCGTTTGATAAATATTTTTCTATTGAAATCTCTGTACAAAGAGTTGTTTGTTTGTGAAGAACCTGTGCCACCTTCTCAACTTTTTCCTCTCCCTTTTCTCATTCTTTCCTTTTCCTACAGTACTCGAAGAAAAAAAATTACCGTGCACTTAGCTATGCCAGCCAATATTTTGATGTTCTAAGATGGGTATTATTTTGTCCCACTGATATTTGTTATAAATACTGCATATACATAGACTCCATTACAGGAATATGAAGTGATGCACTCACGTTCTAAAAAGTGCTTTAGTTAAGACAACCTCTAGCCACTTCCTCTGTTCATCTGTATTATGATACTGTTTAGTAACATGTTCACATACTACTGCAATTTCCCACAGAACATCTACTTTAGCGCGTTTGCGTTTTCTCATTCTTTCTGAGACTATGTCTTAAGTACTGCATACAATGCAAATCTTACGGTCAGGTCAGAAATAATTTCTTCTCACGGGCAGTTCTGTAATAGTGCTGTGATGCCAGCGTTTGACGAGTACGCGTATAGTTGCATTGTAGCGGTGAAGTGAACTGTTTTCATCTCGACAAAGTGAAGCACAACAGAATCTTCGCTTTGGGTTCAGCGTCACAGCACGTAGCTGGGCAGCTTTCTGGTGTCTGCAGAAAGGTGGGGTGGGAGCAGAGCTCTTCTGCTCCTGCTTCAGTGCCTCGACTGAACCTCGTGCTGCAGCTGTGAGCGGCTCTGCTCCAGGTGGCCGAGGCAGGTGGAGACAGAGGCTGGCTGCGGTCTCCTTTCCTGCTGAGATGTGCAAGATGGATTTTTTTTTTTTTTTTTTCAAAAGCTTGTAAACAAATAAAACCACGGTGGTTTGGATTTCTCAGAGTAGGAAAATTGGGGTTCACAAGCGTTATATGGTTGTCACATGTTTTGCCTCCTGCTTGCTCTGCTTGCTGATAATCTTTAGAAGTTAATGAGTGGTGGTTGGCCTTTGATTGTATCTTGATGTGAAGTCACTCATGTGTTGACAGCCCTTGATAATTAATTGGTAACAGACCTAACATTTCTGTGTGAATCATTCTCACCTTCATTTTCTAATCCCAAATTCCACCCAAAAGCTCTCAGTTCTAGTAGGTCACAATACAAAAGAACTAGATAAATGAATTGCGGAAGTTTTCAGCATTTCCTCTGGTAACATGTGTGGGAATAATTTTTTTTCCTTGTACGAGTGTGCTTCTGTTACAGAACAATACAGAGACTCTTCCTCAATGACACCTCTATGGCTATCTCTGAGCCTATAAAAAACAGAGGCCCAACTGAGGTTGTAGAAGAACATATGCAAACATTTCTTCATAAAATGGATGTTTTCTGGCAGACCAAATGGAAGTAATAATAAACCCCTTTTGCAGGCTTTCCTCTTTCTGTTGACCAGTATAATGTGTAACGAAGTAGTTCCTGTGTAGTCCAGGGTTGTCCTTGGTTTTGTGCCTTTTCTGCAAAGAGAGTGTCGTGGTTTAGGCCAAATCGGCTACTGGGGACCTGGGGGACCCCAGGTGGGACCGACAGATGCTCCCCTCTACCCCTCTTCAAAGAGAAAGGCAGAGGAGGGAAAAAGAGACTTATGAGTTTAGAAGGAACTAAACTACTTTAATGAAATATTAATAATAAAATAAAAGGAAATAATGAAATATATACAAAATCATATCAAGCTCCCAAGATGACAATCACGACACTGGCTGGCACTGGGGCAGTCCCAGGCTGGACTCAGTGACGGACGGGAACTGGATTCCGGATCTGGAGTCAGGATCACAGGCAGACGAACAGGCAGAGTCCTCCTCAGACGTCGGCCATTGAAGGAAGAGAGCTGACCCTTTGATCCCTCAGCTTTTATACTGAGCATGAGGCAGATGGGATGGAATACCCCGTTGGTCAGTTTTGGGTCACCTGTCCTGTCCGCTCCTCCCCGCAGGTGGGACCCCACTATGCTTTTCCACTTCCGACCCTCCAACGTGGCAAATAACAAAGTTGGTTGGCCTTGGCTGTTATGGCAATAAGTATAAGCAGGAGCCTCTCTGCATACCATGCCTGGGCATCAGCTATGAACAATTGGTCTTATCACTCTGGGAGAGTGAACGCTGTCTGCACAATATGCGGTTAATTTCAGTAGTTAGAAGAGGTCCAGCTAAGAAGCGAAGTTACTGAACAAAATTGGTTCTGTTTTACCTCAAACCAGGATAGGGAGTTACTGCACTGATATTTTTGGGAGCATGTAAAAAGTAGCAATTGTAATGTGGAAGTCTGAAATGCCTTGTTTAGTTATCCTCAGGTTAAATTAATTTTTCTTTGAAGTAATGGAAAAGCTTGTATAAAATTATTGCAAGGAGTTAGGTTTTATATCCTGGTGTGCTAGAGTATCTTTTCTGCCAAATAAAATTGATATTCCATACTATGTCTGCAAACAAAAAAAAAAAAACACCCCTTTTTTCTATTTTTAACCCCTCTTGTGTCACTAGCTCCCAATGGAGTTTATTCAAATGCTTGCAATTATAAAGAAAGAAATAATCAAATGGGTACTCAAGTGTTGCAGGCAAATAATTCTAGCTTTAAAAATTCATGAGATGTCAAAAAAACCCGCAACCCCACGACAAAAAGGCAGGGGGGCAAGCATAGGAGAAGCTGGGGCATCAAAGTGTTCTGTCCGAGAATAAATGAGGGCTGCGTAAACAAGTGGGACTGGGGCGATCTTCACTTCACTTTCAGTAGGAGCCAGGAAAGAACGTGAAGTCAGCTGGGAGTTGTCTAGTTGTCTTTATGGTGTGATCCATAAGGCTGAGTCCTAAACGCATGGAGCCAATCTTGCATGCTTTTAACAAGAGAATTAGCTTATAAATCTGCAGCTGTTGTGTGCTGAAGCACATGATGTGGGAATTCACTTGCCAGGTTTTAGCTTTCTAGCTCACATTTTGCTCGAACTGGGAAATCAAAGTCTTGGAGAATACTAGCCAGATTGGCAAGAACAGACATGACAAGTATTGAGTTGGAACAGTCCCATCTACACTGCTGAACACCTCTTATCAGAGAGCTTCAGGTCAGTTGATCATGACCAGTATATAACCTTGTTGAATGCATTAGGAGCCCTTTTGCCCCGAGTAACCGGAGTGTTTTAAAGGTGGCTTGTCTCCACCAGCACAAAGCTATGCTAGCTGAAGCCAGTTGTTTACAACACTGACTTCAGCAGTGCATGCAGCCTCTGGGTGTCCTTTGTGAAATGTACCTTTGCCAGCTTAAAGCTAAGGTGGATCGCTGAGAAACTGTTTTTAATTCTTTTCAATTTTCTTATGCTTCATTAGAGCTCAAAGCTCCTGATACATAGCATGTATAATCCTCTCTAGGAGAAAGGCAATGCCACCAAGGAACAGACCGTAGCTACAGATGGTTGCTTCTGTAGTTTCTGTTTTGATCCAGAAATATAGTAAAGTTAATGCTAGGTAAGAATTTCCAAAGCGATGCCCAGACTCTTGGCAGTAGGGCGATGTGGGGTGTTGATGAATGTGAAAGGGAGAGTGTGAAAGGCTCTTGATAGTATGAGAAAAGAAAAGCTCAGTCATAACCTAAACATTAAACGAATGGACGGAGTTCATAATCAGATTAATTGAGTATCTGGGACACTGAATGCTGTTTAAATTGATGAGATAATGGGTTTTGTCCAGTGTCTCTTAAGAAATATGTGGAGAGCAAGGTCTGAAACCAGTCTTTCGTGCTCTTGAGAGTGACAGATCGTCTGAACCATCCTTTCCCAGATCTAGTTACCAATTAACAGTCACCCAGCGTTAGTCATCCATCTTGTTAGCAGTGCCACTTGCAATGGGGCTTTATGAGAAAGTAAGCTGAATTTTAGTTCTGAAGTACTGTTTTTTGTTCACTACCTAAGGTTTGCATAGCCCCTGTCCATATTGCATCTCTCCTGTAGATGAACAGAGGATGTGTTTTAGAGCCATCCAGCCTGCAAATCAGCTAAAATGACCTCTTACTGCTTCAGGTAGGCTTCTTTTGTGTCAGTGCTGGGATAATTCCATAGATGTCCCTACTTCAGCTCTGGTTAGATTTTCCAGACTAATTTAATGCGAGATCTAAGACGTAGTGAAGACATGGTTGGTCATCTACTCTCTCCCGTGTCCTTGTGGTATGTGAGATTGTCCCTACTGAATATTTATGAAGGCTTATCTATTTTATTTCTGAATATTTATCCAGGAGTAAGTACTTGCACTCTTGCCTTGAAGACCGTCCCATATTCTCATTCGTCTAACTCTGGAAGCTTTTCATAGGAGCAAGGCTTGGTTCTCTCCAGAGTTATGTTCTTGCTAACATCTTGAATGGTATATTTTACTGTCTCTCTAAAGACCCTTTGAAGATATTGGCAGGGTGTTATCTTGGCATCTAATATCTTTTACCTTCAAAACTGTAAATATTTTTCTGTCTTCATGTGTCTGTTTCTGTCTGGTTTTTATGTTATTCGTGGCTGCCTCTTTTCTTTTTGCTTCTTTTTATCTGAAGTGTCATGACTTTGGGGAAAGTGTTGTTTAGACCACTGCATACTGAGCCAGCAAATGCATTAATGGAACAATTTGGGGAGCCCGTATGCTTGCAGCACTGAATCCTCCCTCCCGCACTCCCTTCAGGGGACTAACTATAAATCAATTTCTACCTGGTGAGGTCTCAGGGATATAATTTATACCTTAAGTAGACTGATAAAATTTAGACACATTTTGTTAGTCTGTTTTTTTTTTTTTTTTTCCTCTTTTTTCAAAAGTTTTCATGCTAACCAAGCATTGCCATGCAGGTGGCTGGTACGGACCGCATGTTCCTTTTCATTGTGCAGACCATGCATACTGTAGAGACAGTGGATTTGGTGCTAGAGCACAAGCAGACTATAGAAATGTTCATGTCTCCAGTGGGGTGGTTGTGATTTGAGCACCAGAGTGAGGTGTGGGGACTTGTTCTCAAAACCCCTTGAAGACTTAGGTTTCGGACAAGTGATGTTCAAGTGTATTCCTCCTCTCTGCTCTTCTACCTCTCAATTTAAACAAACAAAGTAAACAAAAACCACCACCAACAAAAAAACCCACCTTAGCTCCCTAATCCCCTCAAGACATTGCGGAGTTTTCCCATGCCTTAGTAAATGTTGGTAAGTTGCAACAAACATGAAAAGTGCTGTGCATTATTAATTGTAACTTCGCAGCACGTGCTTTCCATTTCCTGACAAAGGTTTGGCTTTGACCATTTCAAGAGCTCAGGTTTCTCCAGTGCCTTGGAAAAGAAACCTGACCAGCTAGTGCAGCTTCTATCCTAGAAAGGTGACGGCGTGCTCTCCTTACACGAGTACTGTTTTTTTGTAAAGGAAGCCAGGCTTTCTGCTGAGTTACTGATCTCAGCCAAAGGCTTTGCCTGCTCTTTCTGTGGAAGAACGGAGATGTCTTCTAGCTGCCTGCAGAAAGGAGCGGCCCTGGGGGGGTTCCCAGGTAGATGTACAAACCACACAGTTCAGTTCCCAGGAGAAGAGTTTAAGACCCTCTCAGGCAATGCTCCTGTAAAGCAGTGTTGGAAGACGAGGATAGAGGAGGAATGATCCAGAAATCTTCCTCAAAGGTGTGCCATGCAGCGTGACCTGTTAAAGCTAGGCCATCCCCATTGTGTAAGTCATAAAAAGCTGGTTGGAAACACCATGTTTAAGTGAAAGCTGGGAAGAGAAGTGAATAGGAAATTAAATGTCATTTTTGTAGCTATTTCTTAACTGAATTCTCCAATGCTTCCTGTAAAATTGTTCCAATTTCAGTCATTGTTGTGGATATTCAGTTCCCATTTGGACAACACAGGGAAATGGTCAGCTGCCATCTGCTAACAGAAATACCAACTCTCCCTGCAGTGTACACAGATGCGGCTGGAAGATCCCACTAAACAGCCAGATACTGCATGTGTGAACTTGAAATAAAATTGGCGAGTGCCCTGGGAGTGTTGCTTTCTGGGAGTCGTGCCCATCACCAAGCTGATTGCGTCCATGTGTTTCAGTGCTGTACAGCCTTTAAAAGAAATCTGAAGGATTGCTTTTGAATATCTCTAATAGAGGAGGATGTGATTTGAAAGGCACTTCTAAAACTATCTAGGTAAAAATAAGTGAAATATGCTGGATAATGAAAAGCCTTTGAACTCCAGTGATGCATTGAGAGTGGTAATGTTCACTGCTTGTTTTTATCTTATTAAATGTATAGTAGCACTTAAACTGCTTTGGTTTAACACCTCCACATAGCACATGCTGTAAAAAAGGAGAGTCGGCTTCACAGTAACTGTTAGCTAGGGACTCTCAAGTCGCACAGTATTATCACTGTTATTGTATATTCCTATGAGTGTACAGATAGGAGGGACCATTGGGTCATTGAGTGTGCTGCTCCATAACAGCAACAACTGTGTGAAGCTTAGAAGCATTCACAGAATATGAACTCCACATATTATGGGTGATGGTGTGCTTCTTAACAATGTAGTACGGTTTGATAACCTGTAATAAAAGATCAGCTGGTGCAACTATAATGTTCCATAAAGCAGAGCAGGAGAGTTTGAGTCGCTAGTGTCTTAGCCCTATGCATTTGCATAGTATTTATTAGATAATATTTGTAGATTAGCCTAGGAATTGGTCATTATACCTCGCTATAGGGCATGGCAAAAAAAAACAAAGCAAAATACCTACTAGCATTCTGACTGGGCTACGAGGCAGTGGCACAGTATAGGGTTTCCTTCCACTTCAAATTTTCGTAAATGATTTAACATCAGCCATGTTGATGTTACATCACTTTCTCTGCTGTCCGTATAATTGCACTAAGAACAGCAACACATCCTACCCAACTTTCTGACCAACTGTGGCCACTCTCTAGGGTTTTGAAAGAGAAGAAAGCATGGACCAGGAGTAGGAAGACTTCTGTTTTGAATTTTCCAAATGATTCATGAAGATATAAATCTGGTACTTGTAGAAAATCAAAACAGTGGAAACAGACTGATCCAATCCTGTTTCAAGCCTTCTTCAGAGAGCCAGTCACTTCAGCTGTTTCTTCCATCAGCTTTTCAGGAACTCTTCAAACACCACAAGTGATTATTGCTTCCTAAATATGGGGAAAACCATTCTAGAGCTTCATTCTAGATTCTACATTCATTTTGACTTCCAGTGTGATGCAACTGCTTGGATGCAACCATTGTGTAATTACTTGGTCCCCAGCTGAAACATCGTCCTTTGGCTGAAATAGTTTGTAATTCTTCTTCCTGCCTGCTTCTCCATCTGTCTACCCTTCCCATATTTGAAAATCTTGCCATTTCTCTCTTTTAGAGAGACTCCATTTCTCTAATCATTCCTGTAACCTTTCTTTGCAACTTTCCCAGTTTAAGCTCCTCTTCTTTGAAAGCCGATGACCAGGGTGGTGGTACAGTATTTCAAATGAGACTTTACAGGTGCCTGGAACTATATTCAGAAATGATTGGCTGCAGTACAGAAGGCATTTGAGAGCTGGGAAGGGAGAAGGCAGCAGTTGCCCTGGAGCACTTGCCCGAGGTCTCTCCCTGCAGGGAGACCAGTCTGTAAGGGCTACTTCCCCCAGCGTCTTGGAGCCTCGTCTGCCTCCTGCACCGTTATTCAACGCACGTGCCTTCCTGCCCCTCGGGAGGAAAAGTGGAGGCCAGAACAGTAAACAGAATTTTATCTTACTCACAACAGGTTTGCTTTCAAAAATAAGAGAGGAGATTTAGAAAAGTGTTTGGCAGTGGTACTTCTTCAGTCCCAGGTTTGAAAGGATCAGTGAGGTTAGACTGGAGTCCTCTGTCCTCTCTGCTCTGTCCGTTCCTGAGCTCTTACAGCTGGGTCGTCTCTATCTCTCTCTGCAGCTGTTTCGGTAAGCTTTCCTAACTGATTTGCTCATATCTTTTCGCTGCTTTTGTACTGCATATCTGTCCTGAAAACAAGCTGGTGTCTTACCTTCCGATCTCCTTGCTTTGAGCAATCGGCGTGTGGTCTCTGGCAAGGAGAGGATGAGAGGCTGGAGGCTTGTGATGGCAGTAAATCAAGTCCTGTCACACACTGGGGTAAATGTGGAGTGGTATTTGCTTTGACTCTGCATAGGTGCTACCAAGGTCAAAACACTGTTCATTTGCAAATCTGTCCTTAAGCGCAGACAGATGCTTACCGAGCACCCAAATCATATGGAGATGAAATGGAAACAAATCTGCTTCATAGCTTCTCAACTTAAAAGTTAGCAGATGTGTGTTTGTTTCTTCCTCATGCTGCAAAATCCTTTACGTCGGTGCTGGGGACAGAGTTACAGGTATTTGCTGCCTTTTGATATTGGTCTTTGTTTTCTCCTTGCATTTGAACCTTTTCTGTATTAGTGTTTTTCACCTACTGGATGAGAAATGACAAGAAAAGATATTTTCTTTATCTTTGCCTTAGAAGTGTGACAGATATGGGCTCTTGAGCTTATACACCAGCTGCACCATTGCTAAATTATGATCCATTATTGCTTCCACTTCTTTGCTTTCTCATTCTGCCGCCGGAAGGATAGGGCGGTTAAGAGAAAACAAAGGGGCAGGCTGCTTTCAGAGTGGGAAACCTGAGGAAGGAGAACTGTCAAAACCAGCAGTAAGAAAAAGGACACACCGTAAAGAAAAAGGTACCGAGCAGAGGTTCGGCATGAGGGTCTGGAGCAGCAGTTGAAGCAGTGGGACTGTAAACGCTGAAGCAGTGCTGGAAGGAAGGTTAGGATGTGTTTGGGGCTTATCACAGAGGCACAGGTGAGCTTGCAAATCGTGCTGAAGTGGTCACACAACAGGGAGAGTTTTGACCTTGGCACATACCGAAGCATTTTCTTAAAGCATTCAGATTTCAAATCGGTGTCCATTGACTGTATGGAAACCAATGTGCGTGTACAATAAATCTGGTCCAAGACAGAGAACTAACAAGTAAAGATTTTGTTCTTTTCTCTTTAATGGGATGAAGGCATTTGCCACGACTTCCGTAAAGCTGTGGTGTGTGTGACCTGCTTGCTGGTGCCCCCACGTGCAATGGGATTTCTCAGCGCTGGGTAGGGATGGAGGCTGGGCAGACGTGCTGCCTTACGGCTGCTCCCCCTGCTCGAGTTCTCAGGCATGATTGAAACAAATGTTGGATGTCTTGCTAATACACTTGCTCTATCCGGGCTGTGGAATTTAAGTGAAAGTAATGGTAAAGCCTAAGTGTGTCAGAGAAATAAATAACAAGTGATAGACTTCTTATATATATATGTATGTATAAAAAATTAAAAAAAATCTTCACTTTATATATATATATATAAAAAATAAAAAGAGAAAGAGAAGGAGTTATCTTCATGTGCAGCTGGAGGAAGGGAAGTATGAAAGAATACCATGAAAGAACTAGGGGGGGTGGAGGAGGGGCAGTCATAATACACTTGTGTTTTTCCTGCTGGAAATTAAACTAAAAATTTTGCTGTAACTTTTCTGAGCAAGAGCAGTAGTTGATTGATTGTTTTTCTAATTAGGCACAGTAACACGCAGGTGCTGTGGATGCACATCTCTGAAAATTTTGCCCTAAATGAACTCAGTAGTAGAAAGGCTTTTTTTTTAGTGCAGTTAAAAAAATAAACAAACCCCCAAACAGACAAATGCCCTTAACCCTCATTCATTTGTAGACAGTTTAATTTTTCATTTAGCAATGTTACTTAAATTCTAATCTCATCTTCTGGTGTGATATATGAGCACCTTTTCATTGTTAGGTCACTTCAGTGATGATTTAGGAAAGCAGAGCTGCTAATGGGATGCTTCAGACAGCATTTAAATGCAGTTAAAGTTGGGGTACCTTGGGCACATGCTGGTTTTAAGATGTGAATTTGACTGCTTTGCTAAGTAAGAGTTGAGCATGGGCTTTCCAAACTCGAACATCTTTAGGCTACCCTTTATTCCTCACAGAAGCAACAAAGCACTTACTTTAGTTGAATAAGGTTTTAAGTTGTCTACTGAACTTCTAGGAAACCGTTTTTACCCTTTTCAACACTGGAAAAAAGACAACTTACTTTCATTTTGGAGGGATTTATAGTTTTAATAATGCAGCATTCCCAAATAATGCCGCCATCCTATTTTGTTTCTTGTAAAGGTGATTTGGAAATTAAAACATAAATCTCTATATTTTTTAAAATAAATCTGATCATGCTAAATTGAACATCAGTAGTTTTCACAGGAACTGTGGTCTAGTCCGTTAAAGTAGACATGAAGAGTGTTTTTGAGTATTTTTAATTTCCATATCCAGAACTCTTGATTCAGGAGATAAAGAAGTTAAAGATTGTCAAGCTGTGGAATTCCCCTCTGAATTTTAAGAAGTAGGCAAAAAAAAAAAAAAATTGAGAAAGTTTAGGAGAAGAGATTTTAAATATAAACAATTATTTCAAGATTTTACACGAAAATTACACTGAAGAACTGAAGCTTTGAGCTCTTGGTGCAGCTGTAGCTCTCGGGCTGTCGGCTCGTGTGCTCCTTGCCTTGCTTATGGCAAGGAGGGGCTGATGAGATGGGGCTGATCTCATGGGACACCAGGTGAGTTTCTGATATGAACCTGTCTAGCCAGCCAGTCTGGGAGCTTGTGTGTGGTTTGTCAGGTGGTGTTGGTATTGGTGTTGATTTGCTTGTGCTGAATCCACTTCAAATTTAGACAATCCTAAAACGTAGTCCTTTGTATGAGTATTTCATGTGTATTGCGATAAACAGAGGAGCAAGGGATGTGTTGGTAATGGAGAGAGAATAACTTTCAGTGACAGTGACGCCGCAGGTGTATGAGAACCTGTTGTCTCCATACCCCTGGAGTGTTTAACAGTGGTACTGGAAAGAGTCTTCCAGAATTTGAGTATTTTATTAGTTGGGAAAACACTGAAGCAGTTTGTTTTCTAACCTCTGCTTTTATGACATGCAGTTAAAATGGAAAGGTATAATCCCTCTCCCTCCTCCTGACCCTGCCCTCTGACAGAAAGGTCAATATGTGTTTGTGATCTCCTCTGTCATCTGTGTCTACATTCGGCTGGCACGCTCTGTTGCCTAGCTGTAAATTTGTAATGCATCACAAGTTTGTAAATGACAACAGTGACATAACATGGGGTAGAGACCTAAACGCGAAGGGATTTTGCAATGTCAGCTTTATTAACATGTAAGCTTCTCTTTTATATTTGTGGTAGCTTATATTGCATCTCTTCCCAGTTTTTTGATTCTCATTGACAGGAAATGTAGTTTGTGACTTTTATCTGATTGAGTGCTTTGATTATGAAGGATGAAACCATTAATTCCTAGTAAGTGTTACGGGGGAAGTCACATTTCCAATGTATTGGCTCTTGAAAGCGAAGGCCCCTTCCTTAATGGTTCCAGTTTTATTAGTTGGTTAAAAACAAGCTTTTACAATATACAATTATCCTTTAGAAAAGTTATTATTCACCCAAATGTAGCTTGTGGAGGTAGACAGAAGGCTTTGAGATGGAGGATTAAAGATTATTTGGAGACCTTACTCAATGTATTCTAACTTTCTGAGATGTAAAGCTCTTGCAAGGATAGAAAATAAATGACTTTTCAGAGGTTGGATGGGAACTAATTCCATATGTTGCTTTGGGTGGTAAACATTGATTTCCTCTTCGATTCAAGAAGGTTATAATGTGTGAAATCCTCTTTCAGGCAAAGAGCTCCCAGAGCATCAGTAGGGCTAGTTTCTGCTGCTGTTACTGCAGTTTACTGCAATGCGTACACTGTTGTGAATTTAGCAAGGACTTTCTTTTAGCTCTTCTTAGTACATATATTTGCAGAGATTAAGCTGGGAAACAAAAGGTCTTCCTTGTGATACGCTTTTGGAAAGTGTTCTGCATGTGGCTATTTTCCAATTTTATTCTTAACTTTAAAGTCAATAGAAGCTTATGGCCATAAACCTCTCGTGTAAAAAGATTAATTGATGGTCAGTTATTGAGAGCAAATGACAGCAATACTGCACTGTGTTTCTAAGGCAGACATAGGTGTCCATCTAACATTTTTATTGCCATTCTATTTTAGCAGATGTCTTTTCTTTCCCTGTCTGTCACCATCCTGAAAAATATATGGAGTTAGTAATTCTAATGAGCTAGATGCATTCTTGAGGATTTCTGTTGTTTGTTTTGGGGTTTTTTTTAAAGAGTTGTAAGTTTTAGAATTCCAGGACAAATAAAATTACTTTTCCTTCATAACAGTGTGAGCTAAAGTCTTAACTTTACTAGCAGTCGGCATCCCAAGTTCTGTGTTTGGTTCTGCAGTAGGTGGTCACCAATCATCAACTTCAGAGACTTCACCAAGGAATTGTCTCAGTAAAGCACTATTATTAGTTAATATACTTCATCTTCTTCTTCTGAAGTGACACCTTTTTCTCAATTTCTCTAAAGTCAGATAATATCAAAACAAGAACTGTAGTAATGATGGATACATATATAGTATTTGTTTGACATCTCCTTGATGAAGGCTGTCAAAATACTTCATTTCTATGGACACAATCAAATGCCTGGATCCACTTGAGGTGTAGAGAAACCAAAGCCAAGCCTGGCCTCATCTTTCTGAAGTAAATGGAAAAGTTAGTATACAGTGACCATAGTGCAATTGTATTCATAATCCCTGGTTTTGCAGGTTATAGAAAGATTAAAGCACTGGATTTTTTGGTGCCTGTCAATATTGTCAACACTTGCATTTGTTAATAGCGTGTTCATTTTAACTGCCTTGTGTGTGAGGATACATCTGCTCGTATATAAACATACACACTCAGCTAAAGCTTGAGACAAGTCCTCTGGTGAAGAGCTGGTAGATTGCTCCATTTGTCTCTGCCAGTATAAATTTCAATAAAATGTTTAATAGTATCTGGGTATTATTTTGGGAGCAGTTTGAGTGTCTGCTACAGATCTGTTTTGGGAAATAAACTAGAAGGTTCCTGTTGTAGTATTTGTATCCGGAAAAGAGCTGAGTCTCCGGTATGAAGAGTGCAAAAGCAGTCCACTCGCTGTACCCCTTAATTCACATAGCAGTCTGCAAGGTCAGTTCTGGACCAGAAACACTCAGTACTTTCATTAGTGCTCTTCATTTTCTCATCTGGATTATAATTACTAAATTTGCAAATTGTATGAAGTTGCAAATATGCTGCAGGACACAGTGAGAATTGAGTATAATCGTGGCAGGTTGGAGAAGAGGTTTGGGGGTAGGGAACGACACTATGTAGGGAAACGGGCTGTTTCCTAGACTTCAGAATAATAAAGTGCATAAAATGCATGAACATAGAGTAGAGGATAACTGGCTAGTAGTTTTGTAGAAAAAAAAAATAATCTGTTAGCATTCAGTCTGTGATCCACCTGAGTCAAAGTGTTAGACTTGCAGAAAAGTATGTCAGAGAGTGTATACAAGAAGACTCATAAAATAATCCTGAAGACCTCAGCTGGAGTGTGGTGGTTGGTTCTGGGCATGCTCCAGGGAGGAGGTGAAGCAGTGGAAGAGAGTGCAGAGGAGAGCAATGAGGATGATCAGCCTTGGATAATGTGGTATTTGAAGGAGAACTGAAAGATCTGACCCGGTTAATCTAAAGAAGAGAATACGGGAGAGGGGCGTTCCTCAGGGGTCGGTACTGGGACCAGTGCTGTTTAACATCTTTGTTGGCAACATGGTCAGTGGGATTGAGTGCACACTCAGCAAGTTTGCTGATGACACCAAGCTGTGTGGTGCAGTTGACGCACGCTGGAGGGAAGGAATGCCATCCACAGGGACCTCGACAGGCTTGAGAGGTGGGCCCGTGCAAACCTCATGAAGTTCAACAAGGCCAAGTGCAAGGTCCTGCACGTGGGTGAGGGCAATCCCAAGCACAAATACAGGCTGGGCAGAGAATGGACTGAGAGCAGCCGAGGAAAAGAACTTGGGGGTGCTGGTTAATGAGAAGGGCAACATGAGCTGGCAACGTGCACTTGCAGCCCAGCAAGCCAACCGCACCCTGGGCTGCATCAAAAGAAGCATGACCAGCAGGTCAAGGCAGGTGATTCTGCCCCTCTACTTCACTGTCGTGAGACCCCACCTGGAGCATTGCATCCAGCTCTGGGGACCCCCACCATAAGAAGGACATGGACCTGTTGGAGTGAGTCCAGAGGAGGGCCACAAAGATGATCAGAGGGCTGGAACACCTCTCCTATGAAGACAGGCTGAGAAATTTGGGTTTGTTCAGCCTGGAGAAGAGAAGGCTCCAGGGAGACCTTATTGCAGCCTTTCAATATATTAAAGGAGGCTTATAAGAAAGATGGAGAGAGACTTTTTACCAAGTCCTGTAGTGACAGCATAAGGTTCACTGGTTTCAAATTGAGAGAGGGTGGATTTAGATTAGATATAAAGAAGATATTCCTTACAATGAGGGTGATGAGACACTGGAACAGGCTGCTCTATCCCTGGAGGTGTTCAAGGCCAGGTTGGATGGGGCTTTGAGCATCCTGGTCTAGTGGGAGGTGTCCCTGCCCATGGCAGAGGGGTTGAAACTAGATAATCTTTATGGTCCCTTCCAACTGTGGCCATTCTATGATTCTGTAATCTTAAGAATAATCTTCAAACATTGAAAAGCTGCTGAAGAAAGAAAAGGAGCCTGAACTCTGTACACAGTGTGGCTAGAAGAAGTATTAAAGACCTCTAAACTCCTTTAGTAAGGTAGATTCAAGTTGGGAAAGTACTTCTAACAGGAAGACCTCTGTCGAGTAGTAGCGTAGGTTAGGATATCGTGGAGTCATGATCATTCAATATTATTCTCACCTGTTGTTTCTTTTTCAGGAAAATCATAACCTTTGATTTTCTGTGGACAATGGGTGGACTAGATGACTTTTTAAGGTTCCTTGTAGCCCTGTGGGGTGTTTTTCTTCTTTCTGCAATTAATATTGGACTGCAGATCTGTCTCAAATGCTTTTAAGGATGAGACATCTTGTAAACATCTTTTCAAGTATGTAAACTAGTATAAATTATCCTGCTGATTCCCAGTGTCTCTCTATAGTTCTGTACAAGATCTAGTAGCAAAAATACTCTTATAAAGAATACCAACTTTTAGAGACTGTCAAGAATGGGTAATTTTCCTCCATAGAAGGGTGATTGAGAATTATGGCTTGGGGTCACATCAAAAACTGGAAGCAAAATTGAGAGTGAAATAGTTTCATTGTCCCTCCTCCTTTCCATTTTATCAAACTGACAATAGTGGAGAGATGTTTTAATTTTTCATATTTCACTTTTTAATTTGATCTATTAAATGAATTTTAAATATAAACTAGCGTCTTGCACTTGCTTAGGACCCTTTTACAATCTGAGTATCTTGGCACATTTAATGTAAGTGGAAAATTATGTAGAAATTACCTTAACATCTATTCTGTATTGCTTTTTACTGCCGACCTCATCATTCAAGTACACATAGCACATGCCCAGCTGGTATAACTTAATTATGTTCAATTTATGTAACTTAATTATTAAAGACCAGTTTTTAGAGAGTTGATTTCTATGCTTCATCCAGCACTGTTGCTGGCTTAAAGGAACAGCTATATAGAAAAATTTTCAAGAAGACATGTTTTGAAAATTACACGTTTGTTTTTACTTTCTTTTTCCCCATTTTCTTTCTGGGTTCCTTTTCTTTCCAAATTTCAATTAGGTCAGTAAAATACTACTTTAAAATGAAAACAACCTAACTTATGCGATAAGTAGCAGAAGATAAAGGTATAGTTTGTCTTAAAGTAATTTAAAATAGTCTCAGATATGAAACCTTAAGATAGATGGTTAGGAAATCTGACGATATAATAGTGGCACGTTTTTTTTTCCTGCTTCTCAGCAGAGACTGCATTGAATGGTTGTTTGAACATAGTGCTGTGAGTGCCAAGCTGAAAACCTTTCTGCTGACACTGGAAGGTCACAGATCACCTGGTGCACGGCTGGCTGAATGGGCAAGAAGTTTTGTGGGATGGAATTAGATTGCCTGGGAAGAGAAGGGGAACTGGGGAGCTCAGCGGTGTGTACATGTAGACATCACTCATATAAATGTACATCACTCTGTTCCTTCCACAGTCAGTGAGGCACTTCACAAGGGTGATTCAGAACTTGGGGTGAATCATCTTCTGGAAGTCTTGTTTGTGTAGGAAGATTAGGAAAATCGGGCCTTTCATTCAGGACTTCAGTCAGCTGCTTAAAACTAGGCTGGATGGATCTAAGCCAAGGTCTCTGCGTCTTTGAAAAGTAAAAATTAAACAGCAAATGAGAAATCATATTAGCGTTAACTGCTTCAGTCTGTTAAATCTGTTTCGGGACATGAGATGACCTTTTCACACAAGTTACCAGCATGCTGAGAACCCCCGTCCCATTCTCCTCTTGGCATGTGTGTCATGGCTGTGTTCCAGTCTTTAGATGGGCATACCAGTTTACACATGAGAACCTAAAATGGTTTGTATGGTCAAAAGTCTCAGCTGGAAAAATCAATTCACAGTAAACCTTACTATAGTAATATAAATAAAAACATAAACACACACACCCCACACACCACCCCCACCCCCCAATTTCTGGAAGTTTTACTGGGGAGAGGGGAATGGTTCTCCTGCTCATGGAGCAGGAGAGCAGTTCTGATCACCGCTGTGGTGGTGCTACAAGCAAATCAGCTTTGCACCGTGTTGGCAGAGTGGGTTTGGACCAAATAAAGTATCCCTAAATCTCTTATGGTGTGAGCCTCGTTAACTTCACTGAACTCCTTAATGGACACTGTGGACTAATGTCCTTAGTGGACACTACAGCTGTCCACATATAAAATTCAGTGACTGAGCTGAAAACAAACAGAATTAACCTAAACTTTCATTTGACGCAGAAAATGTTTTGAGCATGTATTTTGAATATTTATTTCTAGAATGCGTGCAGTTTTAAAGCAAAAAGTCCATAGTGAAATTTTTTATAATTTTTCTTACATTGTTTTGCTTAGGAGTTGGTTTTATTCCAGGAGGAAAGATAATTTCAGATGTTTTTGTTCTTCGCCAATTCACTTTTTTTCTGTCCGTTCATTAACCACAGCAAAAATATTTGCCCTGCTTTGTTAGGTGTGTCCTTTTGGACAGCATCTTATAGGCTGTGTTTGGACTAAATTTAGAAGGAGCTTCACTATTCGTTGCAGACCTCTAATTATAACTGCAACAGCCATGAAATTGATCCAAACTAAATTAAAAACCAAATTGCTGCTGCTGCTGCTCCTACTGTTCGGCTCACCTGAATGTTTATTCAGCTAGTGATACTTCTGAAATTGGAGAATTTTTTGATTTTGAAGAAGGGGGAGAAAAATAGCCCAGCTGAGCTTTGACATCAGAAACCTCTCTTGGTCCTATTTCTGATGAATTCCTCCCCTCCCCGTTTTTGGGTTTTTTTGGTTTTTTGTTTTTTTGTTTTTTTTTTTTTTTTTTCAAATCCGCTCATGAACCCCTATGGCAAAGTGCGCTAGCCCTGCTGGTGAGAACACGTCAATAATTCAGATCACATTAAGCTGGCAATTCAATCAAATACAAAGTTACCTACGTTTCAGAAACATTTAAAATTCCTAGTTATGTAGGAAGTTAATTTGAAAGAGCAGCTGAATGCCTCCTGGAAACTGCTGAGAGTTTCTCTTCAGTACCCATTCTGCTTGCTTGCTCTTATCGTATATTTTCTGCATTTCTCTAACCTTGTTCTTGATGACAAAAGACATTTGCATGAAAACAGGATCTTTGTTTCTTAAGTGTTCATCTGTTCCTGCTGTTTATTTCCCACCTAAAGTCATAATCCTCCGTTTGTGGCATCACAATTGGTTGCAGTGGAAATTATTATGTCGTCACAAACGGAGGATTATGACTTCAGGTGGGGGCATAAGCAGCAGGAACAGATGAACTCTTAAAAGCAAAAATGCTGTTTCATGTAAATGTCCCTGGTAATAAAGAAGAAAGGGAGGCAAAATACAGAGAAACAGAAAATTGGTATGAGCAGACTGGTGCCTGAACAGTAGGGCAGCAGATTTTCCTTCAGGCAGGAGCAGCTATTTTAAATTAGGAACATGTCCATGTAGAATTTATGCTTTTAAATATTTTTCCCTCGATTAAAAAAAAATATAAATACTGGTGTTGCGACTCAAATACTGCAATGACTACTGAGTTTGGTGAGGGATTTTTCATCGTTGTCAAGATTTCTTTTATTCCTTTGTGTATGTGTTTGTCAAGTCACTTTTAATCTTAAGGGAGTTTCCCTTTATGTGCCTGCTGCTAGGTTTTTCAAGCCCAAGCCCCACCGTTTGGAATGGAGTGTCTGCCCTGTGTAAAGCAGGATGACCATGCTGGAAGCTCATCTAAACCACGCTGCTGAGCCAATCAGCCAAATGCTTTTCACGGACTGCTTCCATTTAAAACCACAAGCAGCAAGCTGACATTTCTCTTCAGCATCGTGAGATGGAAAGCTCTGAAATACCCAGTAGCAATCTCAGCTTGTGCCTTATTTGAGTTTTATCTGAGCTTCCCCCCCCCCGCCCCCCCATGTTGCAGCTGCTCTATTCTTTAGTAACAGGAGGTTAAAAAAAAATTATTGGTGCAAACCAAAAGGTTTATAAGAACAGAAACTAAAATACTGAATAGAAATGAGGGTAGGGAAAGATTAATAACAAAGCCTATTGTGTGCTTCCTGTGGTAGCAGCCAATTTGACTTGCTTTCATTAAAATTCTCCTTGTTAGCTCGGGTGATGTGTTGGGGTGATGGACTATTTGATGTCTGAGAAGTGGTGAGAAGTTAGCTGTCTAATGATGGACTAATTAGAAAGCCCATCCTAGCAGGATCCATGGAAATTGATTTGCACAGTGCCATTTTTGCTAATGAGAATCATGAATACATGTTTGCAGTCCTTTACTTACTCTTCCTACCCACAGCTAACGGAAGAGAAGCAATCATTAAGAGCTCAGCTACAATCTACCCCGAGTTTCCTTTGCCTTGTAGGAATAGCTGTACTTTTGAGAACTTCAATTTTAAATAATACTCTTCATAGGGAAGCAAGGTCCCCGCGTCTGCCTCCTGTAAAATGAGTTTGTTTTCTAATGCGTCTTTTCTCAAGAGTTATCCTCACTGAATAGGGAGTCAGTATCTTCTCTGTGCAATTTACAGAAAATTACCATACAGCATGGGACTGGAAGAAACCATAAATATGTAGTCTGAGTAAAATTAAAATTAATTAGATGATTTTTCCTACAAGGGCATAACGTGTCCATCCACAACTAGGTCAAACATTTTTAATATTTATGTTTCTAAGGCAAATAAAAAACGAATTACTTTTAGTATCTCATCCTGTGGTTTTATTTGAATTCACATTTACCCAGTTGCTTTCAGATGCTTTTAATCAGCCCAGACGATATATGCCCAGCCAGGCCCATATGGCCCAGAGGAGAATATCCACAAAACTAGAATTTTTGTTGCAAAAAGATCTCCTGGATAAAATGTGGTGTTGATCGATGCAGTGTGGCTGCCCGTAAGTACATCCTCCGTTGTCCCTAGGACTCTAGCCTCCTATCACCTCCCAAGCTTCTTGAGGCCTTCTCTGGCTAGTAATGATCTGGCGTTGCATTGCTTTCCTCTTTCACCTGCATGTGTTCCTATAAATTCTTCCATAATTAAACAAAACTATAGGCCTATTCAATTAGCCCTTAACCTAGCTCTTTTAGGTGCATTTTGACTGTTGTAACCGATAGCTGGGGATATAGCACTGGGCTCTGGGAGCTAGCGGTAGTGAAGTTTTAGTATATTTGCAGTGAAACGGGTGTCCCATAAATGCCGTCAGCCAAAGGTGGAGTTGAAGACATAAAAGCTAAAAGTGCAAGCTGACAAGCAGCTGGGGGTTGAAAGTAAAAAGGCAAGCAAGGGAATGGTGAAATGTCTTTGTAGGCAGCAATGAAGGAGTTGGAGCCTGAGGTTGTGTAGTGAGGATTAGAAACAAGGGGAATGGATTACTTGAAGCGATTGTTACACGGATGGATTAGAAGAAGGGATAGCAGAGGAATGGAGTGAGTTATCAGAAGGGAAAATAAGAATGGAAAAGGAAGCAGGAAGGTTCGACTGTCTGTATCTGAATTTCTTAGGTTGTTTCTTAGTTAGAAGAGGAAAAAGGAATTCTTGAGGAGCCAGGGACAGCAAGCAGGTGGGGAAACTTGCAAATCTTCATGAGAGTTTCTACTAAGACTCACTAATTTGCTCTGGGACAGGGAGATTATGTGTAGACAGTATCACAAAACATGATGTTGGTGTCGATGTCTGATTTAAATATGAACAAGAAAAGTCCAATTTATTTCAGTGAAACCAAGTTACCTCAGCATAACCAGGAAGAAAAAGATCTCCCATTTTGCCACAAAGGAATTTAGGTGAGGTCAGCACTTTAATTTATTTCTGAGGTTGAGCTCGCCCAGATTATCTTGTGCCTGCATTCCCTGTTTTACTTCAAGGAAGTTCCTATGCATTAGTTCCCTGAAGCAAAAGCCTTATCTGATTTTAGCAGTGAGAACAACTGTAAGTATATTCATCTAAAGGCTTGCTTTTTCCCCTGAAAGAAGATATTTTCTAATTTAAAAATTTACTTTTAACTCCTCCATTCATGTTTTGTGATGTAGCATCTGTAAAACAGAGATACATGTGTATATTCCATATATATGAAAAGCATCTAGATATGGTAGGTACAAGATTTGAATTTCTTTGCTGTCCCATGTTACCGTCCAGCATTAGCTACTCATTAGTTTTGTGGGTTTTAAACTATTTATTCTTTTTTGTTCCTGTAGTGGAACCTACGTAAAAGATTAAGAAGAAATGTCAAATCCTTATGCACTTTCTGCACTGTTATTGGAGTGGGTTTTCAGTCATCTTATAATGCAGACTATTCAACACATAAATATGCCAACATTTAAAAAGAAACAAAAAACCTAACACTTTCTTTAAATTAGCTTTTTTGGACATTTTTTATGTGCAAATCTTATTTAAAAATGAAAATGAACCTGCAAAAGCAATGGGATGGATGCATAGCTAAGATAGAGACATTCCAAAATGGCAAGCAAGGAAGACTGTCCAGTATAGCAGACTAGAAAAGATTTATTTGTTGACCATGTTAGGACTTTCAGAACTGATACTTCTTTAGAAAAATAATTGATGAAAAGTATGGGTATACAGTAATGTGATCCACTAGCATTGCATAACATACAGTATTGATGACTGATTATCTTTTTGAAGAAGTGTTGCTATACATAGGCTCAAACATTTGGGTTTAAATTAAAGTTCAGGTCATCTGGCTGTTTATTTATAAATAAATAGTCTAGATTAATGACTTGTTGGCCTGCTGTGGACAAAGAAAAGATGTTGATATGGGCAAGTGGTTTGTAGTGTCATTTACTCATGTACAGTTCTGATAAACATACTAGTTAACTGTAGTATATGGTATAAAGCAAAGATAAAAACATACTGGGTGATAGGATTCTGCTCAGATGTCATTAATGTTGGTCAAGTGTCTATGCAGTGCACTGAAGTCTCCAGTGTTCTTTCTGTATAGAAAACATGCATGTATCCAAAGAGCTGCTGTTTTCTAGAGGATTTGATAGCTATTAAAAATAGATGTAATGAAGAGTAGGCAGCCACTGGACAGTGAATTCGCTGAAACAATTATGGAACGCTCCGTGAACAAATCTCTTCCCCTTCCAGTGTTCAGGTCAGAGGCGTGCTCTTGATAGGCACAGAACTACTTGGCTGCAATGAACTAAAACCATAAAGGAAAGGCCACATTAATGAAAAAGCAGTGAGTGATGTTAGAAACCTAAGACACTCTGGTAGAAAAACACTAGTGATCTAACTAGCTGGTATCTGGTGTCCTGCCCGGTAGAAAGAAATTGCCTACCCAGTTCTGTTCTCACCTAAATGCAGCCTTTGTTCTGCTTTACGGTCTTCTCATCTTTCTTCCCTTAACGTGCTCCTTCCATTTCGTTTTCCCAGTGGAATTGCACTACCTCCTATGCAGGCTCCTTTTCCCACTGCCGAGAACCTCATATCCTCTCTTCTCTTTCTTCCTCGGTGTATTGTATTTACTTGCCACTAAAATTCACTTTTATGAGCTACAGTATTCTTGCTTTTCCTCAATTGATTCTCAAGAGAGGAAGAATTTGGTTTTGTTTTATGGTGGACAATATTTTAAGGTGCATGTGTACTATGGCACCTGTGTAGTTCTCTACTGGGAGTTCTCCTTAAGCAGAGCCAGTGACCTTGTGAAGCACAAAGGTTAGATGGTCGCTGTTGCTTCTCCTGGCTCCAGTTGGAGATCGTTGCAGTAGACCTGCTGAAATATCCAAAGATAGCTAGGGGTTTGTGTCGTGCTTTATTGGGCAACAGTTTTTATAAGGTGCTTGGATTGACTTTTTGGAATTTAAAAATATTTTTGTTGCCCTTGTAATCTCCTGTTCACTTGAGTTTACTGCAGTCAGAGAGTAGTGGCAAACGCCTAGGCAACAAGCTAGCTTTGGGTAAACTTTAATGCCAGGAGCTCCTCCTGCGCTGCCACTGCTTGTATTACAGATCTTTTCTGAGTTTTGCTCAGGTTTTACTTTTCTTTAAGACGTTGTTAAAATTTAACCCTGCACAACCAGGGAAATCAAAGCACTTGAGCAGCTGGTGAAGTAAGCATTTGTGTTTTGGAAAGCGTGTCCTGGATTTCGTTATTTATTTAAGACTGGTGAAGTATTGAAAGTATCTCCATTGTTTGCTGAAGCGTAGTTGGAGGAAGCAGTTACAGAAAGCCTTTTGTGCGTTTTCAGTGGGATGGTTAGGAATCCTAGTCAGGGAATAGACAAAGTCCTTGGAATTAAAGTGATGAATCACAATGTTAAAGTTCAGCAGCGGTGACGATTAAAATAATTTTTGAGGAATTCGTTGACTGAAATATTTTTTTAATAGTCGTACTTCATGTTACACACTTAAAAAATTGAAACCTTTGAAATTTTTTTAGTGTAAGGGATGCATACAAAGAAATGGTAGTTAGACGGATGAGTAGAATATTCTTGTGTTACCCGTTCATCAGTGATGTAAGTTTGCTGCACACTCTGATTTAATCAGAGAGAAGTTTGTTTGTCCCTGGGGAGTTGGAGCAATGAGCTTGTGAATCATCCTGCACTGGGGTAGCCCTCCTAATATACCCTCTCCCAACAGCCCATCCTGGCAAAACCAAAACCTGTTCTGTTCTGCACTTCAAGGTCCCCTCCTACCCCCCATGTATCCTTGACTCAGTGAAGTCTATTGTCTCTGGGGTTTAATAAACCAGGTGAGGTGAGGAAGAGGACCCCACGGATTTTTCTTGCTAACCATTGAGGACCAGCTTGGCTTATGCACATTGCCTACCCAGAGGTGTGATTTGATTTTTCTCTTTTATTCTCTTCACAGTTGGATAGCATCACTTAAAAAAACAACAACAAAATCCTCACAACAGCTTTGAAAATCTGCAGCAAAGAACAGGATCCATAGCTTTATTCAGAACTTGAGACAGAATAAAAAAAAGTCATGTTTATAGTTTTCTCTACTGGCATTTTTCAGTTTATGCTAAAAAGAAATGAAGACACTTGCCTAAGGAAACATTTTACAGAAAACAGTTAGGAAAAAAAAAATAGTTCAGTTAACTAATTTTTTGATTCATTTCTTAGTTTCTGTACCTATCCTACAGCCTTAAGCCCCTCAGAGTATTATGCTTGCATAGAAGTGGTCATGGATCATAGAACACCAGGTTTTTCAGTGTGTTTTTGTTAGGAATAAGTCTTTGTCTGAAGAACTCCCAGAAGTTTGATACCCCAAAAGTTCAGTGTATGAAAGCCAAAGAACAGATACAATAATGTGATGATCAGTGAAACCATGGTTGAGTCTAACGCTTTGCTTCTATAGTCTCGCTCGCTTTGTCCAAACAGCTCAACAGCACAAGAATAGGAATTCTGAAAACCGCAGTTCAGATACGAAATGTCTGTTAACACCAAGCAATTAATTAACTTAGAAGCAATTGTGGTTGGTTTCCCATAGTGAATGTGCATTACACATACAGGCATTGTATGCATTGTCTCTGCAGAGCAGGAATTCAATTCTTAAAGTTAGGCATGATTCCGTTTAATTTCAACACATACATTTTCATTCAAATTCAGTTGCACAGAGTAGCTCCTTAATTAAAAGGAATTTAGTTTTGAAAGTCATAGCCCTGCCTGAGAGACTGTCAGGGATGGAGTGATCCACTGCACTCGTAGAGAGAGGCAGCGATACATTTATTGATACAAAACAGGGATTTAACAAAGTTTGATAGTAAATGCAACAGTGGTTTAATGAGATTCGATGGCAAGGCACACTTGGTTGTTTACTGCATAGAGGACAGGGTCAGACAGAGCTGTCAGGGTGACCCTCCTGTTGAGTCATGAGGTTCAGAGAGGACCCCTTTGCTTTCTAAACTCCTTCTCAGAGAAGAGTTTAGGTGAGGCTGGATCCAGTCCTAGTCCCAGACTTGGTCAACAGTTTATGTCTAGAGGATTGCACAATTGATCCTTTATATTACTTAGCTAAGATTTCAAAGTTTAGTGTGCTATAAACCATTTACCGAGGATTTGTTGCGGCAAGGAATCTCTTAATCTCAAGAAGTAGCCTTGAGAGCCATCCCTACTCAAAGGGAGATCCTGGCGTGCAGCCCGCTGCCCTGCAGGAGAGCTCTAAGGGCTTTTGGGCTGTTCACTGTTTATGGGGGTAAAGTGATTGACTTATAGTCGTATTTGCATATTGACCACAGTATCAGTATTGTGATTAGGTGGGCGCGTTGCTCAAGTTAACCCTTGGGGTTAACAATCTTGGTGGTGTTATCTGTCTCCCTGAAACCACGTTGAGCCGGATGCAGCCATCACGACTAGATGCACCCATTATGACCACCATGGGTGGTGGTTATCACTTGGGCAAGGTTACGGGAGATAAATGTCACGTTGCAGGTGGAGCACACCGTCACAGAGACTCTGGACCTGGACCCAGCCCAAGTCTTTTCCCCAGGACTTCACCTGCCCAGAGTTCCAGTATGCAAATATCAGGGCACTGGCACAGTAGACGGGGCAGCACTGTAGCGTTTGCTTACTCTCCAAAAAAGGCATACTTACCACCTTGCAAACACTGGCTATTTTGGCACACTCTGTGAGTATTCAAGCACTTTTCTTGTTTCTGAACTGATGCTTGTACCCTTGTTCCAGCTGCTCCTGCACCTGCCAGTAACGACTGGATTCCAATTTACCACGTGACTTAAAAATGGTCCCAAACTTACTGGCTTTCATGAAAGCCAGGTTTCATTCCCCCATGTCTGAAAACTGGGATATAAAGCTATAGAACATCTCTGGGCTGCAATGAATAGTGACAAACCCAGAGACTGCTTTATCGTTGTTGGGAGAAGAGGAGCGCACAGTAATTATTACTGAAGAAGGCATCCAGCTTGCTGTGACAGGCAAAAACTTTAGTTAGCACAAGTATGTATTATGGATGCAAAGAAAGATACGGATGTAGGGAGAACAGTCTAAATAGATTATTGTATTTCATATCTGCTGGAAATACTTAGAAATTGTAAGTAATGGGTAGCGTTCTTGGGGAATTGTACGGTTTAGCCAAGATGCAAAGCAACAGGTGCGTTCAAGCTATGTCAATGAGTCTCCCTCTAAATACATTTTAAACATGAGGGTATTTTGTCCTGTAATTATTTATTTCTGATGTGTAAGGGGTCTCTTCTTGGTTGAGTATTTCACACTCTCTTCTACACAGGTCAGTCTCTCTGAGAGTAAGATAATTTTCTGTCAGTGAAAAAGAAAGTAACAGATTAATATTGACTGACTAATGACCCATCCAGTGATTAATGTTACTGATTCTTCTGAAATTGCTGGCTACTGGCAGGAGAAGCCAGAAGTGAGAGGAAATGAAGAACTACTCTGGGAGAAATACCTCTATTAACAGTGAAAATGTAGACATAATATTCTCACTTTACTACTGGATTTTTTTAATCTTAATTTCTCTTTGTGAGAAAGGACAGGCAATAGACATCCATGCCTGATGCTACTGTAAAAATATATTTTAGTTTATATTAATTTATTGATTATATTAATTTATATTCATATAAGCAAGTAGAATGTGGATATTCTGCTTTACTGACTTGGAACTGTATACTGATGAATGTTTGTCTTTCCTCCGCGTTTCTCTATCAAGATTTTTAGCTGTACTTCTGTATCAAGAGATTTTGGAATTAGGCATAGATGTATCCACAAAGAAGTCTTGTGTACTTTAATTTAATAAGCTGGCTTTGTTGCAGCAGTGTTGCTGCTAATTCTGTGACAAAGAGTCTGCCTTCACAAGATTTCAGGTCTGTCTCTGCAAGCTTAGAGCCCTATGAACGAAACCAGAAAAAAAAATGGAGACTTGTATGGGCTAGAACTTCAAATATTTGGGTTTTTCACAGGTAGAAATTGAAGGATCAATAAGGTGAGAGTTCAGAGCATGAGTCTTCACTGCTGTGGTGTGAGTCAGAGCAACATGAGAAATGCTTATTCTTTGCCAGCGGTAAAAGTAGGTAAAGTACTTAGGTGAAATGGCAAGGAATGCTTAATGGCAGGTGTTAGGTTGGTGCACAGTCTCAGCTTGAAAGTATTGGAGTGGAAAAATTAGATGAGAGTAAACACTTCATAGCATTGCTTCCATTGCAGCTCTGCAGAGGTGGATGGAGAGCTGGGACCCCTATGAAGAAGTGTCAGGTGAACCGAAGAGCTGTAAACCACTGTCCGCTGCTGACAGTGGTGAGAGTAGTGATTACTGAACACGAGCTGAGCTCTCTACTAGCTCTGCTGGTACTTAACTAAGGACTTATTATGGAGACATGCTGTAGAAACTGCCATGGTTTTAGCAGAGTGAGCTTGAGCTCACAGTCCTGGCTGTGCAACACCAGGTAGTTCATAAGCAGGACGTGGTACACAGCTTTATTAAGGTAGGCAGCTTTGGAGCAGGGGTGTACCTTCATTTTTGGATGTGTCTCCAAAGGCCACCAATAGCCTGTGTAATTTGTGGCATGGCTTACTTCTGTCAAGTGACTAGTTACCATCATTTGACACCCAGGTTGTCACACCTAGAATGTCGGTCAGGCATTGGAGAGAATACGGCAGGCAGATTGATCCAGGTTCCCCCCTCCTCCCCCAAGGAACTTCAGGACAAGTTTTTTTGAGGTAGAAAAAGGATAAATACTAACAAATTGCTCTTAGGTATTACCTTTGAATGTAGGGTGATAAGTTAGAGTGACTGGCGAAATGAAGAAAATCCCGGCTGAACTTAACGGCCATCAAAATTGACCTTAGGAAGAACTGGGCAGAAAGAAGTTTGCTGAGATTCAGGGCATTGTAATAAGATTTGAGACAAGGCTTTCTACTTTTTATGAATATAAATAGCATTCAAAATTACCACTAAATAGGCTTCAAAAAACAAACTTCGTGTTAGGAATGTTAGTGACTGTTAGGAGAGGAACAGAGAATAAAATGGAAAACATTGTTATAGCACTGCATAAAAACATGGAGCATCCACATACCCGATTTTTTGCCTGGTCTGGGTTCCTTTGTCCCTCCTATTATCACTGTGTCCACCTGAGGGAAAAAAAATGATAGAAGGACTAGAAAAGATGCATAGAAAGGTGACAAGTATAATTCAAAGTTTGCAACGATTTCCATATTGAGGAATGACTGTAGACAGTCTCTGCACTGTGGAAAAGAAACCACGTGGAGGAAATCTGGTATACAGGCTTCTTAAATCATCGGTATCAAAACAGGGAATAGTTTTCATTATTTCTCCTTGTACAAGAACTGGAGATCATTAATGAAGTTATTAGCTGGTAGGCTCAAAACAAACGAAAGGCAATATTTCTTTTCGCAGCATCTGTAAACTGGGATCTTAATGCCGTGGGTTGTTTTGATGCAAAAGTTTACATGGGTTTAAAAAGTAGAAGAAAAATCCATCAGGACCTATTAAACACAAGGTTACCAGGTGTAGCTGAGTTCAAATGCCTTAGCTGTAAATAGCTAGAAACTAGGAGAGCATACAGAGGAAGTATCATTCATTATAAACTTGCCTTGTTCTTCCATTCATTTGTGCCCAGGTGGTGTTACTGAGAGAGACAGATACTGGGCAAGGTGGGGTTTTGATCTGATCCAGTTTTCAGTCATTCTCACTTTAAAAAAAAATAAAAATCCAAGGTTCTTGCTTTAGGACATAATTGATGCTTCCTTTAGGCTGGTTAATTCCTGTATGTGCTTTTCAGAATCTGCCTGTAGAACATCTGATAATGATTGCTGTGGAAAGTAGTAGTCGTGCTGAATCATACCCGTTGTCTGTTTCAGCCAGTGTATTGTATCTCACTGTGCCTCTGCATTCCAGTATAAGGTTTTTTTATATATATATAGAATACTTTCATAGCTATGGTGTTCAGTGCAATTGTGGGAGATGATGGAATTATTAAAAGGATACCATGAACTCTGAGATCATACAGGTGCTTAGAGACACTGGCAATATGGTAATTAGGAGTACTTTACTGACAGTGTTTAAATCCTCTTCCATTTCTTTATTGACACCTTTAATGTAAAATTGAAATCTAGAGCTACAAATGTTATGTAGTGTTACTTAATGCCTTACGTTGACTACAGGAGTTCAGATCCTCACCCCACGTTTGCTTTCTTTGTACTACTTAGGAGAAACAAATGAAGTACCAAGTATACCCAAGCATGGGAATACCTCCAAGGGCAGGCACCGGCACATTTGTATTGTGGTCATAAAAGCAGCAGCGGTGTACTGTACATGCGGCAAGTAACAACATATACAAGCTTACTTAGAACTCCGCCTGCTCTGGATGTCCTCCACTCCAACTAGCGAGCTTCAAGATGTACCCCCAGGTGGCCTAAGCAGATCTGCGCCGCGTCCTGCAGACCTCTCTCTGTGTAGCATTTCCACCACCCCTGGCTGGGGTGACCTGTGGGAGAGCGCTGCCAGCCTGCTGATTTACCTCATCCCCAGGTTGCTTCACATTACTGTGGGACATGCTTAGAATAAGCTGTACCATGGAATAAGCAGCCTATTTGTCAAGTCACACAAACATTTTATGGTCTCTTGTTATTCAGTGTAAAGCATTTTACAGAATTGTAGGTAAGCAGATTCTCAGCTAGAGGAGGTTCTTCTGCCTTCCCCAGCTGCCTCCGGTTACGTGCATCTCCTTAAGCTTGGTTAAGGTGGGATAAGCGATCTCCTGCTATAGTTCTCCTCTACTTCCTAGTGGCTGGCTCTGTGGAATGGAGTATCTAAGTGCCTGTCATGGACTGTTTTGCACACATGGGTGCAAAAAAGCAGGTTAGTGGGAGGTACGCAGAATTGGTGACATACCGAGTTACTGAACAAACGTTGGTTGCTTCAAGGCTGCGGAAGGCCACGTATACAAATGTTAATTCATGATGTTGATATGAATGCTCTTCTCTTTAAAGAAGCCTTGGGATGCCCTTAGCCATGTGGTTGTCATGTAGCAACGCGTGGGCCTTTAAATCTTCTTGATTTAAGAAGTAAAGCTTGTAGTACTACAGTTAATTTGCACAGTTGGAGGATATGTTGCTTAGTTTCAGACATGTCCTCCTTTCCTCACTTTTTCATTTAAATAGTTTCTGTCTGGCTCACTAAGGCCGTGCCGATAATGTAGTTCTCCTGCTTTTGTGACTTTTCATCCCTTTGTAGACGTTGCCACAATGAGACTTCTGTTCTGTCATTGGCGAATTTCTTACTGTCATGGTAACTAAATATGAATAATGCAGCTACTAGTATTTTCAGATACAGAAGGGTAACTGACACGATTGAAAGAAAACTGATGCTTTTCACCACAATTTGAGGGACAACATATTTGGTAAGATGGTATTCAACTTGTCATCTGTCTGGAAAGGGAAAGGAGAGTTTATTTTTTCAAAACTGAAATGAGTTTGTTGAGTCTTAGCGCAATCCACACCAGGTACTCCGCTAGGTGATGAAATGTGGAGCTTTTACAGGTAGAGGAGGAGATAAGAGATCAGTGGCATGTAGGACAACACTTAGTACCTACTGCTACCGGAGAGCAGATAGTGTTGCAAACGAGGACCAGTGCAGAGCAGCATGGATGGCCCAAGCAAGTCAGGCCAAGGATATTGAGGTGGTCGTTTGGCAAGGAGAGAGGGGCACTGGCATGCTGGGCTTTGGGTCAGTCTTACTACCTTCTTAATTGAGCTCAGATTTAGCTCTAAATTTGCCTACATTTAAAAAGAAACCCCGGAACCACCCGGCTGATTTTTTTATTTTAATATGGCTATCTTTGTTGCTCTTCTTTTCTGAAAGTGAACAAAACAGGTGTGGTTCACATTGAGTTTCTAGCTCGCTTATTTGGGATTGTTCTTTTCATTGAAAACTCAGAGGAAAAAAAAAAAACAAAAAAGAAAAAAGGTAGGGTTGGAAACTGCTCTGAGCTGTCAGCTCAGATCGAGTATGGTCTGCGCAGCTCAGTGCAGCATGCAGTGTTTACCGCAGACAAAAGAGAAGGAAGTATTGTTAATTCTCGCTGCACTGTTTTCCGTGAAACCTGAAGAGAACGCTGGGAGGACTTAGATTTTGGTTCTGGTTTTGTAAAAGACGTTTCATGTTTCCCAGGGTTGTTGTTCGCAACAAGCCAGAAGTCACCAGAACCCGGGACCAGAACTCGGCCCTGCTTCCCCCAACACCTCGTGGTGCACTGAGCGCCTGGCAGGAAAATCTCCGTCATCCATCCTTATCCCAGCCTATTTCGCCACCGTTTCCCCTCGACGCTAACCCAGCAAAGCCCTGCCCTGGCGCTGGTCTCGGCTGCAGGCTTTTCAGTCAGCGCCGATAATTAGACTTTGAGATAAGCCATCTGCTTGCTGGCCCCCGGTGGTCTGCGGGCTTGGCAGCGAGCAGCGGGGGCCGGTGACAGGTCTGCTGCGGGAGAGGCCTGGCAGTGACACAGCAGCTGCTCGCCGAGATACCGAGCGCTCTTGCGATTGAGCACCTACGTGCTGGGGGTTTTAAAATGTCACTGGCCAGGAGGAGCAAACGGCGCTCCCATAAAACAGCGTTTTCTGGCTCTCAGGAGCATTGGAGAGTGAAAGGAAGGGAACGGCCCGCACTAATGAGGGAAAGTCAGGGTGGGAGGGCAGAGAGGGCTGAATTCGGTAATGCGTTCGTGATTTCATCATGCTTTAGAGCACCCAGGCAGGGAAGGGGAGGGATGTTTTGCCCAAGTTAATTCTGGCTGATTATAAATGGAGGACGGCAGGGAAGAACCTGCCCCTTGAACGTTGTTTGTCCTGTGGTTTTGGCAGTCTTGTCCCCGTCATACAAATCAGCGATACGCGACGCTGTATTTGCAATGGGATAGATAGCTCAAATTAACACCTTATTAGAGGTTTCAAAGTACTGTGCATCTGTATCAGGCTCTGTACTGTGACTGAGAGACCGGCTTACCCCTGGAGTCGTGCCCAGTTCTTCCTTTTGTTTCTCCTCTTGCCCCACCATTTGGCTAGAAATCCCTTCCTTATTGCAGGCTCCTTTCTACTATGACTCTGACATTGGAGTGCAAAAGCTTCATCATCATCATCATTATTATTTATGATTATTAGAGCCCAAATCTAGTCCAGTTCTTACTGGTGAACAAATAGGCTGGTTTTTTCCTCTCTTTCCTGTTGCGCAGCGAGCATCTTGCATGAACAGAGAGGGATAAATGTTTGGTTTCTTTTCTTTCCAAAAGTGAGTGGAAGCTTAGCTCAAATCAGTCTCTTTCCACCTGGCTAGATTAACAGCAGGATAGCTGCAATTTTTGTTTTATTAGGCAGGAAACTTCTTACTTACAAGGGTAATCCCATGAATTCTGGCTCTGTGGGTCGGCTGGCTTCAAGGACGTCCCGGCGGGTGTAATGGCCTCGCTCTGGACCTAGGAAGAAATGGAAGTCTTTCTATTCACTTAATGGACAGAAGCTTAAATCCTAATATTTAGAGGCTGACTGCGTTTTCTTTTCTAGTGATGAGGTGCAGTTGTCAACAATTGCGAAGAGAGGACGAGGTGCCCACCTCTGCCTCCAGAAAAAGGAAACAGAAGTGTTGGTATTTTAATTACTCGGGAGGTATTTCCGATTCTGCAGTGATGAAGGCTATGAAAGCGTTCAAAAGCAGCTGCAGCAGTGACTTCCCAATGCAGTGTGGGGGCAGTGTGGCGTGAGCAAGTGCCAATCCATCGATTTAATTACAACTGGGGTCTGATAGCCCAAGCAGCAGCTTACCTTCCCTGCCGGACGAGATGACACTGGTAGGAAGAGAGGAGAGGGACTCAGGAATAAGCAAAGGATAACAGGGCAAAGAAAAAAAAAAAAAAGAAGAACTATAAGTGGAAACCACATCAGATTAACAAACTTTAATTACATTTAATTTTAATCCTTAACATTTATCTAAAAGGTGATTGAGGGAAGGTTTATTAGGATTCTGTGTCCCTATAGCCCTTCTTTGAAAGAACACTGAACAAGATGATTGCTTGCGTCTCTAATTAGAAGTTTTTCCCCTCTTGATCACCTAAAGTCAAATTCATTTACTCTGCTTGAAACAAGGATTTAATTTGATTATTTTTTTTTTGCATCAAAAGACATCTCTCAAACTTGATACAGAACCACAGCCTGCTAATCAAGACAGAACCCATTACCAGCCCAGTTTTATGAATATTCACATCAGAGGGCAGCACCAACCTCATTAGGAAGGGTGTTGCAATCATTATTAAACTGTTGGAGTCCATTATGATTCAGAGTGCTGTAATGATGACTGATACCCACTGAGGGCAGCTGAGCAGAATACCAGAGCATAATGACCTCACTTTTTTTTTTCATAAGCCTATAGGGCTTTTAAAGGCTTTCAGCTTACGTAGTTTGTATTCTTTTCATCAAGTGCGTGCAAGTGGTCTTAATATCCCTGATTCTCTTGCACAAGTGGTGTGAAGAGAAACACAAGAGCAATTAAGGAACCTGGAGGTTATGTTTGGGTGATGTGGTAAGTCAGTAATACTACTAATTCTTTCAGATCTTAGGTTTCCATTAATGAGATGTTTCTTGTCAGTTAGACTAAAAGCTCAAAATTTATAAGATGGATCAAGCCCCTTCTGTTCCTTCCTTGTAAAGTAAGAAGACGGTACTGCTGTTAAACCTGAGTTTGATCATTCGGGCAGCAGAACTGCTGTAGTTAATGGACTGTTGGCTCTGTCAGCATAAGCCCTTTCTCCACTCTCCTTTTGCTTTCCTGCTCTGAGAATAAAATCCACTTGAGGTTAAATGTTACTACAAACAATTTGCTACCCCTGTCTTGCTTTCTCTGGATCTCTGCTTTATTCAGGCACAGTGAAAGGAGGTTGACCTGAACTCTCCAGCTTGCAATCCAAATCCTGCCTTAGTTATATTTACATAAATTAATTTTGTGCAGTTCTTTTCAATGGTAGTGATTGATTTTTTTTTTTTTTTTTTTTTTTTTTTTTTTGGGCACATTTACAATTAGCTGGAGGATATAGGTAGCTGTTAGTATACTTTCAGAGCTCAGAAAGAGAGTTCTGGTCTCAGCCTTCATGTAATGATGAAGTAACTACACCTAACAAAAGACATTTGTATGATTCGATGGTATTCAAGGTCCCTTCCAACCTAAACCATTCTATGATTCTTGCAGTCTCCAGTCGCTGCATACTGATTTTCTGTGTTCTCAAGACAATTTACTATCTTCTTTTAATGATCCCCCTCTGTTCACCTTGTGTCCTAGAGATCATCTTTCAACCCAGAAAGAAGCTGTCTTTGGGGTCCTTTGGGATCTCTCTTTGCTCAGCCCTGAAGGGTGCTGAAAAAGTTGTGGAGGCTGCATGTGACACCTCTATTTCTCCTGCAGGTTGGAACTGGAACCTGGCTGTCTCTTGTAGCACTGCAGTCTCAGTGCAGCTGTTTTAACGTGGTTTTAATTGACGTTTCTTGCTACAATGTTCTTTTTATAAACTTGCAAGAGACTGTTAATGCAACTGGCGAGGCTGATTCTAAATTATTCTGTGATAATGACGCTATAAAAAGGAGGCATTATGGGAAACTAATTGTAAATTTCAAGGAGGGCAGCTATGTGCCACCAAAGAGCATCTCTTTCTTTGTTATTCTTCCAGTTTGGCTTCCACACTAACTCGTGTGAGAACTCTCTAACTGAGAGCCCTCACTTCTTCAGCTACCATCTTGTGAAATGTGAGCGAACGTGTCCTAGTTGGTTGAAGCATAGCTGTTATAGCTGTTCACAGCAAAAGTAACATCATTTTTTGTAGAATAGAAGAGGAAGGAGCTTCAGCCAACTACAGTGTTAATTAAATCTAGTGAGGGGAGTGGAAAAGTAAGGGGTCTTGTAATAAGCAGGGCAGAATCCGCCTTTGATTAATGATATTGCCAAGTGGATTAATTAGAAGATTAACTCAAATACTACCTAGAGGGGTCTGTGGAGAGGAATGTCTAGCATTTCAACAAGAGGAACTGCAGTAGGCATCTTAACAAAGACTGGGACACGTCTCCTTTACAATGATTTGGCAGAAATACCAAGCTGTGAAGCAGCCTGCCTCTGGCAGCGGAGAACATCTCCTAATTAGACTGTTTGCACAACACTTGTTGGCAGGAGAACATATCTTATTTAGGATCTTTGGGGATGCCCCTCGAGTAAACCTCTCCAAGATGAGTATTTAGACTAAGCCATTCCTTTTTCATTGTGTTCTGATTCACCCCAGTTTCCAGATTTTATTGCTGGTAGCATCTACCATTTATCTAGTAATGCTTGTGTTTGGCAAAGATGGTCTCTGTTCTGAGGTAAACGTGGACCTTGTGGGAGGCAGATTTTGGGCATACCATCGCTGGATGACAAAATGATTGTCACCACTTCCCGTGTGAACCTTCATATTTTGCTGAATGATGCAAGGTCACCTTCTCCAGGTGATGTATTCCTTCATTATATGCGGCAATAAGCAACAAGTGGAAAAACTGCAGTTCAGGCCTTCCATTTATTTTAGAATTGTAGTTATAATTTACTTTTAAAACAAGTGTAGAAAGCCCATCAGAAGTGGGTTTGAGAAACAACTCTTTCTTTAAACGGGGAGTTCCCCTTGCCCTGGATTACATTGCATGTGTCCTTTTAAACAGCTTTATTTCAAGTAAGTCTATCTTAATTGATCCTCTGAGAGGTTCCCTGCTGCACCAGCTCTTGCTCATTAATGCGTTTTACTATTAATGAATATATGTAAATACCAAGTTGTTTAAAAAAGGGCTTCACCTCCATTATTGCACGCTAGGCCTGCCATACCTGCAGGTGTTTGCTGATGTTGGTTAACAACAATGCCTGTTTCTAATGATTTTCTTGCCCTGCAAAATAACTTGTGATGCATTGCACTGGAACTGAATGAGAGGCAATATATCAGCTCTGGTAGCGATATCCAGTGCATCGAGGGAAAACAGAGTTTGCTGTTCCCTCAAGGCTTAAATTTTCAGGAGACTTGGATTGACTTTGATTGTATTTGAGTACTTGACTCTTATTTTCCTTTAAAAATTTCCACTTAGGTGATTTGTGCAATTCTGAAATTGTTAGAGAAATTTTGTCCTTATAGACCTCTGAAACTTGAATTGCTGACTTTTTTTTGTCACTCTGAGTACAGTTGCCATTTATAGCAACTTGTTTTGTTTGGCCATTGACAGACCCATATAAACCCCTAGCCAGAAGAGTGAGGAAAGGTAGAGGAAAAGCGCCCACCTTCTGAGACATGATACTTGTATACAAGACAAATTATAGAAGAGTCTTTCAAAGTGGGTGGAATTAAAGCGCTGACACAGTAAGTATAAAGATTGAAACAGTTCTGTTAATGTTCCTTCAGTATCCATCACAATTGGTCCTTCTTGCAGCTTGTCCGGTTTCCTTTGTTAGGTATCAGAGGATGATTAATACGCTGCTGTTCAGAAAAACAGGGCTTTTATTAGCAGTAGTCATCTTATGCAGCAGTAACACTATTTTTAAATTATAACATGCGTTTTACACGTAAAACTGCGTTGATTTCACTGTACCGTTTTGATTATTTTCCACAGAAAACTCAGTAGTCTTATCCCTCCTCTGACAGTTGTTTTTAAGTTATTGTTGCTCCAGTGATATCCAACCTGATGTTTTCAGAAGCACAAGACATCTGTTTTTCTTATTGGTTTTAGTAGGTGCTCATGAGGGATGGGTCACTTTAGGTGTCCAAATGTATATAGCTTGGAGTTCAGCTTTTGGAACCAGGCTTTGGCAGTTGCGGTTAAGATCTCCTAAAACTTACAGCAAGAAGTTTGTCTCTACTTTAACAGATGAATATTTAGCCAGGAATTTTCGAGGGGCTTGGTTATTTCAAAAAACTGCAGGGGCGATGGGAGTGCAACTCACTTCAGCCGATCACAAAGATTATGTGACTGTTGGAATTGGGGAACATGTGTCCCTGAAGCACTCAGAAAAACAATCCAGTGTATTGCTCATCTCCTGTTTCCCCTACCAAACAAGTGAATCTTCTTTGGGATTCCACAAGCAAAAGGTGTTCAAAAAGTAGACTCTAAGAATGGACCGTGTTTCCCTTTGTTTCTCTATGAAGTGACCACACTCTTTTGACTGGTCTGTAAACCCCGTTGAGTAAGAGGAGGCTGCTTTGTGGTATCCTCTCATGTTTATGGGCTCTTCAAGTGATTTGTCAATGGACAATTACTTTTGGTCAGTCATTGGCTTTTCGGTGTTGCTTTAGATTGAAATAATGGTTTTTACATGTGCAACTTCAATGTAACTGTTCAAAAATCTGCTTCTGACATTTGATAAACCCCTTAATACTCATTGTCTTCAGGGATAGGACACATTCCCCACATATAATTAGCCTGTCTCATTTCAGACTTCACAAGAAAACGAAATGAGTACTTTTCCATCATATTGAAGTCGTCCTCTTGCTTCCAGCCCACACTCCAATTTCGTATGTCAGGCTGCCTCTGTGAAGCCGAAGCTCTGTACAAAGAACAGAGAGGAAGTGCGTAATGAATCAAGAATAATTTCATTTTATAATGTCTTAGGTTTAAATGCACAGCTGGGTATGTTGGTTTAGTACTTGTGCGTATATGTTTTATGTTTGTGTTATGTGTAACAACCTCCCCTCTGTTGAGCAACGTCTGAATCCCTTTGTCAGAGTGAAGGTCTCCAAGGCATGGCGCAGAGGAAACTTCATCCAGCTGGAACCGAAGTAGATTCCTACCTGTGGAAAGGGGGAATGGCACATGTTTTTTGCCTACCTTCTAATATGGATCTTTACACCTTGTGTGTTTGACATACATATGTAGTGTCAGTTCCTTTAGGATCTACAGTTACCTCGGTGTTCTCGGTTTGCTAACCTGCTTTCAGTCATTTAATTTTGCTTGCACTGTCAGCCTCAACATTAAATCCTTGGGCTTCCTCTTGGCCCAAGGTAAATATTTCTGAGAGATCTCAAGGGGACTTCTTTGACTACAAGAGGGGTAAATAAAATATCTGAAGACAGTGTGTAGGGTTTTTCAGAGCTGTGTAGCATCAGTAGGATTGCACTAGTAAGAAGCTGAAATTTATCATGGAAACACTTCCATGACAAGAAGTGATTTTGCATTCTCCGATGAAGACTGACTTGGTGCTTACAATATGACTCCTTGAAGACCTTTTCCCTGATTTATTGTATGACCTCTGCAAGAAAAGGTGTCCAGCTCTGAAAAAACATGCAAGACGTGCTTTTGATTTGTACTCTTTATAGTTCAGTAGAAAAAGGGCCCTCTCAACCTTGGGATTATATGTGGAGTTTTCTTTCTAACACTTCTTTCTATGGTCTGAGCAAGCAAGGTGGAAAAAAAGCCTGAGAATGCCCTTCTCCACATATGCTCAAAATTCAGGCAATAACAGCATGCACAGCCGTGTTTCTTTTTCTTTATGTGTGTTTGTGCATACTGTAATCTAATTACCTTGTTGCATAGTGCCTCTCGGACACGTGCAATTTTGTACAAGCCTTAGATCCCTTGGATAGCACCTTTTACACTCCTTTAATCTTGTCTGTTTTATGCTCCTTTCACTATTACTATGGTTTAGAATCTTTATAGATTTTTTTTTTTTGTCTGTGACTGATCTTGGCATCAAATTCATTATATGCAGAAAGGGTGACATGTAGAGAGTAGTAATGAAGTGAATGTGATTCTTCAGAGGTGCAAGTACCTGCCCAGGTGGTTACAACTTTGTAGGGTTGGGGCTGCAGACCATAAGCACGACTTGCACACTTCTTTTTCAAATAATAACCTCGCCTGCATTAGGTAATTTCCGGAATTACAAGTGCTACAAAAAGGCACTTTTATTGGAAAAATAATGTTGCCAGAATACACACATTTGCTTCTAGTCCTGGAAAGTGCCAACATATCTGGAATTTTAATAAAACACTATTTTTATATATTTAAGAACTATTTTAGGGATGTTACAAGTTTTAAAATATAGCAGTTACAATTTCCCTTTGCTTCCAGGGCATGCACAGTTGGACTTAGAGTATTAAGGTGACCTGGTTTTATAGGCCATATGGAAAATAGTATCAATAAAATACCTTGAACTCTTTAAAATATCCTAAAATAGAGCAGCGTGGTGGGTGGCGTAAAAACTTTATTTCTATTCTGTTTGAGATGACCAATATAATTTGTTTGCCACCTATTTAAGTCTTTTCATCACACCACGCTACCTTGTATTTGTTTGGTTGAAAACCTTTAGAAATTCCTGGCTTGAATGCAAGCACTGGATAGTAAAGAGAAATTATGGGTGCTGAATGGATTGAGAGCAGCCCTGCGGAGAAGGGCTTGGAGATATTGGTAGATGAAAAATTAAATATCAGCAGGCAACGTGCACTTGCATTCCAGAAACCAATCATATCCTGGGCTGTGTAAAAAGCAGCGTGGCCAGCAGGTCGAGGGAGGTTATTCTGCCCCTCTACTCTGTTCTTATGAAACCCCACCTGGAGTACTTCGTCCAGCTCTGGGGTCCCCAGCACAAGAAAGACATGGACCTGTTAGAGCAGGTCCAGAGGTGTGGGCCATGAAAATGATCAGAGGGATGGAACACCTCTCCTTTGAAGACAGGCTGAGAGAGTTGAGGTTGTTCAGCCTGGAGAAGAGAAGGCTCCGAGGAGACCTTATTGCAGCCTTTCAATGTATTAAAGGAGGCTTATAAGAAAGATGGAGAGAGACTTTTTACCAAGTCCTGAAGTGACAGCATAAGGTGCACTGGTTTCAAATTGAGAGAGGGTGGATTTAGATTAGATATAAAGAAGAAATTCCTTACAATAACGGTGGTGAGACAGTGGAAGAAGTTGGCCAGAGAAGCTGTAGGTGCCCCATCCCTGGAAGTGTTCAAGGCCAGGCTGGATGGGGCTTTGAGCAACCTGATCTAGTGAAAGAAGTCCAGGCCCGTGGCAGGAGGGGTAGACTAGATGATCTTTGAAGGTCCCTTCCATCCCGGACCATTTGTGATTACACCCAGGGCTCCACCGTGAGATCAGTTAAGTGTCTTCTGCATTCACTGAAGGCAGAGGAGTGGCAGCTGGTCAGTTAAGGACTCCTATTCTTGGGAGCTGTGCTCTTTGAGAGGAAAATCTTTCAGACATTGCGTCTTGGTGAGGTATCTGCCTTTAGGGATTGTCTTGTGGATTATTCTATTTAGTTACATGGAAGGAATGCTTGAGTTGGGGTAACGCAAGGAGTAGTGACACGGTGCCCTTTTGGAGTAGTGTGACGTGACAGAAGAGCCACCTGTTTGATAGGCATTTCTAACTGATGTGTATTGCAATCGCTAAACTTCTCAGTCCCTTCAGCAAAGGGTAAGCCCTGATGATAAGCTCATATATTTTGTTTGTGAAGGGAACATCTGAAAACAGTTCAAATTATGTTTAATATTGATGGTGAAGGAAAACCGTGTCGGCACCAAACACAGCCTGAAATTCAACCAGTTTAAAAAATAAAGCTATAATTTCCCCATGTGATTTTTCACTCCTCTTTTTAGTAGAGAATGTAGGGGAGGTGGAAGGTGGCGGGTTTTAGCTGACACATTGGCATCATCTAATAGGCTCAGTTGCAGTGAGAGAAACCTTGAGCTGACCGGGAACCTCTCTTTACCATCAGTAAATGTACACAGGTGTGCAGGTGGGAGGTTGTGGCTCTTCTGTTCGCAAAGCTCCAACAGTCCAGTTGGGTTTGCATCTCATAATTCAGGCACTAACCTAATTTCTGGTAGCAATGGGATTTTAAATTAGAATATGAGCGAGTAAAAGGGACGAGTCAGTAGGCTTTTATGTGATCGAATAACTCCACCTGTAGAGCGTTTCTGCTGGAGCAGTCTGTCTAGCAGAGGTGCACCAGCAGAAGTACCCTGCCTAAGGTTAGGAAAGCAGGTGTGAGACTGGTAAGGACACATCTGGTTTTGTTCTCTTAAACTCAAGAGAATGGGTGGATGGTTTAGTCAGCGGGAGAAGATGAGTCTAAAGGGGCTGCTTACCTCAGTAAGACCAGTTATCTCAGGCACAGAGGGTTCATGTGAAAAACTGGTATTTACTGTGCACGTTAGCCTGAAAAGAACGAGAGGTAAAGGCAACTTTTCCTGCAATCTTGGAAGTCCCGGCATTTTAGTCTAATATAATGGATCAGATTAGCAAACATGGCTGCTCATACATTAACTAAAATAAGTGGGTGAGAAGGGTGACAAATTGGATTAAAATGCAGAAATTTTTAAGTGTAGCTGATAACCTTATTGGTACACGTGCCCTTGCGCTTCACGCAGATAACAGGGGAAACCTAATTGTCATTCAGAGTGGGAATCTGCATGGGGAGAGAAAGGCTGTCGGCTGGTTTGGGATTTTTTAAAGGAATACACCAGCAGGGTGCGTGTCTACCAAGTGCCTATCTGTTTCTGGAGGTTTTTCATGGAAACCCAGTGTGCTACATCAAAGACGACTGGAGGGGTGGCTGGGAAAGATTGTCTACGTGGTAATGCAGGGGTTTTATGATATTTAGCTACAGCAGAAAACAGATCACAGACCGGGGAGGAAGCAACCTAATGAGAATATTCAGAGGTGTTGAAATAAAGATAATATTGTCTAGGCGGTGACATAAAAGACAATTTTGTGTCTGGAATGGTAATGAGGATGCTCCCACCTTTTAGGATCCTGACAGACTTTGAAGTAAACAGGGCAAGAAATACAGAGGAAAGGGAAGAGTCAGTGGTGTCCAGCAGATAGGGTTGGAGAGGTGGTAAAATGCTACCGGCAAATGCTGGAAATGCACCCATCCTGTGCCTTGCCATATATTGTACAAAATAAATAAACGGTAAAGCCATGGTTTTGCCATCTGCGAACTGGTGGATAGTTAGCCCCGAATGAGTGTAGTCTAAAGAAATATCTTAAAGAAACAGGCTACAGAAAGCCTTTTATCAACACCCCGGCCAGCAGCACGGCAGGTTTTGTCCTCCCGTGAGATCCTGCCCATCTGACCGCTGCTGCCTCGAAGCTCCTGGATGACTTAGCTTACCGGCTTGCAGTGCTCCGCTTGCCGCCTTCCGCGTCTCTCCCTTGCAGCCGTCTTTTGAACATGCCTTCCTATGCGGTAAGTTTTGTAAAAGCTGTGGTTGATTCATAGAACAGGATTGCTTGGAAGCTGTGGTTAATCCCCTCTTTTGGTTAGCAGAATGAAACCCAATAGCTTGACCTAGAAATTCAAAGAAAAGAGGCAGAAGGGAAAGGAGAGTTAATGGATTAACTCCGCGGAGTAGCTGAGATAAAGGCTCCCTGTTTGATTCTGCTGCTGTTTCAGCAAAGAGAGGGTATTCTTTAAGCGTCTGCTTTAACCCGTGTGGATGGATCTCTGCTCGTTGCTGACCCAGGAGAGCAAAAAACTTTCATTTGTACCAAAGGAGTGCACAGGTCCTTTTTCTTCCCTTACAAGCACGTTTTAAAAATACAATTCTGTTTTATTTATTTAGAATAATGAAATGCAGAAGGTGAGAGGTTAAGAAGACACAGGTAAACAACAGAGGGAAAAAGTTTCCTGGTTAGCCTAATGGAGAACATACTTAGAAAAGATGTTGCGCACGGCAGGGGCTGCACGGGGAGAGAGATGCCTCTGCGCAACAGAGAAAACTGATGCCAGATGAGCAGAAGGAGCAATTCGATGACCAAATCTTTCAGATATCTTTTTAAAATAAAATGAAAGTCATTGAGACTTCTGTGTATTTTGTGGGAGACTTGTGGTTGGGTCAGTAGTGGTCTCATTGCCACATTATTCAGAAGGATTCTAAAAAAAATAAAATAAAATCAGTATTTATTTACTGTCTTGCAGGTGGCAAAGGTCTGCAAATTTCCTCCAGACAAGCCTGTTTCCTATTAAGAAGATGCTGATCACTGACATTTGACATCTGTGCCCAATAGAGAGCACATAGTTCTCTGAAGGAACTTAGATTTGGGAAGGAGGCGGGGACCTAAAATTGTTTGTGCTCCACTGAGACATTCATATTTACTGATGTCTGAGAGACGCTTAAAGGGGTTGTCTGATAAATTATTCTACTGTCTTGCTTGACTCTGTGGCTGAACATTGGAAAGATAGCATTTTGCCATTAAATGAAAAATAGAGGGACAAGAAGATGTCTGTCTTCCTGATCTGCCTGTGTGATGGCTTTGCTGGCACCATCCATCTTGCAAAGCAGTACACTTGTTTCTGACCTAAGAGATAAACCCCATGTCACAGATTGTACTCTGCTCCTGTCCAGCTGTAAAACGATCATTAAAAGAGCTCTGACCTTTCAGTTTCTTTCTTCGTGTAGCTTCTGGTGTGATCTAACTACAGTAAAGTAACAGCTGTGGAGTCAGTAGTTTCCCAAATGATTTTCTTCCCTTCATTGAGAAACACTGCTCCCCCGCCAAGAAACTCGCAGCACCATTTGTAATAGACTTTACATACAATTCTGTATTTCTTAAAAATTCAGCAGTTTCTCTTTGCTTGTGTTTTGACACACTCAGATGTGATACAGTTATTTTTAATTAACGTTTATTTTTTCCTTCCAGAATTTTAAAGCTGTAATTGGGTTCTTTTGTAACTTATAAACTTGGAAAATATTTTTTTTCTTTTGGGAGCCTTTTTATTCCACCTGTATAATTTTAATCTTTTCAAGTCAAAGGGCAGTTCAGGTACCTCCTCTTTCTTTGCATTTAGACAGAGTGTTTGAGGTACAGATCTGCCTTTGTCAGAGAATTGAGATGTGACACCCCAGCTGCTTGGCCCTGCAAGTCATACTGATGACCCGGACACTCAGATGTTTTAACTGCTTTCTCTCCCTTATCGAGTGTTTCAGTGAGGGTGTCCGGGATCATCTTCCACTTACGGTTTCTCTTCTGAATCGGGGAGGGAGTCTGGCTGTCATCCTGGAGTGGGTGTCCTTGCATTTGTCAATGACCAGTTATCAGGAGGCTTTTAAATTTCAATCATCTTCCATTTGCAGAAATGCACATTAGGTAGAGAACTGCATTATCATCCGGAAGAACTGGTCTGGACAGCTAAACAGATCACCTGGTAAGGGATGATCATAGGAGGAATCCAAACGGGATAAGTGCCACCTGACACAAGGCACAAACAAGTCATACATTCAAAAATGGAGGTTTTAGCCAAACACACATACGGAGACGATCTTCAGTACTGTGGATGATTCTTTGTCTGTGCATTTTCCAAATCATAATGTAGCTTAAGCTGGACTTTTAGTTTTTCTAGTGCCACGTCATGTTGCCCTATACTTGTCAAGCAGAATATAAAAACTCAGAACGTTAGAGTACCAACATGGAGAAATTTAATAATATTTTTATACCCTTATCCCATGTCGTAATACCCTGTGTCTGTATTGCACGCTTTGAGATAGACTTCTGACTGAAGAATAATTTTGCACTTCAGTTTGCTGATGATGCACACTTCTTGATCCTGAAGTAAGAGTGAAGGCTCGAGGCAAAAGATGTCAGTTTTGTAATAGTAATTAAAATATATATACACCTAAAAGAATTGCAGTTACACATTCAAGACCTTCACTTGCGGCCTGTGGACAGGACAGAGTCTCACCATGAAAAGAAATGAGATTCAGGAATGTCAGACTCTGCACATGAGTGAGAATGAAATCTATTTGTAGCCTTTGCAACCGAATTCTGAGGTTACCGTAATAATGAGATGATACAATTGCAAATCTTATATATATATTAAAAACTAAGAATGCATATCATTTATGGTTTTGTTCTTAATGATCACACAGCCAAGCTGTTTTTTTATTTATATTCCAGATTAGATTCTCCTCATCGCGTAACTCTGGGAGCTTAAGCTTTATATATAATGCCAATATTGCAAGCCTTGTGACAAAATCCAAAATGTTGGCAGTGTTATGGGTAGAAGATTAAGTTGCTTCGGATTATAAATGTAATGAATTTGCAAGACCTGTAGTGGCTTTCAAGTAATCTTTTCTTCTTCTGGTTTTTTGAAGGAGGTGCATGAAAATGAACTGAGAGCAAACAGCATGTAGAATGGCACAGTAGGGAGTTTTTCATTACTGTTGTATTTATCATTTAGCACAACCCTCAGCTCTGTCAGACTTAAATGGCAAGCTCATTGTTAATTTCAAAGTTCAAAGTGTTCTTTAATCTTTCCCTATTTTGCTCGCTCATAAATAGCATTATGGTTTTCGGTGCCCAATTCCAGGGTTCTCGCCAGTATTATTGGGTTGTCCTTGATAGGTGGGAAAATCCATCTTGCTAAAGGAGCCGTGATTCAAGAGGTCAGAGCATTGTCTGTCTCTGGAAACAAGGCCCATAAAATACTGCTTAATAAAGGGGTCTCTTTGCAATGTGGTGACTCAACATATATCTGGTAAGTGCCTGGATGTCAGAGCTGAACAAAGAAATGAAAATAAAGAAAATAAATACCTAGCACTACTAAACGCTTACCAGTGCACTGAGGAGAAGAAAGCAAGCCATAAAAGGACCGACTTCTGCTTTTTATTAAGGAGTTTTCTTAAGAAGGATTGTTTCTCACTTTTTGAAATGTGCTCGTGGTATTTTCACTTTCTAGCTAAATGGAGAGAGGAAAATTCTTTGAGAGGCTCTTGCATTCATCCCTCCTTCCCCTACAGCTTTCATGCTAATAAGCCGCACAGATCTCAGGAGCAGTTTCCTCTGTGGCTGTGGCAGGTCTGTTAGTAGATTAAATGGTCAGGGTGGATTTATAAAGGGATTTTGTATGTTTGGAGCTTGTGAGAGATTTTGAGTTTAAAACCTACTAAGGTTGATTATTCCCAGAAGAGATAAAGGTTTGGCAAAAATGAGGGAAATTTCCCTTTATAAACCACCTGTCTTGATCCCACAAAATCTAATATCGGTGAAAGGGAAAGGTAATAATGACCTTTTCAATCTTGAAAATGCAATCGGGTTGGCTAGCTTTGGTGATAATTCAGTAATTCTGTCTAGGAAGTGGGTCTAGAGCCCTAACTCCATGTAGACCTATGAATGTTTGGCTGGATTCCAGGCTAAATTGTATTCACATTCGTAAACTAGAAATGAGAATTTCCATTGCTAATATGCTGAGCTGGCCAGCTCCCCTTATTATATTATTTAATGGCGTGCTGCCCTATTGACCAAGTCCATGTCAAACTTGAATGAATGCTCGCAAAAGTTGTTACCTCACCCCCTTCTTAGAAGCCACTGGAGTTTCGTGATGCCTGTTGATGTCTTTCAACCGATATTCTTACTCTTCCACACAGACATTCACAAGTGTGCAATCTCTTTGTCATTGTACTAAAAAGTTATTGAAGTGGTTTTAATGATTTTGTGCTTCATGTTGTCGCTATTAGACGTGCATTTTCCGTATGGGGGCCATAGGACTGAAACTCTGTTGTCTATTTCACAGGATCAGTATAGGTTACTATTGTTGAAGCAAATGCATTTTTTGTGAACTTTGGTTTATTTTTTGTTAATACACAATACCAAAAGGCAAAGGTAGCTTCTCAGCAATAGGTAATCCTCCTAACTTTTAAGGGCACGGGGGAGAAAATACTGAGCGCAGTCCTTGTGCTGCTCTGGCTGGTTCGGTTCCCTGCTGCCCATCACCATGCTTCCTGAAGGCGGGAGAACCAAATAAACACATATTTTGGACTTGCCACCACTGGGGAGAATATCAGCCTCAAAAGGCCAGGGATCTAACTGATTTAATTCAATACTAGGAATGCATATTGATTCCTATCAAGAGTTGTCTATTCTGCCTTTATATGAGCAGACCACAGTCAGCAGCATAAAAGTTTGTTTAAAAAAGACAATGATAGAAAAGTGAGATTCCCCTGATGATGTGTCTGTAGCAGGTTCACATGTACCGGAAGGCACAGGAGGACTGAAGAGACCTTCTCAACCTTCTGCAAGGTGCAATGGCATTAATTTAGCCTGTTGTTGTGTATGATGCACCACTCCACGCAAGCAAATGCAGGTTGAGTCACTGCTGAAAATAGTTGCTGATAAAACACTCGTCATTTTTTCATGTGTCCATTATATTTGCGAGCAGCTTTAATTTCCTTCGTCCGTGTGACCTGGCCTGTATGCCAAAGTCTCAGCTCATAGGGCCATTTAAAGCCACTTTCCTTGGCGCCTTTGTGTTTTAGGAGCCCCAGGAAATGGAAGAGCTGTTCTCGCCATTTATCTTTCTGCTGTGTCGGCAGCTGTTCAGGTCCCCGCCATCCCGGCGCCCTCACCCCTTTGGTGCTGCCCACCTGCACGGGGCAGCCCAGGGCCAATGCAAGGGGGGACCAAGGGGAAAGGGGGCGAGCAAACAGGTTCCAGCAGGAAACCACAGAAGAAGCTGCGGTACTTGTGGTGGAGCAAAACAACACTTTCCACAAAACCATTGCTAAATTAGGTGGACTTCTTACTAAGGGGCTGACAGTTGAAGAGCCTGTGGGGCCCTGCAGAGTTCTCAGGAATACTGTTCAGTCTCTGCAGAAGGTTGGACATGGGATGGTTAGGGTGGTTTGCTGCTTTTAGACTGGTTTTATCTATATAGCTGCTTCTACTGTGATTAATTGTACTTTGAGGAGGGGGCTGAACCCTTACTCTCCAGAGGTCCTTTCCAACCTGAACGATTCTCTGGTTTGGTGGTTCCAGGTTGCAGGCTGCCAGTTCAGCTCCAGCCTCGCCTCTCTTTGCAGTCGGCGGCTTTGCCCACAGCGTTAACTTGCTTGTGCTACCTGGGGGCACCAGCTGGAGTCATTTGGAAATGCTGTTTTTAGGAAACAAGTCACGAGGTGTTTTGTTTCTTAGCGTGAATTTAGTTTTCAGGGCAGGGACCATTTCCAAAATGATGTCAATTTGTCTCTCATGCAAAAGTTCTCCTTCGCCTGAGACTTCATAAGCGTTATGATGATTATTCCTGGGTTTGGAACTTAGGGTCATAACAGTTCTTCAAGCCAACACTAGCTTTGCTCTTGCATAGATTTTGTGGTGCTTTTTGTTTGTTTCAAAGAAAATTTCTGAAATTCTCGGGCTTCCATGTTATGATGAAATATAATTGTTCTTAAAAGCACTGATTATAGCGTGGAAAAGGAACCGATTCCTGAGAATGCATTTGGTTGAAGGTAAACTCATACTACTGCATGTAATCTTGTCTCGATTTACATAAGGTCGCTGTTCCATCAGTAGATGCTGCAGTACCTTGTCACAAACTCAGAAGATGATTCAGTTTATATGAAATGGAGCAGATTTTATTTGTTGTTGATGCTGGGTTTGGGCCTTTTGTATTTTTGTTTGTGGCTTGCTTTGTTTCAAGCACACGGTACAGACGGCAAACTGGGTTTACAGTGTTTTCTTATTAAGGACAGCTATACTGTTGTCTGTTCTCGGCTTTTATGTTATGTTAAATACGCTGACAACTATGAAGCAGATCGCCTGTTTTCAGGAGGTGAAGCTCAGCTGTGGGCTGTACAAGAACCATCCTGGTTAGGTCTACCATGCAGGTATGTAATTATAAGTATACGGTTATGTATGTGTGTAGCTGTTTGTAACCAGAACAGTTCTCATAGGAGGAAAGATGTGCTGATGCAACTGCTTTCCGAAGGAGACCGAAGAACAACTGCTTTCTGCAATAAAGCAATTCCTAAACTTCACTGAGTATTTTAGCTGTGATCTGACTCCGGTAAGATAATGTCTCCAGTCAGCTTTGCCTCTGACAGAAGTCATTTCTGCCCCCAGCCATTCGTTCCCTCGCCCATCTCTTTTGTCAGTGTAAACATCTGTGCAGCTTTATGGTAAAGCAGATTGGGGAGCTGACATGGATTTTTTGGCTGGGGCAGCCCAAAGGTGATAAGAAGAGGCTGGGGTAGGGAGGGCAGGACTGCTTTCAGCAGCAATGTCGGCTTATGGCAGCTTTACCTGTTAGTGATACCGCAGCCAGAGGCTCGGGGAATTTTCAGAAAGGAAGCATCAATCATTTCCTGAAATCGAGCTTTGCAAACCGGTGTAGACTCGATGTGCTGTGCATTGGATAAGAAAACTTACCCAAATCCAAGGAACCAGTTTCCACTTGATAATACCCTGGATGGATTAAGTGCATGTTTGACCTTTTAAATTGTCCTGTGCGCCTTTGCCTTTGATGTGTGTGTGTGCGCCTGCTTCAACACCAAGAGATTATAAACTTAGCTCGTTTAGTTCTGCTCTGAATCGTGTCATCCACGGGCATGACACAGCTCTGATTCAGTCAGTGGGTGAAGAATATCAAGCCGTTTGCTCGGGGAGAGTCTCCAGATTCACTACTCAGCTGTCAGGTAACCAGTCTGGGAGGAACTGAGGAACCGTGTCCTGGCAATTGCTTGTTACGAGGATAATGATTATGTTCAAGAGGATAAAATGTGCATAAAATGACAGAGAGAAGACTCTTTCTGCTTTACTTGTAAAGATGTTGGATTGCAGCTGGAAATAAGTGATAAGGAACATAGCAGAGCTGGAAATGAGCAGTGACCATCTTGCCGTCTTTCAAGTCTGTTGTGCCCTCTTGGGACATCAGGGAGCGTTCTGGTTTGTAAAGGCCAGCAAATGGCTGATTAGTGAACAGAAAGGAGCTGTAAATCCTTCCAAAAACATACTTTGCATTTTTATTAAGTAAAAAGTCCCCTTGAATGATGTATGATGAAATGTTTTTGTATTTCCTATCAACTAAGCTAATTGATACGACTCACTGTACAGAAAAGCTTCTCTCCTGCATTTCGTTGCTTCATCTTAGTCTATATTAGCTAGAAAACAGATCCTTCTTATAGACTGGTAGTGACCTTCAGGGCCAATAAATGAGATAAGTTTTTAAGCAGAAATAAATGTGTCATTTCATTGTCCTCTGCCATTTTTCCTCAGCAAATCCAGATGCCCTCTAATGCTGCCCACCAATACAGCACGGAGCATTTGCTTGTTCAATGCTTTTGAACTGAGGAAAGCCTTAGAAAGCCAGATTAACTTCATTCAATGTGAGCTGTCAATACAGTCACGATCACGGTCACCAAAAATAGTGAGTATAGCAGAAATAGGTGGCAGCCATAGATGACCACCACAACGGCTCTTCATGCTATCAACTTAGTTTGAGGTGAGGAAATAAACTGGACTGGAATTTCAGTGCTACCAGGGGAACCTGAAGCTAAATCCATGGAGAAGTGGCCCTGGCTGACTCCAGGACTGTGCTGACCTGCCCTTACTCTTCTTCACTGTGAATGGTTTTGAAAACCCTCCCCATTTTCAAGGGAAATAACGTAACCAGCTAAAGAGCAATCAGCCTGGATCCAGGCTTTTCTTATATTGTTGTATTAACAAAATGTGTATCTTCATTAATCAAATTACAAATGTAATTAATTTTGTTGAATGACTTTAATTGGAATGAAGACAGTCTTGTAGAGAAAACACATGGAACTAATGAACCTGACTTTTTTTTAAGCATCTGGGGTTGAGGTAATCTTTAGTTTCAGTGCAAAGAATGAAAATAATTTGAGTTCAATTAATTCTCTGTTTTCTAAACTGTACCTTTAAAATTCTTAGCAGCTGGTAAAAGAGAAAAATACTTCATTGCCTTATCTTTCCTTTTGCTTTCTCTGCTTTAGCTGAATTTGGGAGGGTGAGGGTTGATCCAATGGCAAGTGACTAGCTTGTCCCTGTGCTTTTTTTTATCATTACTTGCCTGTCATTTTCAATCCTCTTCCCTAATTCTTTTCTATATAACATCTCATATGCATTTTGTCTATCATCTGGGCATCCTCTGCCTATCCTCTTCTTTGCTTACCAATTCCTTTGCTTTTCTTTCAAGTGTGCTTATTATTAGCCCGTGCTGACTGCAGTCATAAGTGTGCGTGATGCTTAGTTTTCCCTGGCTTAGAGACTTGGCTAGCACCTCATTAAATAGTCTGTGACTATTCGTTGCAGACGGGCTACATGCTAACTTTTGGAAAGGGTCTCTACACTCAACTGGTACAGTCATCGTCACCAGACTGAAGGAATCTGCTTTGTACCATGTGAGCATAGCTCCTTACTTTGCTTTGTATTCACTGAGTAGTTTTATCTCCTTTCTGTTGATTTGCTGACTGACATGCTACAAAATGTCTCTCCGGTCTCTGATTTTTTTTCTTCTATCTGAGTGTGTTGGAATACAGAGGAGATTCAGTGTGCAATAAGCTATAGGCCTTTCCAGCAATAAAATGATACCGTTCATCTTGGGTTTAATACTCTGTTAAGGAAAGGATCTGATGATAGCGCTGGTTTTGGAGATTTTAATCTGGTAGTCCCTAGGACAGATGAATCTTCACTTTCATCTTTTGGCAGTGTGCTTCAGATGTGACCCAGCGAGAAAAGAAGTAGCTGAGACTTTGGATTGCCTGTTGAGACAGCTGGGAAAAGCGTGGTTGCAAATCCATGCTGGGTTGTTTGTGTTTTTTTTTCTCTCTGTGTGGAAACAAAAGTTACTTCCAATTGATTTTCATCAATACAAACCCAGAGGAACTAACCTAAAACTTTGTTTCTTCCTTCCTCCCCCCCCGCCCCCCCTTTTGTTTTTGTACTTTCATTCATATGCCACAGCTTTTTATTTCTGGCTATTACAGTAACTGCCTGTACTTCCAAAATGCCACTTCTGGTGCACGGTGCCTTCAACTAGGATTGAAAGAAGCAAAACTGAGGATTTGCAAAATAGAGCCCAGCACCGGCAACATCAGCAATTGTCCTGCTCCTCCCCTTCCTTCTTCTAACCCAACATTGTATCTTCCTTCAAAAGCTGTCTTTGATTAAGTCATCATCTGTAGTGCTAATAAAATCAGCTGTGGACACTCAGTGTTACCTGGAAGGAGTGGTAGGTCTGTTGAGAGAAGCGCTGGTTGGCGCTTGTTTCCTCTGTACTTGGAAGTAACCCATGCAGAATGTCCTCTGGTGAAAGCCCACATGGTCTGTGGCCCATCCGTCGATGTAAGTGTCAGTGCATCTGGTCATTATCCAGATACAATGCAATAGGAAATATGACTCGAAGATAGAGGAGGAAGCTTTGTGTGAGACCCAAGAGACTGTGCTGCCTGGCCTGGTAGTTGGTTCTCCTTGCCAGCTCATTGCCCCGTTGCTGTGAGGGACATCCCGTTTCAGTAGCATATATTGTGTCAATGATGATGACGTTCATCTGCTTCTTTGATGAGCAGACTAGAATAATCACTGGAAAGAGAATAAGAAAATGGAAAATGTTATTTGGAAGGGAGAGATAATACGTAAAGCAGAGGACCACAAATCCTTCGTGATTCAGCAGTAATACAGCGTTAAGCAAGGCATCTGTGTAGTCTAGGCAGGATCTCCACTGCGTACAGGAGATTATTTAACACTTCTACTTTGCTGTGTTGAGATTGACTAGAATTTAAGAAGTTAATCTAGCATTTCAGTGTGATTGGTACCATGTGATACTTTCTTTTCAGTCCCAGAAAATCCCCAGAAGGGTGTAAGACACAAGAAGGTATTTTATTTCACTGAACTTTGACTAGCCTGAGATCATGGGAACTCCTGCAGTAGGCTGTTGAGGCAGTGGAGAGTCTTGTTTTCCTTCATACAGGTAAGGCATCTCCCCCTTCTCCGTCCTTCGGCTAAGATGTGAAAAAATAGGATGAGCTACAGTGAGGCATGTTACATTCAGGAAGTTTATTCTTAAAATATGTTGTGCTGTGTCTGTTTAGGAGCTTGCAGAAAGCTTGGTTAAAGCTTCTGTGTGCGTTTTGTGTACCTTCACTCCAGGGCAGGAGAGCTCCGGTGCTACAATCGTAGATAACGGGCATCGAGGGTGGATATTAGCCCTGAAAATTTGTCCTGTCAAAGCGGTGTGGTTGGAGTTGTTTGAACTGGGGAAACTTAAAACATATATGACCGAGAGTGGGAATGAGTCTGGCACTGAGTGCAACCCAAAAGTCTGACACTCAAACCACAGGTTCTGGGTAAGATCTATGAACTGTGTTTCTCTGGTAATAATTTTTATAGTCCGTGCGGCCAAATGAAAAATGAGAGCATGAGTCCAGGCGTTAGTTCTGGAGGATTTTGTTACATGAGAGAAACAGGGTGGTTCAGGTAGCATCTCATCTGTTTCTTCTGCTGACTGAGAAGGAAATAGTTTCAGAGATGGATCCGCTCAGTTGTTCTCTAAACATTTTGAAGTTTCTCCCAGGCTCTCATTGTCAGCAAAATCCATCAAGGAGAGCTAGTTGTAACGCAGAATCAGAATGACAATGCCTTGCAAGGGTTTGGTTAATAATAAAAAATAAATGTAATATCTCAGAATTCCTTAAATACTGTAGTGTTATCTTTATGCCAGATATGCATAGATGTGCGGTTTTAAGAAGAAATAAACCAAGGAGATAATTTTTTGGCATCCTCCAGACTTCTCCATATTTGCTTGAGGTACTTCAGACTTTACCTGGGAAGAGGGAGTGAAACAGTTTGATCCCATGTCTGTTCCAATTTTGGTCTTTTTGCTAACACAGCTAAGAGGAGGGTAGTTGTGAATTGTTGCTGAAGCTTCATAAATTGGAAGTCAAAGACACACTGTGAAGTGATTATGTTACAGTGCCCTGATATGTATTGAAGAGGTGGTCCTGCCCTACGTTACTGTCTCTTTTGGTGTGCTGCCTGCGTTGCATGCAAGAATCTCTGATGTCCTGCAGTCAGTTCTTTATCTTAAAGATTGTGAGGCATATTACAACCAGAAACCATGGCTAGTGAATGGAGCACAGGACTTCTAGTCCAGTGAGCTAACCCCATTCCCAGCTCTGCTACTGATTCTTTGTAAACTTTGGCACATCGCTTAATTTTTATGCCTCAGTTTCAGTATCTTTAAATGCCACCAGTCCCTAGAAACATCTTTGGAATAAAAATGTTTACTGCTTTCTCACAAGGGAACCTCTGGGTCACAGCTGTATGAGACCCAGTTTTTATGTGACTGCTGCACATCTGTGTTAGAGCCCCTGCATTAGCAGAAACTAAATTTAACAACTGCTGAGTGCTCCTTTGAAGGTCATCCTGTCTTAAATATTCACCAGGTTCTGTTACATTTTATGTCTGTCAAGAAATCTCCTGACTCCTATTGCTCTCTAACCAGCATTTTGAAAATTGGAGGTGGGTTTTTGTGGTTTTTTTTTGGAAGCGCTCTGCTCCCTGTGCTGCCCGGTCTCCCTCTCCGTCCTCTTCAGGCTTGTTCCTGTCTCTCTTGGTCTCTGTGCTTCTGATATTGCTGGCTGAATCCGGCACAGCCTTCTCTCCATCCCTTCTAACTCTTATTAAATGCAGTTTATCTCTCTGCTGTTAAGTAGTCTATTGATTCACTTTAGAGTTTATTAGATTATCGCTGTCTGGGGTTTGAATTTTTTTAAAGCGGTTTTTCAGATGCCTGTGTGCGCACGTATGAAAATAAATCAATGAGAAGGGACAATGCACAATTATTTACACGGCTACAGCCGCCACTCTAATGTAATATTATCATTTAAATGCTTGCTGAGTATTCAGACAGTGAAGGTCTGTACTGCATGCTCTGCAGTGCCGGAGCCCTAGGGTAATGTTTTTCATAGCTGTTTATTCCTAAATACTCTTGATGGAAATACAAATGCCACGAAAGCTCCGTATGGGGTTTCAAGTACCGGGGAAAGGGGGAATGGAGGGGCCTGTATTGTTTCAAAAATGGCACTAAAACTTTAAAATGTGTCTGAAAAAGAACCTGAGATGCAACGGGTCTGTTTGAGAGAAGAGTGATAAAACCAAGTAGAAAATTGATCTGCAAAGCCTGCAAGTTTATTTGTAAAATTCCCCTCCAGCAGAAGCTTAGACACTTGAATGAAAATACGCTGCCAGTGCTGCCGTTAACCCTTAGCAGCCCAGAGTAGTTGTCATCACCTGTGCCGTCCTAGGGAGACCTTTCCTCTTGTCTTTGCAGGGTTTCTCTGGCTACGGAAGGCAAACAGTTTGTCTTAGCAATGCCTTACAATTGTGCCTGAAACGACTGGTGTTTGTTTAAGTTTGCGAGTGCGTGTTTTATATTGTGGTGGAGCTGTGTGGCGCCCAAAGGTGTTATAGTTTTCATTGTGCTGGCGGGGATCAGCCTTCCTCTGCTGGATCGGTTTCCGTTTCACCAGCTGCTGGGAATAGGGACAGGAATTTGGGGATTACAGATGTTCATGCAGCCAGAAAGGAAACAAGCCAAGTTTAAAGGGACATTGTTAAATTCTTATCCCTGGGGCCTGGCTTTTATTTTCCTGAAGATATGAAGACCTCAAAAGACTTTTTAGTGTCATAATTCATCACTCTCCCCCATTCTCGGTAATCTATCCTCCATTAGGAAGGTGTTCTTCTAAAAATCTTTAGCTCACCAAAATGTTGCACTGGCAAAGACTCCATCTTTTCATGTAAAACCTCCAGTTTGCCGTGGGTGTGTTTGTACAGGCACGAGCCTCGATTTAGCAGAATTCTTAAACACGTACCAAAACCCTGCTAATGCCGATTGAGCATTTGCCAAAGTGCTTTGCACTTGGCACCACACTCTTTATATGGAGAAAAATATATAAGTATATACACGTGCACATATGCTCAAAGGAAGAGATTTCATATCTAGCATTAAAACTGACCCAGAGCCATTGATGTGGGCTCAGAGTTTATTTATAGGGTAAAGTCTCTTTCAAAGGGCTTTTTGTTTGTCACCTTATTTTTATACTAATTTTTCTTTCTTTGCTGAACTATTCCTCTTTTCAATCCCCATTTCAGTAGGGTTTTTTCTTTCTGTGGCACAGCCATTGGTGTGGTGTAATCAGAGCTCCTCTGTTCCATTCTTCTGCTAAAGGCTTCCTCCAGCCTGGCTTTATTTTGCCCTCAAAAGCTGCTGAAAAGAAACTCTATTGCTTTCCTGCTTATTTTAGATGTGCTCTACTATAAAGTTAGCATTAGTTCAGTTGGAGGAAAAAAACAACTAGTCCTATTCTATACCAGATTTTCTCTACTGCCGTATATACTGGTGTGTATTGTTTTATTTTAGTATGGTTCTGCCGCTCGCATTCTCCGTGCAGCCTCCAGTTTTCATTTCATTGCCCCTTGCCTGTGGTTTTGTTGATATAAAACCAAGGGCAAATTGTTGATGTTATCCAAAATAGATTGCATTGCCGGAGGTGCGCAGGTTTAATTCCGGGTGTTAAGAATTCCTGTTCCGTGCACCGCACATCTCTCTGCTGCTCCCCTTTTCTGCACCTGCTTTGCTGGAGCAGTTTCCATAGCAATAACCTCTTCAAGTTTTCCAGAAGTGTTAAAGGAATGATTTTCTATCTCCTCCTCCTCAACAATTCAGGAAAATGGAGCTTATTAGAGATACTTTTTTGTCCTCTGTGCCTTGATAGGAGCCTAGCAGGGGCACTCTGCAATCCCAGGTAACGCCGTCTGCAGCGCACAACTGCTCTTCCGTGATGAGGACCCCGGCCGGGCTGCCCACTGCTGCAATTTGCTTGACCTAATATAGGTTGTCTTCCCTTCTCTCTCGACTCGGGCAACAGTATTTTTGTGCTGCTGTGACTTCTAAGAAGAACGAGCAGGACAAATATATTAAAAAAAAAAAAAAAAAAAAAAGCGAAAGTATTCTGAAAATGAGGAAAAGCGATTATATGTCCTATAGACTAAGAGCCAATAATTCAAGTTTCCATCACGTTTCTTTCTCCTGCCAGGCACGTGAGGTACTACACAACCGTTCAACTTGCAGCTCGGTAGCATATGGGAAAATAGAAATCCCTGGAGAAGGAAAGCATTAAGCAGCTGCCTGGAAACCCTCAGGAGCCTGACAAAAGGGGGAGGTGGATGTTCACATGGGACAAACAGTGATTATCTTCAAAAGTAATGCATTCAGGGGCAGATACGAGGTTGTGGTTTGAAAGTGAGTTGTAGGTGATTGGATGTGTAGCGATGTGGCAGATCCTTACTTTGTGAACTACTAGGCCAGAGCAGAATGACCGGATGAACGCAGGTATCCGTGCTAACAATGTCCGAGGAGTGATCCTGAGATACAGCCTCAGGCTACATCACTAGGACTGGGCATTAGGATACTACCGTTTCTAAATTGATGAGCAAGCTATTATGCCCAAAAAAAGTGAAAAATGTTGAAAGCAGTTTATAGACAAAGCTGTGAAGTCTTCTAGGGTGACACACGTAAAAATAGCTCCCAAGCATGATGGGGCTAAGTTCATTTAAAAACTAGGTTTGCCTAACAGGAACCTTGGAAACAGCTGACTTTGAAGCACTGTCTGAGACTCTGCTTAACGTTTACGCTTGGAATTGAAATAGTAGGACATAACTTAGCTTTATTTTTGCATTCTCCCTCCAGATTTGTGACCAGACAGCAGCAAAGTTGTGAAGTTCATGGGAAAAGCTGCTTTCTCTGGACACAGGACATGAGCCCCATCCCAAAGCTCAGCTCCTTTATGATCTCCATGTGCCTTTGGGGTTTTACTCCATATCGGAAGTCTGCCAGACCTCTCACGTGTAGGCTTTCTATTTCACCATTTGCTTCAACCTTGAAAAGACCTTTTTGAAGGTTTTAAAATAACCATGTTGTCATGCCTTAGTTAAAAAAGAGCTTTTCTTCCCTGTGTTTTTCCCCCTTTCAACCTCATTTGTTCAGCCTTTTTATTAATTCATATCCCTTTTGACTTCACACACTTGCTTCTGCTACCTGTGGTGCTCAGTGAGAAATGTGCTCTTTGCAGAGCTCGAAAGATCAACTGAGAAGTTACTTAAAACGAAGTAGGTGGAGCGTTGTGTTTTCACCTGCTAATTGAAGTACTAAACCTACAGGTGTTAGGGCTCCTACAGCAGCCTGGCCAAAATGCCAGTGCTAAGTTTACCGGTGGCCAATTTCTCCAGTAAGCATGGATGCTGGCTTTGTAGAAGTCAGTTGTTGCTGAAGAAACTGTGAACTGGAAATTCCCTTTCTCTGTGTATCACATCTCAGCTGCAACATTGTGGTCTTGTGTTTTGCATACATTTACATGCACAGACTAGTAGAGGGAAGGTTGGAGAACTTCACTAGTCTTTCATCCCTTTTGCAGTTTCTTTAAGCTTCCTTTACTTGGAAATCCTGGGTGTTGTGCTCTCTTACTGATGTAAAAAATATCATTTTGACAACCTAATCTTGCAAAAAGACAAAGTCAGAGTATTTCTTCAGGAAAGTGTCATAGCTGCATACAAGATTTGGTTTTTAATTATTGCTACACCCTCTAGCTATAATAAAAGACCTGTCAGCGTATTCATGCTGTCCCTATTCATATTCAGCGGGTTGGAAAGTAGAGGTTTAGATTCATTTTGGATTGAGGTTAGGCAAGCAAGGTCTTTTCTTCGGTATAATGACTTTCTACTCAGTTTGGTGACTGATCAGTTCAGTTGTCTGAATTGTGTATGCGCAAAGAGGAGCAGGGTTGTGCTTTTGCATACATTCAATTTTCATATTTATAAATCAGAATCTGCCTCCATTTAAAAAATGAAGTGTCGTTGCCTTCAGCTTATAAAGAGCAGCTGCCACCGCCATTAAAACTTTGAAATGTTCCCTTGAGAACTCTGAGAGTGCATCTGTCTGAGCCTTGTAGTGGTCTGAGCTTACAAGTGGGAGCAAAGTGTCCCTTATTACTCGAGAGTTTAGACAATAGATCAAAGACTTGAGGTTTAAGCAGCTATCTTTCTTGGATGAGCCTTTCTGCATGGGTAGTTGAGAAGTTCCAGCTGAAATGGATAGTCTTGCTGCTGACAGACTTAGGCAGAGTACTTCTGTTGACAACTTTAGAAGCAATACCGGGTCCTGAGCTAGCAAAACACTTCACTAGTCTAAGAAATACCTCTGGTAGCTTTGAGCAGAAAGCTTTTTCTCATCTTCCCAATGGCCTAACTACAGAAGAAGCGATGTTCTAAAGCTCTGCAGATCTGGGTTTTTACTTTGCCTCAGAGGTGGTCTGTAGAGTAAAGCTCTCCTGAATATTTCAAAGAGCACATCCACACCTTACGATATGAAAACTCGTGAGGTAGCTATGGGTGGGTTTCCTCCAAAACTGGAAGCAATCGGGCTACAGTAGCATAGTGTGGGTGAGACGTGGGGCTGATGAGCTCAGGTGTGCTCCCTCGGTGACATGGCTCTGCTCCTGTTGGGAGTTATGCTGGTATTTCCCTATGGCATTGCACTGCACAGGCTGGGATTTATGAGGGGAAGGAGGAAATGTAAGAGGTTATTGCCGCGTTCATTGGGCTTAGCTTGCTCCTACATGACTTTGGCACTGCGGGCGGTGCTACGCTGTGGCTGTGGTGGTGCCAGCAGCGTGAGGGGTGTGCGGGAGGTGGCAAGGGTTAAGGTCTCTTCCCAGGGCCCGTGGTCTGTTGGGACTGTGCTGTCTCTAAAGCTGTCTGCCCATGCCAGAACACGGTTGTCTCCCCACAGCTGGCGAAGCTCTGTTGTGGCCATGCTGCGATGCAGAGGCCGCTTTCTCAGCATCTTGTCCCACCAGGTCTCAGCTTCTGGCAGCCGACTGTGCCCCTGCTGCGCACGTCTCACAAGGAGGAAGCCTTAGCTCTGTTCACACTGACGTTGTTTGCCATGGCTGCACTGCAGGGACACAACCACACACCTGGAACTAGCTTGGACACGTTACGCTTACCCTTAAATATTCAGCACATCAGTAAGAGATGTAGTTGTATACTGTAACGTCACTATGCTGCAGCTGAAGCCATGCCTCAGTTTCTGCAACTGTGAAATGGTTTCTACGCATCAGGGATCTTTAAAAATTAATTTGTAACTATGTCTCCCTCAGCTTTGCTAAATATTGCTGTTGCCTATACCTAGTCTTGCCAATCCCAGTCACAAACACCCTTTTGTGCTCCAGATTTGAGTTAGTAATCAAATTAGTTCTAAAGACTTTTTCCTCTGGTCTTTGTACACAGAAAATAAGAACGGACAGAATAACTAAAGTTGTCTATTTCTGTAATTTCATGGTGTCTTTTGGCTTTCTGGGTTTCACATCTGATTAATGAACTCCCTTGGCATCTCTGTAGGTTGTACAGCTCTGAGCTCATTATTGGCACCTTCCAAAGGATGACTGTAAAATGCTCTGAAGAAAGTGGTAGTTATTGGATGTTTCTGTTTGTTTTGTTTTGGTTTTTTTTTTTACCAGCAATGTCATCTAGATTGTCTTCCTTCTTGGGTCTTTTCCTCATTCTGTTTTTTTCTTTCCTTCTTTATTTCTGAAGGTCTTCTCAAAGAGTAGCATGTGACGAAGAAACTTGGTGAGCGTGGTTGCTGCCTCTGCCCTGGGCATTGGGCAAGCAGAATTGCCGTCTTTCCTCACAGAGTGTTACAGCTCTTGTGTTGAGCTGTTTTAGCTTAGGAATAGGGTTACCGTTGTGCGATTTGATTCCCGGCACCAGATCAATGACACTTACTGGAGCCCACACCCTCATTTCATCTCTGAGTCGTGCCAGCTAGGGCGGGATGGTGGTGTAAGTGGGTAGGTTTTGGCCTTTCATACCACAGTTACTCTTGTGAGGCTGGTGGCTTCGTATACAGTAAACAGTTTGAAATAATACTATGTGTTTGGCCGGGTAAGAGGGATACGAAATAAGTGTAAGCTGATACCGAGAGTTTGGTCTGCGAGATCAGTTGATTTCACCTTGTGGATTGATGAGTGTTATCTGGAGCTTGGCAGCCGAGGTGAGGCGATGGCAGCGCTGTCTGCGTGTGAGCTCCAAGCTCCTTCTGCGGCAGCGTTCTGGATGCCGAAGGAGGACAGAGCAGCCCACAGGGCAGGCACGGAGGTGTCTCGACTCAGGGGATCAGTGGAGTCATGGACTGGTAAGTGTCAAGCCTGCAGACCTTCCAAGTTCAAGTGTTTGACTGCGCTTGAATTCTCTTCCCCCGGGGGAGAAGAAAAGGCTTTAATTTATGAAGTGTCACAACACATTACAGCACATCACATCCCAACACGCCGCTGCATGGAGCTGACATTTGTTTGCTTTAATTCCTCAAAATAGCTTTTATTTAGAGCAAATGTTCCCTGTTAATTCAAACAGTTCTCATTTTCCTGTGCTCTGTACTTGCCAGTTCCCATGGGGACAGTTGTTCCTGCAGTGCTTTGCCCTGTGTTGGTGAGCTGTCAGGCCTTGTCAAGGGTTTTAATTATTTTTCTTATTAGTAACGGAGAACTTCTTTGTTGCCTCTCAACCCAAATACTCACTAGACAGGGTGCAGTGATGCTTATACTGTTTAATTTTAGTACTCTGGCATACCAAGTTCTTTGCAATCCTGTAAGGCAGGAGGAGCAGCCTCCAAGGGTTTGGTAGTCACCTTATTGGCTGAGGCAATGGAAGCCAATGTGGGCCCCAAGCGCTCTTCCACATGAGCTTGCTGTAGGAGTCAGCTGTGGCAAAAGCCACCTACAGAAGGTCTGTCTGCAGTCTCGCGGTGCTGTGAAAGCTGCTTTGCTTGCCGGACAGCAGCTGCCTCCCCGAGGGAGGATACAGCCTCCCCGAGGCATGTCGGGCTGAGCGGCACTCTTGTCATGCAGGGCAGCATCCTGCCGACCTCCTCGGGATGAACTCCTCGCTCTCCTGAAGCTGTCCTCTGACAGTGCTCTGACAAGCTGAAGTTTGTCAGCAAATAGCTGAGCCTTGGGCCTAATTAGGATCGATATCCTGTTGTGGTGGGGGATGCGCAGGCACAGAAGAGGCATCTTCACCTCTAGTGAAAAACTAGAGAAGATTGCAACTTGTGTATTCAGCAAGGAGTTTTCATCTGTTTTGTGTACGTGTTTTGTGGGAGGATGAGGGGTTGTTCTCTCCTGAGAATAGCAAGTACTGCATGTCATGTGAAAGGCTAAAAAGAAATGAGAAGGGAAGTTCAGCCACCCATCTCCTAGTGTGCAGTACATCTTTTGCCTCTTTTGTGAGCAACGTCTGTACAGGTACAATATTCCAAATCTCTGGGATTTGTCATTTGGTGAATTCTAGAATGACAAATGGAACACCACATCTAACTTTACCTAGAGATTGAATGTGACTTTTACTTCCCAAGTGATGACCAAAAGATGGTCAATACCTACTTTGGATGTGTTCATTTTCTTCAGGAAGATGCATATCTTGTCTATTTGGCAATTAGTTGCTGGACTGTTTACACAGGTGTATGTGGACTCTTGCTCCTTTTTAACAACTTTATGACAGTTGGGAAAGTTCTTGGAGCGGGAATGTTTTAGAATCATAGAATGGTTTAGGTTGGAAAGGACCTTAAAGATCATCGACTTCCAATCCCCCTGCTATAGGCAGGGACACCTCCCACTAGACCAGGTTGCCCAAGGCCACGTCCAGCCTGGCCTTGAACACCTCCAGGGATGGGGCCTCAACAACTTCTCTGGGCAACCTGTTCCAGTGCCTTACCACCCTCAAAGTGAAAACATTCTTCCTCATGTTTAATCTGAACCTGCCCTCTTCCAGTTTAAAGCCATTCCCCCGTGTTCTTCCATCTTTCTTCAGTTGGAATGAGCAGACAGGCCAGGTCATTGTCAACGGCATTGCTGATTGTTTTCTTGAAATCTTTTTCCTTTTCACCCAGTCTCCTTCATTGTCCTTCATTTTGCTGTCTCTCCTCCGAGGAGAGAGCCAGAGCTGCCTGTGCTTAAAAAGGATTTCTGCCGCTCACTTCTCCAAGTGGTTCAACACATTAGCAAATCCCAGGTTTATGTTGCATCAAGCCCTATGTCACACTACTTCTACTGGAAACTGCTGCTGTCAGAAAGTGTAACTTAGAAGCAAGGTGAGGAGGACACTGAATAAGCAGTGGAAAGCACTAAAATTCTTGATCCTTCCTGTTCTGTGTGCATTCCTGGAAATATTTCTGCTGCTTCTTGATCCTCTACTTGGAGACATACTAATCTCTAGCTGGGTACTGCAAAAGCAAAATGGAAAAATGTCAATATGACCAGTAAGCCTGCAATGGGTAAGCATAATATGTGGGAGAGTCTCCATGAAGAGCTTGTCTCATTGTTGCCTCCTTAGATCACTGTCTCCTGGGCTTTGGGAATCACAAGTAAATAAACCCTTCTGCAAACCACGCATCGTGCAAACAAATCTGCCTTGACTTCTGAGCATATTTGAATACTCTCCTTCAGATGGAGCAGTGGGGGGAAGCTGTTGGGGAAAGCAAGAACTTAAGATCTCAGAATAATGTCAGAACTGTTTTATTTTCAGAAACATTTTCCCTTATGGTTGAAAAAGCTAAATCAGTAAAGGAGGCTGTTTTGGGAGAGAGAGTGAGTGGGGGAACTGTGTGAAGCAGGAGGGGATAAGTGAGCAAGCAAGTTGGTCTGTTGATAGGGGAGTCTCAGCACAATCAAAAGCAGTGTTTATGTAATTTAATAGCAGAGTGTGCCTCTTGCTTTCCTTTTCCTTGCCTCAAAACTATTTTATTCTATTATGTTGTAAAGTAACCTGCATACATTTAATCGTAGGTGGTTGTGATTTTTGTTTCCTATAGTGTCTCCAGATGTCAATGTAGGACTTGGCTTCTCTCCTGAAGTGAAGAACAAGGCTGCAAGGAGACTCTGAAATGCAATGGCCTGAGCTTTGAGCATTTGTAGCAGTCCTTTCTGTAGCAGAGGGATCAGCTACAGCTACCGCTGATCTAAAGTTATCAAAATGGCAATGAATACTCACTGTGGGTAGAAGGCCTAGTTGCATCAGGTGCCTTCCTCCCAAGTGTAAACACCACAATGGTAGACTGCCTTTAAGCAGAGGTTAAGGGATTGTTCATATACAAATACATATAAAACTTATGTAGGGTAATTTTTCCCCCTCTTCATAATAGCACATTATTTCCCCACCGTCTGTGACCATTTCTGTGGAGCTGATCTTGTTCAACCAAATAGCATCCTCCTCCTCTGGACAGAAACCCAACTCACTTTCCTCCTTCCCCATTCCTTTATTTCTATTCCTCACTATTCTCCATATCCAATGGTAGGTAAATAATAATTTCAACAGAAACCACCGAATTTATTCCATGCTGCTTTGTGCTTTCTTTTCTGCTCATCATGGTGGGTTTTTTTTTTCAGGATTATTATTTGAGTTAAAACTCTGAGAGCAGAAAGCTTTCCCGAGTGCAAAGAATGCCAGGGGTTTTTCCTGCTTTGGGCATGGAAGCTTTAAAAAAGTTTTGACAATTTTCATTTAGTACACAAAAAAAAAACCCTTTTAGTTTATGAAAAACAGCTACTGTTTTGTATTTGGGAGACCACTGTGTTACCCATTGATTCTCCCAAATCCAAGAGCCATGGGACAAACCTCAAACAGTGTTGATTTTCTGCCTGCAAGGATTATGTGTGAAACTGCTTTTGACTGTGTTGTTCCTTGTCTGAGATACATTTCTCTCAAGGGAGCATGTGACACTTCTGTCCCATGCCTGCCTTGCCTTCCTGGTGTAATTTAAGGTGTTGGCTTTAACCTTTAAAGCTTGAAATAGGATGAATGGTGTGTGGTATAACTCAGGTGCCTCTGTTGATTTCCCATCCTGCTAACAGCCAGCTGGTTTAAGGAGGAACTGGTTAAGTTGAGGCCTTTGGTTCTGTGATACCTTTCGCGTGTTGTCTTGCCGGTGTCTGAATGTGTCGTCCTTTAAGATGAACGATGGATTCATCACGTGTTGGGTGTGGAAGACAAAGGAGCATTGGCTGCGGTGGGGCACAGCGGGGAAGAGTCCCTTACTCCGCAGAGCTCTGTGGGAAAGTGTGGAGCATGGGTGTAGGCGTTCTGTGTACGTGTCTCCTGATGTTATACAGGCATGAGATAGGCAGAATCGGAAAAGCTGTGAAAGAAATTACTAAAATTGAGGATGAAGGGAAACAAGTATGCAGTCTTTTCCTCTGACTGGTCAAATGAACAAGCCAGGGTCATGGTGAAGTATATGATGCTTCATGCAGCTGCCTCTCCCTTTCTTATTTTCGCTTTCCCAGGAAAGGGCTGGAGCCAGATGGCAGGTTCCCTCGTCTGCTGTGCTCAAGCTCAGTTAGGCAGAGCCCATTGGGTTCACTTCGTTTTGTGTCCTCTGACCTGTTCCAGGATCAGTGCTTCATTCTCACCCACTCCTTGCTACCTGCTGTAAGGGAAAGCTTTCTGGGAAGCTTTCTCTTTAAGTGACATTTATTTGTATTGCCTCGTACCTTAATGCATTGCTTTGCCTTCAGCGAAAGAAAAAGGTACTTGAATGAAAAGAAAGGGGTAATAGCAGTGAAAGAAGAGGGTTGTTATGTATCATAATGTTCACAGTCTTTGGAGAGATGCTGCTGTAGTTGGAGGAACTAATCTTTGCTTGCATAAGTAGACAGAAACGCTGGCAATTTACAGCATCCGCTCATACCCAGATGTCAACTCACATTTCCAAAGAGAATCATCAAGTCAGGAGATAAACAGCTGGTACAGACGAAAGGAAAATAAGCTTGTAAGTGTTTAAAGAAAAAAAAAAAGTATTAATTTTTATGAAGTGTAGCGTGCTGGCATCTAAACAAATGAAAGTTAACAGCCAAGAGCAGAGAAGTGAAAGGGCTTCTTTTTGTTTTTAACATCTGAGGATTAAAGTCTTGGTTCCTCTTATACCAGCTTCAGAACGCCCCTGTATTTTTGTATGAAGCTGTTTCTAGTACAACTTCATGTATGCTAGCAACAAAAAGAAAGCTAGCGTTTTTGGACATTCCCACAGCCCTGTCTTGATGTGCTTTAAACTGGTCCAAGCAGCAGAGTATGGCCGCGCACACCTCCAATTTTAGATTTTAAGCTGATGCGCATGTCTCGCATCGGAGAGATTCTCAGTAGCTGCTTGAGTGGCTTCAGGGGCACAGGTGGCCAAGAGACAAGGTAGGTCTTGGAGACGAGGTCTGGATGCCACATATAGGGTACCCAAAATTAGAGTCCCTTTCCTCCTGAAAAGCGAGCCATTTGCCTAAACTTGTACATATGGATTACTAGATAATTATTAAACAGTTATATGGGAAAAAAGTGTTTCTTTGGTCAACAAGCAGAGAATTGTAACTGCAGGGAAAGCCGGTGCTGGGATTATTGCTGAAAGAGCATCTAACAGACAATGCTGACTTGCAGCATCCTTTGCAGGGAATGAGAAACAGCAGGTCTGCTGCTGGCCTGCGGATGTCTTTCTGTACAGGCAGGAGATAGGTTTGCATCGTAGTTGGGTTGATAACAAAGCAGAGTAAACAAGTCTTGGGAAAAAAAAAAAAAACAACTGAAAAACCGAACTATAAATTCTCGACTCCTTGAAGGAAAATAAAGTGCAGAGTATTTACTGTCTGTGTCCCTCCCTCCCTCCTGTTCTTTCTCACTCCAGTCTTCTAATGCTCACAGGGCCTAGCAGGGTTTTATGTGGAAATCGTTGGGATTATCTCCCAATTTTTTCTCAGATAATTCAGTTGAGAGGTTATACAGAACTGAACAGTTTGGAGACTGGGAATCACTAAGCTAGAGGCTTTAAGATGCTCGCAGGCTCCTATCCGGACAGAACAGTTCAATATTTATTGGATGTGCTACTAATTGGCTGAAAAATCCATCTTTCCTACTTTTCTTATCTTTTCTCAAGGTCGTTTTCTGAGGTTTGGGAAGGGCAGGAGGGTAAGTAAGTGTCCCAGCTTTCTGAGATCTCAGCCTGGCAGAGTGTACTGGAAATTGCTATGGAAACTTGCGATTTATACTATGTGTTTCCATGTGGTTCTTCCCAGGTAAACAGGGGCTTGCTGGCAATCTGCGTACTGTCCTGGGATGGGGATCCTACAGTCTAGCCCAGCCCATGCAGTACCTCCGAGTCGGTTGTCTGTCGGAGCAGGTGACAGTGTATGCTGAAAGCCAGACAGCACAGCTCGGAGAGCAGACCTGGGGACGTGTGTGTGTGTGTGTGTGTGTGTGTGTGTGTGTGTATGTATGTGTTATCTGGAGAAGGAGCAAAAGGTGCAAGTACAGATTTGCTGCCGTAGCTCACCCCCAACAGCCAAGCCTACAGCAGCAGCAGACCCCCACGGCAGTTCCGTCCCCCATCTCTTCCAGTAACAGAACCTGCAGCTGCCAGCCCTTCCCTACACTAGTGTTTAAAACAAATAAATTGTAATGAGATGAGCTGTCTTAGCTGTTACAGTATTTACAGGATAAATAGTTTCCACTTCACAGCCATCAATACCTCCGCCCTTTAAATCCATTAACTTCCTGACTGTTGTACGCTGCCTTAGTAATGGGCTGACACTGATTTAAGGCTAGAAAAACCCTGCTTAGAGCTCTGCATTAGGGAGAGTGAATGTAAATTGTGACCACGCCATTTGGCCTGGGACTAAAAATGTCTGCAAAAGTGACACATTTCAAACCATGCATTGGGGTGCAACACCAATGGTGCAGAATAGTCTTCTAGTCTTAGTTGGTGGATTAGCGGGAAACCTGGAAATTAACAGTGCTGCCTTTCCTGAGAGTCTGTATCTTAAAACTAGAGAAACATGGCTGGTATGGACTCTGCTGTAGCCTCATCTAAAACCTAGCTCTGCCCTGGACCATCGTGCTTGCAGATGTTGGTGACATTGACTCCCTGCATCAGTGAAAGTCTTCCAGAAAGATAAATACTTTATTTGAGCTGTGTTCAGTTCCTCTCTTGGATCTGTCATGGTAGCATCAAATGGTTACTATTTTTAATCTTTCGTAGCTGATTGTTTTAGAGGAATTGAAGCAGACTTCACTTATTTATTGATGGCTGGAAACGAATACCCTGCAGCCTCCCTCTTGCATTCCTAGTGTGACCGAGAGAGGAGAGGTGTAGAATCGGAATAGAGGATCTATCACATTCAGCCTGCAGGGCTATTATTTGAGCTGTCTCAGAAATGTTTAAGTTTTTTGCTGTCGTGTTAAAGCATTGGCAGTTGGATTTTGTTAAAGACGACACAAGCGGAGAGGTTTTATTTGAATCCCACCCACATGATCTTCAGGGATTTATATACAACAGAATATGAAGCTCCTCGTTTTTACATATTGTAGATTGGCCTTCTTATCTTGCGATGCAGGGAGTGTATGTATTTCAGAGCCTGGGAGGGAGGAGATGGGAAGAAAAAAAACAGAGGTGCATCCTTTTCATCTTCCCGTGGTATATTTTGTGTGCGTTGGTTGTAGGCTCTGCATCCAGATACAGCTGGACACTGGGCGATGCAGGCTATGCGAGGACGGTTCAGCCACATACAGGCTGGTGACGGGATGCCATTTCAAACTCTCGCTGGCCTCTCCACGGTGAGAGATTCTGCGTCGTGCTGTATCCATGGGCAGCAATTTTGCAGATTGGAAGCATGTGACCCCGAGCAGCTAATACAAGAGCAGCTGTACTGGCTTCATCCCGCACGAGCAATCAGCACTGAACCCATCTTCTCCAAAGGCACAAGCCTCATGTAATTTTGCTGCTGGTGTCTTTCTCGTGAACTTCCCTCTCCTTCTTGGCTTGTTTCAGTCAAGGATATAGGACAGGCGGCGAGAATATGATTTCTGACACTGTATCCTGCAGTACAGAGTGAGGGCCAGCCCATGTCTTTTTTTCCTACTTGTTTCCTTCCCATTATTATAATACTGATAAGTGATTGCCAGTCTCCATCAGTAATAAGCCTCCTAATTCCGCTTGAGGGAGGACTGTGTAGAGAAAATGCATGGCAAGAACTTGTGAGACGCAGCCTGTCACTTCCAGGAGGTGAGAAATAAAAGGGCAGGTTGCTCTGCAATCTGCCACCAGGTTCGCTTGTGCGGGCTTTTGGCGCGAACAAGGGTGGGAGGTTTCCTACAAGGCTATTCGTGCGTAAAGCAGCCAAGTGACGTTGAGCATCTGTTTCGTTATTAAACCATTATCATTAGCTAATTTCTCAAAGCCCAGTCAGTGGAAGAAGGGAAGCGTCGTGCTTTTCGCTGTGTGTATAGCTTCAGGTTACTTCATTTACTTTTTGGATATGATTAGCCTATTTGATGGTCGTTAGCTGAAAAACAGTAAAGTCATTAAAGGGCCGTAGGTGCCCTCTGGAGCCACTTGCTGTATGTTGATAAAGGAAAATGGTACTGTAATATAAAATATAATCTGATCACCGCGTCTAATTACAGACACGAGTAAGCTGTTAAAGAATGGTTCTGTAAGAATATTATAATTGTGTTCATACAGCATTTCCAACTTGAAAGCTGTGAGCAAATATCGACTAATCCTCCCAACAGCCCCTGAGGGTGGGAAGGTAAATCTATTACTGTTTATTAAGAACTTGTTTCAATTAACTTTAACCACTGTTAAAATAACTATGAATTGCTGAAAAAATTAACAGTGCTTGCCTTGCAACAATTTTGAACGTCTTGAATGTCCCAGTACTGAGCAGCATTTCTGGTACCTCAGGTAGAAGGGCATCATTTGACTGGAATTAATGTTTGGAAGCATCAGAAAAATGCCTATTACTTTTTATTCGCATTAATCTTCGGTGTCTTATTAAATACTAAATATTCTTGTTTGGTAAATATTTAGCAAGCTCTCTGGGGCTTTGTAGAATATATTGTTTTCAATAAACTTACACGGCACCATAGTAGTAGCAGTAGTAGTATTACTATTATTGCAATTTGAGGAAATATTTTTCTGTGCAGTGTAAAACTGCAGATGTTAGTGGTAATGTCTCTTTTTACAGCATAGGACCACTGTATTTTGCTCCTTTAATTGGTAAAGTTCTCTCCCAGCCCCAGGCTAGGGGACAGTGGTGGAATTGAAACATAAAAGCACAAAATGGACAAAATGTTTTGGCGACTTCTGGTGTGGGGTTCTATATGATAGTGCTCAACGTTTGTCTTCTGGCTGAGAGTCCCCACAAATTTCTACCATGTCAGGTTGCACTATGGGTGCTCAAACCTTTTAGTAGAGGAGTGGCATTTCCTATGAAAGGCTGACTTGGAAATACAGTAGTTTTAAACTTTTCCTCATCTTAAAGACGAAAAAATTAATGTTTCTTTTGTAACGTGTGTCTCAATGGCAGATCATAGATGGGGAGTCATTATGTAATCTTTGCTTTGTTTTTTGTTGAATTATTTTTTTTTAGCAGTGGTTGAAGCTTTATTCCAAATTTATACCTAACGTATAGACCAAAAAATTGAATATTCTGTTTGGAGGGGAAAATGGAACATTTTTATTAGTTGCATGAGAACTTGGCTTAGCTTAAGTCTGTTCAGCCTTCTGAGGATTTATGCCCTGGGCAATCTCTCTCTTAAAAAACAAAAAAGCCATAGTTTGGGGGTTTTTTTTTATTATTATTTATGTATATTATCATGCATATTTATCATCTTTTTGGAGCGATCCCCTCCATGCAGAAACATGCTACAAAGCTGCAGAGCGTGTACCATATTCTGTAGCTTTCTCAGTTAATGTTTTCTATGCCATTTTGTTATATAAAACTCCTGGATTTGACTCAATGCTTAAATAGTTGTCAGGTGCTTGCAATAGACGGCTGAGTGTCTTGTGCCCCTTTTTTGCTCATGTATGCTGAATGAAAAGCTGCTGTTTGTCACTTGTTTGGCAGACTCTCAGTGCTCATACGCAGCTTGCATTAATGCTAATGGGAGCTGCGTGCACACTGAAGAGCCAAAACAGCCAGGTTCCTCCTTAATCTACACTATCAGATAGTGAGTACCTTGTCATAATACCCAAGGTGGCCTTTCGCTGCCCAGAAATTCAGTCTACCGTGCCCCTATTGCTTAAACTGCATCTAGAAGCTAATAGGATTCCTCCTCCATTCTGACAGGTGAAATATGGGGTAGTGTATGAAAGAGGAAGCTTGAATGAGCAGTAACAATCAAGTAGGCAGATGGTGCATGCAGAAGATCGCTAGATCTTTCTTCCATTGGCACTGGAAATCACTGTGTTCAGGCAGATGCCAGGAAAACATCAGCCTGACGCAGCTGAAGGTTTTGGGTGGCCTTCCTCATTGTTTGTTCCTCCTCAGATGTAGCTCCTCACCCTTCTGCTTTTGTCTGTAGCTGGTGTGCTGGGTACTTGGTACCTGCAGCAAACATCTATCCGGAGAGGCTTAATGAGAGCAAATCAAAGGTGAAGGGTTAGCAGGCAGCTGATTCTTCAGCAGCGCTGGGCTCTCCGGAGCTCCTCTCGTTTTCCCTCATCGTAATCTTTTCTTCTTTTCAAATACTTTCTTACTTTGTGTCTGATAGTTAAGAATTGCTTTTTCTTCTTCCATATTTCATAATAAAATGCCAAAGGACTTGGGACTGGGTAGACATTCTGCCAGAAGCTGCTTGGAAGCAGAGTCCACACTTCTCGCCTGAGTGGTTCTCTTCCAGTTGTGTTTCCCCTACCAGCTTCCCTCTGAAACGTCCCCTTCACCCTCCATACAATGCAGTGTTTTGAAGTTTGGTCATTTTTGTACTTTACTTGGATTTCCTTTTTGTGACAATTGCAACCCTTAAGAGCAAATTAAAGTGATTAGGCTTTTTGGTCGCTTTTTTTTTTTTATTTTTATTACTTTGTCTTTGGAGGCATTGATTGAGACTGCCAGCTGAGACTCCAGGCACGCTTTGTGTTCTGCCTGCTCCTACTCTTTTCTTGTCCTGATGTGTTCTTGTTGCTCTTGAATGCCTGAGCAACCGTACACTTGTTTTTTTCCTTAGCCAGAGTTGATTACAGCGATTTTGAGACAGGAGAATCTATTTTATTACCCCTGAGCCAGCCTGAGCAGAGTCCTCCCAGCAGAGCTGCTGACCTGCTTTGTATGGACTGGCTGGCAGAGACGGCAGCTGTGGGTCTTCATCGACTGTTGTGCACCTTTTACAGATTAACCTCTGCTCTCTTCCTGTGACATTGTTTTGTAGGCATGTTGACAAGCTGCTTTGATAATAAGGAGTGGGTGTGTATGAACTGGGAAAACGCTTTGGCTCACCTTCACTTATTGTATGAGACAATTGGGCCGCTGCCTCCCTCTCGTAACAGGGATCTGGGTGAATAAAGCCGATGGTTAACTATAGGTGGCAGCAGCTTTCTAACGATGTTATTATGTGTGCATGTTGTTCATTTGCTCCAAAGCGGAGGTGATGCTTCATTCAGACCTCAGCTCCTATTCTTCTTTGTTTAGCTGAAGCTTTTTTACCCTAAGCTTTTGTAGGAAAAAACCTAGCTAGCTCGACAAGTCATTGCTACGCTGAGAATTTTGCATCTGCCGAACAGGACGTCCTCTAATTGTCACACTCCTTGATATTTATTAATTTGTAACTTATAACTATTTCTGGAACTACAATTCCAGAACTACAATGTTTCAGAAGATTTCTGGCTGCCTTCTCTGCTGTGCTCTCACAGGTTTTCTTGAACTTGGTAGAGACGTATAACTTCCTCCACCAGCATCATACTGGTGTTGGATTCTCTGTAATCATCCCTTGAACTGCCTTGCTGTGGCACAGCAGCAGCATCCAAGCTGCAATTGGCAGGCCCTTGGGGACCCATGTGCTACTTTGGGGGGCGGGGGTCAGTTAAAAGCAGCTAGGAAAAATCAGTTGTCTGTGGACTTAGGCTTGCTTATAAGGTTCAGCACCCTCCCTGGAGAATGCCTTCAGGGGTCTATAAATTGCAAAAGGCTGAAAAACATGGAGTAATATACTGTAAAGAAAACCAAATCTGTGCACTAGGAATCACCGTTAAATCTGTCAGTATTAATGCTGTAGATTGGAACATTTTGGACAGCGGAGCATGAGCACTTCTCTTAACTGTGCTGTAATACATTGGTTTGTGAGAGTTATGACAAACGTGGTGATAGATGTTCTGCTGAAACAGAAGAAACGTGCATCTGTCCTAAATCCTTTGAATTGAAACCCAAGTTAACTTCCAGTTTTATTTGCTAGATCAAAACTTTGCAGTTGTCCTTACACCTGATCTTTCTTATGCTTGCTGTAGGCTGCTTCTCAGTCTGGTGGGCAGGATTCCCCGAGCAGTGTGGCAGTGATAGTGAAACAGCAACTGCAACAGGTCATTTTAAAGATCTCATACCTGAAGCTACCTGAGGGCATTTTGAGAAAACAAAATACTTAGGAAATGCCAGTTTGTCAAAAGAGAATTATTTGCAGTATGGAACTTCCATGGGAACAGCATCCTGTTTCCAGGAAGGAATTTCAAGTAAAATTTGAGAAGCTCCCTTCCATGTTCAGTACTGTCACTTGAGATGTAAGAGATCACGCTTCAGCTTCTTCCTCTCCCTGAATAGGACCAGGGCTTGAACTTCATTCTCCCCATACTAGGTGAGAGTCCTGGCTGATGACTTGGCAACTCTTCGATGGGGGCTTTCTCGCTTGGTCTTTCTTGGAGCAAAAAGCCTCATGGTTCCATTCAGAGAGGGAATAGGAAAATGTATGAAAACCTGGAGTGGCATGGGATGAATAAACCATTGCCACTCACCTTTAGACATGACGTGTGTTGCTATCTGGACGTGTGTTGATTTCTGTAGGTTTTCCTTCAGTATTCTGGCAGGTGAGCATACGCTTGCTCTGCGCAGTGCATAGGCAAATTTCCCCATAAGGATGTTGGTGTTAAATGCAGCTGCGCAGCTTTTAGTATGCAGGACAACTGGTTAAAGCTAGTTTAGCTGTCATCTCTGCATAGTACCAATTAGGGTAGTGAGAAATTAAATCAAACCTTTCTTGTACAACTGAGAGGGTTATGCTTCCCATTCCAAGTACTTATCCTTGAGACCCCAATGATACTTTCCTTCACTTCTCACGTTGCTCCTTTCACCCCCTGTGTTACCCATCTTAACTTCATCCTGCAGTCAATTAAAAAAGAAAAGCCCAGAAGGTCAACCGTATCCTGGGCTGCATCAAAAGAAGTGTGGCCAGCAGGTCAAAGGAGGTAATTCTGCCCCTCTACTCCACTCTTGTAAGACCCCACCTGGAGTACTGCATCCAGCTCTGGAGTCCCCAACATAAGAAGGACATGGACCTGCTGGAGCGTGTCCAGAGGAGAGCCACAAGGATGATCCGAGGGCTAGAGCACCTCTCCTGTGAGGAGAGGCTGAAAGAGTTGGGGCTGCTCAGCCTGGACAGGAGAAGTCTCCAGGGAGATCTTATTGTGGCCTTCCAGTACCTAACGGGGGCCTACAGGAGAGCTGGGGAAGGACTTTTTACTCAGGCGTGTAGTGATAGGATGAAGGGGAATGGCTTTAAACTAGAAGAGGGCAGGTTCAGATTAAACATGAGGAAGAATGTTTTCACTTTGAGGGTGGTAAGGCACTGGAACAGGTTACCCAGGGAGGTTGTTGAGGCCCCATCCCTGGAGGTGTTCAAGGCCAGGCTGGACGTGGCCTTGGCCAACCTGGTCTAGTGGGAGGTGTCCCTGCCTATCGCAGGGGGGTTGGAAGTCGATGATCTTCAAGGTCCTTTCCAACCTAAACCATTCTGTGATTCTATGAAAAGTACTTGGTTTCCCAGGAGTTCAGTTTGTTCATGCAAAAGCCCTTTAGCATCAGTCTGTGAATCAAACTATCGGGCGGTACATGTGTCTTTCCCACCGTTATGCGTGTACATGGGCTGCAGCGTTCCACTGATCGGGGAAGCAGCAGCAGCTGCTGCTGACCCATGATACTTCCAGTTGCTGCTGTTGCCTAATGAAATGCTTAAAAGCTAGAGGGATAATGTTTTGGTTTGTATTTGTAGTCGAGGCTCAGAAAGTGGGGGTTGTGAATGAGACTGACTTCATAAGGTAATACTTTTTGTCTGCTGGTAGAAACTACGGAGCCCCTAACTGCTCATTTTTTTTGCAGTCGTTCCCTATTTTTGTTTGTTTGCTATATGCTTTTGAGTCGAGACTGTAGTGGGACAGCGGATGAATGTAACCATTAAATTTTGCTGGAAATGATGAAATGAAAGTGCATATTACATTCATACCTGATGCATCATTCTCCTGCCTCTACCTTCCGGCCCATCACATTCCAGTCTATTTCAGAGATTTAGATGCATTTATGTCAGATCTCCCATCCCAGAATACAATCTACATCCAATTATCAACCCTTAGGGATACATTAGATGTAACTATTATATCTTCTCCTGTCAATAAAATTATAATCACGGAATGCACAGATGTCCTACTTTGGTTTCTAAAAGCATCACGGAAAAGAATGAGATGAGATGAAATGAAATGAAAGGGCTGTTACGCTGCATCTTACACATGCTTATGTGCAAAAGATTGCCAAAATATGGAGCTGAGGTGTGTATCTCCTCTGTCTGTCTGCTGCTGACAAATACTTGGACCTGAACAAGCAAGTGCCTGCGTAAGATCTGACAAAATTAGATGCAAAGATGAATTAGGCTTTTCCTCCATTTGTTCACGTGCAGAGTCCAAAAGAATCACAAGGGCCTGGGTGACTAGTAAAACTTCAGTCAGGACTGTCACATAGAGCTGTTACAGGCCTGTCTACACAGAAATACTTGGTTAAGTGAAACCAAGTTAATGAGAGAGTTGAATTTCAGATATATTAGAGCTCACTAAACCCCTACAACGCTCTCCTGGAGAAATAAATTGCTCTGAGTTCTTATTAGCTTGCTCAGACCCCTTTTACTTCTGACTGAAAACATCTGTACAAGGGTTCCTTAGTTAATGCACCTTAAACTTACACCTGTACTTAATTTGGCTTAACTTGCCTATGTTTCCCTTAATTGCAGACTTACCCTAACTGAAACAAGCCATATTTAATTAGCTCAGCAGAGTCTGGGGAGCAGTAGTCACTCTTTATCAGATGAAAGTCCTGCTCTCCCTTTGAGGCAGGCATGGTTAGTTACCTGTGCTCATGAAACAATCATTGCTGATGGTAAAGAAAGAATTTCATCTCCTTAAGAAAACTGCACAGCACTTGAAATTAGAGGAGTAAGGGCAAAGGGAGAATTTATTCTGTGTGCAGATTATTCTGTAATAGTCTGCTCCAGTGTGGTTTTGCACCTTCATTTAAACTTTCTGGTATTGACTACTGTCAGAGATGGAGGAGAAGGCTAGACGATCTCTCGCTGATTCAGGAACACAGGAATTTCCATACTCTGAGCTAAACCTCTCTAGCAGGGCTGCAGGCAGGGCTAACAGCAATCTCTTTCAGCCAGTGCATAACACAAAATTTCATTTTCTAATACTTCTAACACAAACATTTCAACAGCCAAAAATACTCATTCAAAATACTGGTATCTGGCAATTTATATTTTAATTCTCAGTTTTTAAGCTGCAGCTCTTACCTGAGGGCTGGGGAAATGCGAAGACAAGGATGTCCTAAACTGCAGAAATACCTGAAGGCCCAATGACTTGCTTAAGGATTCGGTGATCACTACCAGTAAAGGGAAAACACATGGGATGATTTAAAAAAAACCAAACAACCAAACAAAAAAAACCAACAAGCAAATCAAACAACAAAAAAGACACCAACCAAAAAAAAAAAAAAAGCAACCAAACACAATGTTCTGTTTCCCTGGAAAGTAATTAACGTTTAGACATCTCCTGGAACCTGAAAGAGGAAAGCTTTCTTGTCCATGTATCAATTTAACAGCTGGTACCTTGCCACAACTGGAAGGAGGTGGTAATGGTTGCTCTACTGTGTAATATCGAGGAGAAATGCTTACCTGGATTCAGAAACATATTGGGATATTGGTGGGATTTGTGCAGTAGCTTTTACATAGGCTGAATGGAAGAGATGGGATTTTAGGAGGGATCAGGAGTGTAAATCTGGTGGCTAATGTTTTAGGAGCATAGAGTTTAATGGGTAGTCAGATTTTCAATTCAGTTCTCCCGTGGGATTATATCCATCAGAAATTTTTGCTGAGAGATACCATGGTAAGCACCTGTAAAACTCAGACATCTTTTTGATACAATCAACAAACTTGCAAGGATTGAATAGTACTAAATTTCATCCCTGTTTGTTATACCTTAAAGGGTTTGTTATCGGTAAGCCAGGTACAGGTTAGGACCGGACAAAAGAAGTTTTAAAATGAAGAGACTTCCATCTTTTTTTTTTTTTTTTCTAAATTGCCCTGTTGCTGTGCACCATTGCCATATTGAGGTGGAGGATCTGTCACTATCAAAAACTGTGTGCGCATCCTTCCAATTATCACCGTTACACTCTTTCAAAGTACTGCTATTTCTAAAATCACCGGGATTTCTGTAAGCATTCATGTATGCATGCATGTGCATGCATGTCTGCACACTAATATATTATATAAAATAACTGGCTGCTTTGGAAGGGTACTCTTTTTTAGCCTTTTTCCTTTCTGTGACTCTGTTTTACAGCGTCCTATGGGCTGTTTGTGCTTGAGTAGATGACTGCAATATAATTTCAGGAAGAAAACAAATGAGACTTGGAAGCAGCAAAGCGGGTCCGGTTGCAGAAGGATGGGTAACAAAGGAAACGTGCTGAAAAAATACTCTCCTGCTTTCTGCCTGTGGAGGGCTATATAATTTATAACTCTTCTCTGCAAAGTGTCTGAGGCAGTGCCAGGTGGTTGGGAGTTAAATTAACCCCTGTGGCGTATAGTTATCGGCAGAGGCCAGACCTGTGGATCAATACCTCGGTGCAGTGAGTCACCGTATCAACTGGGGAAAGTGAATCTGTAAGCTCCTTATTTCTCCATTCTTTTAATCGCAGGGCTGTGTCTGGCAGTGATGAAGATGGAGCAGACGCAAATGTCTGATGCTTGAAGCTCTTTGATTTCTGAGTTGATGGGGTGAAGCCAATGAAAAGCTGTGAGAGACTCGGAGAGCTGATAGCGTATTGCCTTTTTCCAAGTCTCCTCCGTCCCCTTTCTCCTGGTTTTTTTCCCCTCCTTCCCCACAGATCCGGTTACACTTAGTAGCTGCATGGTCTGTGCTTTGCTTGACCGACACAGATAATTTCTAGCATCACTAGTTAAGCCTATTTTTTATTATTATTAATAATAAAAGCTGTTTTAGTCTCACTTAAATGGATTAGCCTTGCTCCTGCCTGCTTTTTGATTGTTTTTGCTGCTGGGGGTTCACTCTTCCGATGCGAGTTCTTGCAGATAGAGTTATTGCCAAGCTGGTCCGTCACTGAGGCATACCTAATATGGATCAGACCGGGGGCCGGTGTAATTGGGTTTTCAGAAAGCTACCGCACCAGGAGAACGTGTCTCACTCCAAGAATGAGAATTTTCATTGTAGCTAGGGAAGATACTTGCACAGCTGCCGAATCAGCCGCCTCCGTTCACGTGCCCTCAAAGCTTGTGGGTGCACCCATTTTCTGCATGCAGCCCCCTGAATGCGTGCCTGTTGACAGCTGAGTCTTCACGCTTCCCTGAAGACCGTGTGTGTCTTCCAAATCTATTACCACCCCCTCCACCTCCCTCTTTGAAAAAAAAAAAAAAATTAAAAATTTAAAATAAATCAGTTACATTCTTCCCTGTTAATTTTTTCTAAACTCAGAGTTATCCATTAATTGCCCATGTAGAGTGCGCTGGTAAATCAAGTAACATGTTGTTCTTTCCTAGCTGCACCCACTCTCTGGAAGATTGGAAGATTGGCATCTCTAGCCATCACCTAACAGAAAAATAAACAGGATCAAACAACTGCAACGAGTTTCTTATAAAGCCAAGTGTATCGTGCCCATCAAAACTACTCCCCTTCCTTCCTCTCACAATAAGTGAATTATTTTTGCCTTCTGAACAATGACAGGGGTTACTGGCCTTAAAACGAGTTGTCCCTCAGCTGAGACTTGAAGCAGTTACAAGGTAAGCTAGCCTTTTAGTTGAGCTCTGGTAGCTGTGGATGGGCACCTTGGGTGATTGATTTCCACGATTAATGAAGGCTGAATTTACAGTGGCTCCTCAGCTTAACAGCTGAGTTTCTGGGTATTGTTCTCAAGCTTCTCCTGTCCCTCAGCTTATGTTCTGACTTCTAACCTTGCTTCTAGTTCAGTTCCTGTCCTTGTTCTGCATCCAGTTGCAGACATTGATCCTGACCACTGGGCATGACTGTTCATGCCCTGGTCTCTTTCTCTTAAAAAATCATCTGAGCCAGGACTGAGCTTTCTTGGTTTTCTACTGCTTTATTCTCAACCCATTGTCATCTTCTTCCAGCCGTGGAGAGTAAATACATATGTGCACATTTCTGCATCGTTGTTCCTAGCATAGCTGGGGACATTCCTGCATAACAATGGAAGGTATTATTTATCCCGGTGTGCTGACCATGTTGTCTAAATTGGTTTTTCCCATTCGTCTTCTTCCCGGCTTCTTGCACGTGGTCAATGCTTTATCCCTCAGCTCTCTTCCTTTTTATTCATGTATGAAGGCACTTTTTAATCCTTACTTAATTCAGGTCAAATAAAAAATATTCTTGTGCTGAATTAAGGATGTCTAGAGAGGTATTTTTCACCCTTTAGTTTTATTAGGAAAAACATTAGATAAGGCCTTCACTAGACAAATACATGTTGGGTTTGGATATTTTTTGATTGGAAAATGTCTGCATGAGCTTGAACAGAAATAACCAGTTTTCATTCTTACAACTTTTACTTCAGTGCAAGTGCGTTTATGGTCCCAAGACACTGGGTGAGGCTCGTGTAAAAGACTCCCAGGGTGAGCGTGTGGGTCTTTGAGCTCTGATGACAACACCATGCTTCATCTCAGCCATAACAGAAAAGTAACTGTGATCATAAGAATTGTGTCAGCCACAGGCGAAGGGTTAATGTTGCAGCAGAACTACATTAAAGACGTTTTCTTTGGCTCACTGGCACTTGAGAAAGGACTGTAAACAAGCCGCTGTAAGGACGCCAGTGCACAAACAGGTAGACAGTAGCTGATATTGTCTGGGTCCTGCGGATGGGAAGTTGGTGGCTTTACTGCTGTACTTCTGCCTTGGCATTCATTATGCTTTGTGCATCAGCACAAAGATTCTTGCAGAGGAGGAGCGCCCGAGATTGAAAAGATATTGATACGAAATAACGGGGAGCAGAATCAGGTGCAGAAAAGGGGGAGGCAGGATCAGTGTTCCCTTTCTTCATCCCAGCGTCATTTGTGTCTGGAGGACTGTCAGGAGGGTTGTGAATGAGTTTTCCACAGACTGACTCCAACCGGCTAGGTGAGGTCACTGGGCTCTTGAAATATTTGCGGTAGTGGTTTTAAACAAGTGACTACCTCAACACAAACAGGAATAAAGCCATCTTGTATAGTCTTGATCACACAGTGACCCCTTTGTTCTGCCTTCACTGCTCACAGCGAAATGACTTGGCTTGTTAAATTGGAGACTTTGCATCCCTACATGGTCATCTAACCCCCATCTGAAGTCTTTCTGAGTCTGCGTTGCAGATACTCTGTACTTCTGCTCTTCCAGAACCGAATTTATATTTTCAGTTCTTTGAGTGAAAGTATTGAAGCTGCGGTGAAAACAAATAGTTGAAATCAGAAAAATCTTTTGATTTAACCCTGGCCCTGCCAGCATGTGATTCAATACAAGTGACTGAGGGGAAACTCCCTGCATGCCAGTTGGTGCAGAATGAGACAGCAACTGGGAAGCTTGCTGAAACCAGATGCCTTGTGGTAGCAGTGCCATGGTTACAGTTGTATGCTGAAAGGAGTTTTAATTGGAGTGTACCTCTTCCCTTCTAAAAGAAGGTGACTAGCCAGGGACGGATTATACACAGATTTAGTTCTTGTGTTGTCAAATCTTTCTCTCTAGTTGTTGTTCGGCTTTTTTCTTTATAGAAGTTCAATTTGAAGTCACTGAGTTTAGGTTAAGGCTGAATTATGTATTTCTTGGCAGTCCTGATTTTCATTATTGACCAGAGAATTTAAAAAGATACATTGCCCACGTCTGTGAGGATCCCGCAGAAGTGCATCTTGAGTAAATTGGCCACGATACATATATTTATTTTTTTTTTATGCTGGATTTAGGATCATCTCTTTTTTTGTGCACGTTGTATATAAGCCTAAGTGCTGGAGGGTTGGTAACAGACAAGATTGAATGGGTCAATTGTATGAATTGGCAAACACAAGATTTCCTCCTTCACACACTATGCTTCTCTGTTAAATGTTCTGCTGTAACAAAGAAAGATGAAATGTTTGGTCTGTGTGGTCTATGAAGGCTTTCTCAGAGGCTAAACACTTCAAATAAGTAAATAAAGCAGAAGTTTTGAGTACAGACCCTGCTTGTGAAGCAGAGTGATGCTACACACGTATCTAACACAAGCCTGCAAAAGCAAGAAGAGAAGCTGAGTCCTTGTGAGGTGGCTAAATAGTAGCTTTGCAATAGTGGCTCAGAGCCCTTTGCCATCACCATGCTGGTGGATTTTGCTGGAGGTGGGGTACAGTCACTGAATCCAGCTGTTTCAAAACAGGTTTGGGTTCTTTTTTTCTTTCTTTGTAACAAGAGTGAAAAGGGGAAAACCCCATCTTTTCCCAACTCTTTCATGCAAAGAGCTGCCTGGAAGTTTCAAACGTTGCTCTCGTTTTCCTCTTTCATCTCACTGCCTGCCTGCTTCATATTTGATTTGGTTCATATCTGACAGGGTCAGTCAGACCCATCGCTTTCCCCCCAAGAGGTGTTGGTATCCTTCTGTAGTGCAGAGGTGAGCTGCTTGGGCAAGGGGAAACCTGTGGCCCCAGCTCTGCGTGCCCTTTTCTGTCTGTCAGCAAGCTCTGAGAGGAGGGCATTAGTCATACTTCTGCCAGAAATACATGTTTTTCCCTTGGGCACCTTGCCCTGATTCACCAGAACAGCTCCATATTGCCCTAGGCATGCCTCAGAAGGACACCACCGCACTTTGGAGCAAGGCCACAGTTTTGCTGACTATTTAGGAGCCAAGTTTCCCACTGCTGAAGTATAGCTGCCTCTCAAGAGGAACATAGCAGCTGTTTTATGACAACACTGTTCGACAAAACTGCTTTTGCTAATGGTGAAGGGTTGCGTTTCAACATAGTATTAGTATTTCTTCCCAAACATGAAACACAAGTGCAGCCTATCTATCTCCTGGGTGCTGATGAGACAATAACTTACATGGACTAACTTTCTGCACTGAAGAACACAGGCAATGGGCTGTGAAATAAAGGCAGGTTTGGGGTTGTGCAGCTCAAAGTAATGTATTTCATAGTAGGATGTGTAGTGTCTCTGGGAGTTGCACAGCACTGCGTGGACCAAAGGTGTATTCGTGGACGCGTTGTGGGCAGCATCATACCATCCACATCATGCACTGTTCTGTCTTCCCACCTGCAAATAAGCTTTTTTAGCCTTCGTAGCTTTGAGTATCTGGTAGTTTGAGATGACTTATCTGCAGTTGGCGTTGTTTTGTTGGCAGCCTACATCAGGCATCTTGTCAGAGAGCAGCTGTTCTTCTCTCCCCTCCCCATCCTATCCCAGCCCACTTGCATGTCAACTGCAGTGTGCTGTTGTCTTATCAGTCATCTTGAAGAAGGGGTGCTTTGAATTATTTTCACCAGGAGCGTTGTGCCTGCTATAGTTTTCTGTGAGAAAAACATTCATAATTCCCTCATAGATGGAAAAAGGTGTTGCCTTCTCCCTCGCGGTGTCCAGTGGCAGCAAGACACTTCAGGTTATCTTTCCTTACCCTTCCACCTCAGGCTGGCTGATTTGCTGAGTTGTGTAAAAAGACAAGGTGATCACCATGTGCCTGCATTGTTCTCTTCTGGCCGTGTTTCCATTCCTTCTGTTCCTCTAAGGATTGAATTTGCTCACAGCTCAGCATGCGTGTTATTTCCTGCTTCCCGCAGATGTGAGCCCAGCGGAATAATACGTGTGACCCAGGTGTCTGGATACCCTGGTCACAGAACCTAGATGGGTGAGTTGTATGCTGGATGTCCCAAAACCTCACGTTTTCACGTAGCTGACCCGGTAATTTGTGAAATGCCCACAACTCCTGAATCTATGAGATGTAAGCTTTATGAGGTGATAGTGTTCACCGGAGAAGAGCTTACAAAAGGATGAGAGCTTTATCTGAGAGGAAGCATTGGAAAAGGAGCATGTGCAGTGTATTATCACGCTCAGTAGGAACACAGATTTTCTGGAAATTTGAGCTAAGTAGAGCTAGAAGTCAGTTGTGTTAAGTCATCCAAACAGGGTTATGCCACCTGGTCGGGGTTCTTATGAAAAGCTGAGCCACATGGATCTTTTTAACTGATCGCAAGAATCAGGACTGACACTTCAATGAATAACTTGCCAATGGCTTGATTTTGATTAAAGGTGTTTCTTTTGCCATCTTTGAGGTCAGCAGGGGCGAGGAAGAAAAAGGTGTAAGATGGAAGGACTTGGAGCAGTAGTTTGAGTCAAACATAACTTAGGTAGGTAGCACGCAACATTTAGAAATCAGGGTATGCTTAAGTCACAGACTGCAGCAGTCCCTCTATTGCCAGTTCTAGGCTTCTCTTGAACATACCGACAGATAATCAGTTGGTGATCTTAGAGCCTGACTTGAGGGCTGAACATTGTGATGAGGCTGGTATGCATCATGCTGTCTGCTGATATGAAGACATTATGATGTAGAGCAGAGTGATCCCAATTACTCCTCCTCCCTTGCTGCCCTACTTCTGAAATGAAAGACTGCTGCTCTAACCCACAGTTCGCTCTGATTCTTCCCCATGTGGATTTCAGGGCATTCACATATAATTGCAACGTAAGGTTTTATCTCATGCCAGCCACCTGCATTATCCCGCTCTTGTGAGCATCACCGGTGAAAACCACCAGTAGGACCATGGTCTATACAAAACCTCAGCAGGCAGTGGCACTCCTGCCACTCCGTTGAGGCAAGCCCAGGCAGCACACAGGCAGGAATGTCATCTGCCATCAGCATCTTCGCTACTGGTTTTTGTGATGCTGTTGATCATGGGGCTACACAGCAACAATGAATATCTCTGGAAAAACGGAATTTTTTAGACAAGTTTTCAGCGGAATGATAGAGGTTTGACTCAGCTGGTGTTCAAACGGCTTGTCCCACTTCCCTTGCATCTCAGGAGTTTCCTTTGTAATGTGAGACAGCTGAGCTTGAAGTCAGTACCAGGGTTTGGGGCTATGAGGGCTTTTTCTTCCCCTGGCAAACTTGTGAGGAAGGATTCTTCAGAAATATTACCCGTTAGCTGTCACTTGGTAGAAACAATAACAGTTGGTGATGGTGATAGCATTGGTTTGAAATTAGCGGGGAAACGCAGGTCTAGCATATGGACATCTAAAAATCTATGGAGTGATGGAGCTGAGGAACACGAGATGTTCGACTAGCTTCTGAGTTGAGGGCTCAGAGTTCAGGTTTTACAGCATCAAGCTGTCTTGGAATTTGGCTGCAGTAAGCTGTTAGTGCTTCAACAGAGAAATTTCCAGCTAATCTTTTTTCCTGCATTTGCCGGGCAGACTGCACTGAGTCAGCTCAGCCCGGTCCCCGCTGTGCAGCGGCTGCAGCCAGTCTCACTCCATCACTTTTAATGAAACTGAGTCTCCATGGCTTTCACTAATTTACTCATACGCAAGAGAAATGAGGAAGTATTTTCCTGTCTCCCTCCGATAATGAATGAGATATGAAAGAGCTTCATGGCCAGTAAGCACCCTGGAGGGACTTGAGTTTGTCAAACGTGCAAGGCGTCTTCATCAAAGTTACAAAATGATTTTCTTTCCCCTTACTCCATGAAGTGAAAATTCACATGACAACAGCCAGAAACGTGCCCAGTTTTGCTTAGACAATGGAATTGACTTTGAAAAACCGAACGTGTGGCAAAACCGATACCATCTTTTGCATCGGTATTTTTCAGAGGTGTATCATGCAATAATAAATGGTTGCCTGAGGCAGACTTTAATGTGGGGCTTTTGCTGTAGTCTGGCTCGGTGTCTGCACTGTGAACCCCCGCTTTCACGATACAGGATGTTGCTCTCAGAGCACAGCGTGGGCAATAAACATGTTTCCTTCAAGGGATGTGTCGAATTTTGTTTACCAAGAATTCCCATTTCTGTTTGCTGCCCTGCTCAAATGTACTTTGTATACATCAGAAGGACAGAGATAAGAGTTTACAGAAGATTAAACAGGCGTAAACACATTAAGAGAGACAGTAAGGGATGCAAATTGTTAAACAAAAATATTAAAGTCCACTTTAGATGTCTTCAGGGCTTTTCAGTACCCGAGCTTAATAAAATTAACCAACTATTGCAGCTTAGCTCCTGTGCTTAGCATTGCTATCAGAAGCAATCAATAGGAAATTCAGCCTTAAATGGTATGGGTTTGGGGTACAAATTGTAGGTTCTGCTCTGAAGTGGAGAACAACTCCCCAGGAATATTGTCAGCTGTGCAATTTCAACAAGGTAACTCGTCACAGTGCTCCTTCGTGCACTCCTGTGCTTCGACCCTTTTTAAAATGCAGTGCCCTTTGAAAGGAAGAGTAAATAATTTCAACTATTACTCCGGTTTCATATGTAAAAACAGACAGTGCTTGTAGGAAATACAGACCTTGAAAAGTGAGCTGAACACTTGTTAGTCGAAGGATTAAGTTAGCTGGCCAAGAGAGACTTACTGCCCTACAAACCTCCATTGAAATCTGAAGGGGTACAAATATTTTTTGCTGTTTCATTTGAACATATGGTTATTCAGTAGTGGCAAATATTCATTGAATTTACTGTTTAAACAATATTGCATATTAGTTGAATATTGTGTCTGTAGCATGCAATTTGAGCATCACTCAGTAGTCCCCTCTCTTGTGCTCACCACTTCACTTTGATTTTGGCATTTCCTGGGCTCTAAAGCATTTGTCATGTATCAATTCCCATGGAGTTCCCAACTTTTCATCCCCCCAGGGAGCCTATGCATGTTTGACTGTGGTGGAAAAGGGGAATGTCTTGGTGCTGAGGTCTTTTTGTTCTGGATGTATGCTAGATACCGACTAGGTGTGATCCTATTTCAGAATTGTACCATTTTTGTGATTTTATTGCCTGTATCAGGTAGAACCTGGAGGGTCCAAGACGTGCATGCTTTGCACATCCATGACAAGACACAGTTTCTAGTCCAAAGAGCTCGTTTGTGTTCTAAGGTGAAACTCATCAAGTGAATGCAACAAGAAAGCAGAGAGAAAAGGAGTTTCATGACAGAAACTCCTCAATACGTGGATTGTCTTCCTGCATCTTTCACCAGTTCAAAATCCATTTTTTTATATGACTAAGCTATTAATAACATTCAATCCTGTTAATCAAAGGAGAGTGTCTCCAATGCTGCCTTCTGTATGTGTAGCAATCATCGTCATAGCAATTAGTGTCCTGCAGTCTGTGGCTTGTCCCTCTAGGATGAAGCATACAGCACAAGTTCTTCTGAGGAGAGCTGAGTAACATCAGGTAGGATGAAGGAAGCTCCATTGCTCCTACAATTTATTAGCTTTCATCTTAATGTAGCTTCATCCTAAAAACCAGGCCTGAGGAAGCAGCTCCTTTGAGGCTGTTTGGGCTCTTGTGTGCTGAGTTGTGGTGGTTTATGCCAGCACATCTCCCTGGCCTTTGTGAGGGATGGCTGAACAGCAGGAGGATCTATTGAAACAAGCCCCCGCCAGCGCAGGACGATCCCTGGTGTTACTGAAGGCAACTCTAAGGAAAGACATGGGCTGGCACACATATATGACCTTCTTCTGGAAGGAGCCAAGTGTCGGGGAGGCGTTTGGCCTGCGTTGGCAGCCAGACTCTCCCTGGACACCCGTGCCCTATCAGTACACATCAGCAGACTGAACAGACTTGCAGCGGGCAACCTTTAAGAAGTGATCTCTGAGGTTTTATTTCCCTCACAGCCGGATCCTGAGCAATAGACCTGTCACCTGCGAAACCTGTTGCAAAGCTGTGTCCGTATGAGTTTGAATTTCAGGCATTCTGGTGCTCTACACAACACCTCTACTTCATCGCTCCCTGTATGGAAAAGTTTGCACAGTTCCTGTGCCAAGTGAAGTTCTGTGTTAATCAGGAGCATGATATATATATCTCACCTGCAGAGAGAGAAGTTCCTCCAGATAAATATTCAAGTCATTAAGAATGCATTACATGGAGCAGAAGCTCCAAACACAGTTTCCACTGCTGTGGGTCCTTTACCAGCAGAAAGAATGATTCTAAAAATCTATTTAAAATTAACAAAAAGAATCATTAAGCAGAGTAAGATTTTTAAAAATGCACTTTCAAGCTGGGAAACCACCTCATTTAGTATAATGAGCGAGCAGATCCTTGGGCCCTGAAGAGAAGCAAATTGAAACAAAATGGCTCCAGCACTGACTTGCATAATGATGGACCGAGCACGTGTCCTAGCATGTAATGATCCCGTCTTTCCCACGGGGCTTCAGAAAACAGCGTTTATTGTGACAGAAGACTCTGGCCGGGACACTGTTTCCATCAGGCAAAAGAAAAGGGCTGGTAACAGTATTGAGTATGGAGTGGAAGAAGAGGAGGAGAAAAGTTAGCGAAGTTTTAAGGTCACAAGCACTGGGGAGGAGAATAGTGATAATGCTCACAGGAGTAGAGTGGGAGGCAGGAAAAGGGGAAGGGCTCACGGGACAGCACGTTTGGGACGGAGGATGAGTTGGGGCGGTTGAGAGACGCTTCCAAAGAGCGGCCAGTTAACTGGGTTAAGAATGGATGAGCAATCCCTGGTGGGATAACTAACCCTCACATGATCTCTTGCCAGTCCTAAAAGCTTTTTTCCAAAGCGGCACAAGGATGCTTTGAGCGAGAAGGAACTGACCCACCAAAAATGTGGTGGTGCAGCACCGACAGCAGCAGTGCACCCAGCAGGTGCGTGTGCGTGTACCTGCCCCACGCTCTTCTGCCTTTCCTGCATAGTGAAGGGTTTTCTGAAGTGGGAGGAAGAGTAGGTGCGTTTCATCCTTGACCCTTCTGCTGAAATGTCAGCTACAGCTAAGGGAGTGTTGAATGACCACATGAGACAAAGACTAAGGAGATGTGGATGCCATCTCCTGAGAACTGGACTGCATCTCTCAACTGCTCTTTCCTATTTTCTGTGCTATTTCATAGAAGTTACTGGGCAGCTGTGAAATGTAAATGGAGCAGTGGATCTCAGCCGGCAGATGCTAGGAATTTCCTCTGTGTGTCATCCCCTCCCCCCGCCTTCCCCAAAGTCCTTGGAGGTCTTGCTCCATTTGTAAGTTCCAACTGCTGCTTAGTCTCTTCTGACTAAGTAGGTTTAGTGGGTCACTGTGCTGAATATTGCCCTGCAGCAAAACCGCTTGTCCACTTTGCAGGTACAGTCTGGAGAGTGGAAGATCCTTAATTAATGACCCACTTTGTGAGGGAGGCAGTGGGATTGCTTTCTGCAGAACATCAGTTAGCTGGCCCCAATGAAGTAACAGCATAGGTAATTTAAAGCTAGATTACTACCCTTTACAGTAACATCAGAAAAAGGTCGACTGTCCTCATCTGTGCTAGCTAAGAATTCAGGAAAAGCACGGGACTGATGTAGCAACTGCATGCATACTCATCAAAACTTGGTGGTCCCAGTGGAACAAGGCTGTGCACTGTCTGTTCTGCATGCAGCCTGGCTGCTGCCTGATCCGTCATCCATTCCCTTTCATCTATCATTGTGCATGGGAAGCAGGGAGGCTCTTCGCTCCTCTGTCTGTGGCTTCTGTCATTTTTTTTATTATTGCACACTGTCAAAATGTTGTCTCTCCCCACACCTCCCTTTTGCCTGTCTCCCTTTGGAATTTGTGCTGAAAGATGAAAGCAAAACCATCTTTCTTGGCTGCTAAACAGGCAGAAGGTTCGTTCTGACATGTGCGTGGCCTGTGGAGGCACAGAGATCACACCGGGGACAAAGAGGAGAATATTTGGGTGGAGAGAAGCCATCTGTTTCTCTGGCTAGAGCATAGCCTACCTTTGTGGGCTCTGGGAGGTTTACTTACTGAAAGAGCCGCTATCATCTCGTTTACCTAAGCCTCCGTTCTGCCACTTGAATGCATCTGTGATCCAGTCCAGCACGGTATTACCAGGCAACACATCAACCTCATCTGTGGATAAGGACACGCAGATCTGTGTTTTGTACTCCTGCAAATCTCCACTGACCGCAAGACTGTCCTGCCCCCCAGCTAAAGCCGTTCCTGGGAAGGCAGGCACACGTGAGTGTCTGTCCCCGCGTTTGCACTGCATGCAGCATTTCGAGCCAGTTCTTTCCTTCCAGAGTCTCGTTTCCAAGGCAAAGAGTCCTTCAAAATCACTCAAAGAGGAGGAGGGGCTGTGGGAGCGGGCTGATGTTGGCATTCGGTGTGGGGGCCCCTGGAAGAATCAACAGAGTCTTTAGCTGTCTGAGGGTAATGCTGGGAACTGCAGGGGAAACTGTGGTCTCTTTAAATACTGGGCTTTCTGGTAACTGTGCAAATTAACAAGATTTTGAGTGGGGAGTTGTCTTCGTCTCTGATCCAAAATGAGATTTGTGTGTCCCCTCACATGTGTCACCATCCCTGCCACCCTAAGCATGCGCTGTGTTGATGAAGAACTTACTAAGAAATGAAGTCTCTAATGTGAATTTTGAAATCTGGCCATGCTTCCTCTCTCTTTTTCTTTTTTCGTTTTCTTTTTTTTTTTTTTTTTTACTCTCTGCCTTGTCTTTATTTTCAATGATTGTTAGAAAACTTGTGTTTCTCCATGTTTAAATACATTAAGGTTGGGCTGTGATGGAAGGGACTGTGATACCATTAGTGTCACATTGATGTTGCAAAGCACCTGAATGTTTTGTCTTTCCAGTGCTCTTCTACCAGCAGGAGCTTTGGTATTCCAGAAGGATATGTAACTGTGGCTTCAGATTTATGGATATTGCCAGAACTCCAGTGTTACTGTCTGGGATTCCTCATGCCTCTCCATCCGAACCACTGTCCTAAATCTGGTTGGATCCTGAGGTCCCCTCAGTCATTCAGGTCTCTTTTCAAGAAAGCTGAGCTGTCAAATCCTGGCACTCTGGTTGGATTTCAGCGAGTGCGGTTCTGACAGCACCCATCTCTCTGCAGTTTCAGCTGCATTCTCTCATCTTTGCTTCCTTTCTTAAATGTCTGTGTAATAGTGTTATGTCTGTTCACTCACACATCGGGGACCACTGGAATTTAGGGTTTATAAACTGCTTTTTTTTCCCAAGTCTTGACTGTATTCAGTGCTGTTCAGATTTAGTCACTTGAATGTCTTTATAAGGCCATTGCATCTGTGGTTTGGGTTTTGTTTGCAGTAAATTCTTAGTTACTCCAGTAGTGTTAGCATAAGTCACAGAAAGTATTGATGTCCCAAACATTTGCTGCAGCCTTAGGAAGAGAAAAACAACCCCATTTTGTACCATCCCACCATACGTGTCCCAGCAGTTCAGCAGCGGTGCAAATTGTTGGCACCCCACGATGTGATCCCAGGTCAGCCACTGACCTCCTGCAAAGAGGATTGCTGGCAGCCAGTTTAGCGGGGCAGGATTAGAAGAGGAGGAGTGGATTATGTGAGTACAAACTAAAGGTAATTGATAAGCAGCGAGGAAATGGAATCTGAGCTTGGAGGAAGAAGCAAGCAGTTCTGAAACAGAAGTTTTTCTTGTTTCCTTAGCAAGTATGGGACTTCAGTTATTCTGCACAGTCCTGGCTCCCATTTAAAGACAGTGAGATACTCTGTTTATTATCCTTGCTATTTGGGAAATCAAAGGTTTGTCACTGTCCTTGAAAATAAGAATTAATGCAGTTGCTTCTATAGTGCCAATTAAATCCTCCATTTAATTCTGGGAGCCAGCTGGAGATGTTTGTGACTGGGACTTTAGATGTACTCGTCTTAATGCATCTATCTTAGTTGCTGTTGGTGTTTTCCCTCTGTCTGGTGCCTTATATCCCAGGACAGCTGCTTCTGAGGATGTTAGCACTATCTAATCCCCCACATTCGTGGCCTTCTGGTTCAACCTCTCTCTTTGATCTCAGACCAAAAACTCCATTTAGTTGTCTAAATGTAATGAAGCCCAAGGTGGTCTCATCCTTACACATGGAAGTGAACATTTAAGAGCTGGTTTAAAACTGCCCAACTGAACAGAAAGTTAATGGTGGTTGTTAGAGGGTTACTGTTCCTTCTAGCAAATCGTGTTTTGTGTGCGGAGCTAACAGTTAGGGGTGAGAGTTGTTTGTTAGACTAAGATTTCTAGATGTTGTCTGATGCTTCTTGTAAAGCTTGCTGTTCCACACAAGGCTTCTGATACAATTGCTGTTTTGGGATCCTCCCTTTACCTGCATTGGTAGTCTCGTCGAGCTTTCAGGAAAGCCTTTGGCCAGTGGTAGGGTTGGGAGAGCTATTAGTGTTTGGGTTTCTTCATTTAATGCAAATTTTGTTTCTTCCTGCTGCTGGAGCATCTTTTCCTGCTTCTTGCCACAGCTGCAGTCCGGGTACAGGCGAGCGAAGGCTGGTATTTCAGGGAGCAATGTTAGATTCAAACCCGGGGCTCTGATTCATGATCGAGCTCAGCTGTGTCCACCGAACTGGAATAGCTTCTCCTATGTGTATCCTTATCCAGCATGAGGTAATTTGATTGATTTCACTTTCCAGTGAAAGAGGATTACCGGATTTGTGTTACCTTACTCTGCTTTTCCCACTGATAGCCACCACCCACAAAGCAGAACTCGATAGTCGCTGACTAGCTGCCCAAACCACAGTACCTTGTGAGTCTGTAATACCGTATTTTTACAAATCTCAAAACTTTGCAATGATTAAACAATAATTTAGCAAATTAGGGTGATTTTTTTCTTATTCGTTTCTTTCTAAGTTAAGCTCTGTTTAAAATGTAGTGAGCCTTTTCTGACTGTAGCTTTGAAAAGCTTTGCAGACTTAGCCGGCTGTTACTGTATTCAGAAGTATTGTTATGATGACAGCTCATTCCTTGAGGAATGTGATTTTCATCTGGCTGGTTGCTCTTCTTGCAGAGCGCCACGGTGATCCGTAGCTGCGAGTGCAGAAGCCTGATCAGTCGCGCTTTCTGAAGAGCCCGTCCAGGACTGGCTGGACAGGACCGAATGCCCTGTATTTAGCACTTTGCGTAGCAATAGAGAAAATGAATAAAGGAAAGCGAGTCTCGGCATGTTCTCTGGCAGTCGGTTAAGTCGGAGTAGCCTGCACTGTCAACACACATGACGGAGCAGGGAGAAGTTAGCTCTCTTTAATCACTTTACTAGTGTTCGGGCTTCCACTTTTTGCTTACACTTGACTCATTGGAGTACTTGTCAGCTGGCCTAGCTGGCTTGTCATGTTATCTGTTGTGTCCCTTTGGCCATCCTGTCTCCCTTGCAGGAATGACAACTCTTTAATTAAGGTATTATAGGAGGATGGACCTGGCTGCAGGTCTCTGTTAGAAGCATCACCACCCGGTCTCGAGATGAACAGCTGTATTGCCTTGTTTCCCAAGAGCTCATGTAACAGGAACTAACTTTTCCAAGGAGACTTTTTTTGACAAAAAAACCCAATCTTTTCCTTTTTTTTTTTCCTTTTATTCCTCTCCCCCTCCCCAGGGAGATCTGGTATTAAAATATTCAGCTGTCTGTCTCATTTCTTAACATGCAATTTGTCAGGAAGTGAGTTTCCATTAAATTCTTGATAATTAGCATACTTGGACTTTGATAGACATTTTTCTTTTTTGCAACAATATTTTTTTCTTAGCTCATTATCTGCATGCAAGATCAGTCAGCTAAATTCCTGTCTATCAGACATCTCTATCTTGGCTCATTTTTAACCAGTTTGAGGTCCAAAAGTATTGCAATGAATTACTGCAGCGGGTCTCAGATTTTTACATGGGTCACAGGTGAAATGAGGTGGGAAAACTCTGCGTAGAACATGCTAAATGCTTTCTCCTTCCATGCTCTCTGTTTTGAAATTATACTTTTCCCTGTTTTCTGTGCTAAAAAGGGAAGCAGGAATTCAGGCCAGGTCAGCAGTAGGGTGGTATTTGGAGAGCCGTAATCCTTTAAAACAAGGTATTTAGTATTTAGTCTCCCCTTTGGAAAGGACTGGCAGGACTTAAGGCAGCCTCTCTATGTACGTTATGCTTAGTTATAGCTGGGCTTATTGAGCTCGTCGCTATCACAGGCACTGGATTCAACTAATTTTTTATTATTCATCACAATGTGTTCTTTGACTAAATTGAGTTTTCCATTGCTATTGCAGCTGCTTTCTCAAAAGAGCTGGTTATAAATGCACAGCCTCTTTTTCTGAACATACTGCTTAAAAAGCACATGGACATGGCTGTATTAACATAAAAATCTCTTCTTGCTTAGTTACTCATCCACTGGCCTTTTCTCCCGTGGGTGGCTGTTGTAAAAGAGCTCTTGGAAGTGCAAACACTGCTGCAAGTTCTCAAGTAGTTCTGTCCAGCAGCTTGTCAAAATGTCAGAGGAGAAGACAGCCGCGGCAGAAATCCATGACATCCATGGCAACGTCCAGTACGTTTTGCCCCGGGGTAATGCTAAAGTAAATTATATATTAAAAATTAGGTAGGGAGAGTAGCAAAGAGGTAGCTAATCCCACTAAGCCATGGGCTAGAGAGAGTTTTCGGCCATGAGCAGGGAGTGAATCGATCACAGCTGGCCACAATGGGCCGTCCAGTCACATGAACTTCAAAGGGGTTCTCGGCAGCTATGGGTTCTCTCAGGCATACTAATACCTTCCAGGAGCAGAGGGAGAAGGAAAGGATGCTCAAAGGGGGCAGACTGGGTTGCCCACCTGACAGTTAGTGAAAGGAGATTAAGGGAAAAGTAGGAATTGTCATGGTTCTGCATAAGTACATTCCTCCGTGAAGCAGTGTGGAGGCTCTGGGGCACTCTCACAGCAAGGGAGGAACCGCAAGCAGCAAATGACGTGGAAAGCTCTTCTAAAATTCTTTTTCTAATCAGTCTTCACTGCACGTGTGCTTGGTGTCAGACACTGCGTAGCTCCCACCTTGAAACCAGGGCAGACAGGAAAATGGCATATGGAAAGTGAGCCAGGCTCTGCGTGGCCTTGCTTTAGATCCTTTGGGTCTGGAGTGCAGATGGACGCATGAGCCAGCTGTTTGGACTTTCCTGGCCCCAAGCAGCAGGGCTCTTGATGGGCCTCGGGTCCCCTATTTACCACTGATTTGAATCTTGTGCACTTCAAAGGTACCGCCTTCGAAAGATAATCCCTAGCTATGCATCAGCCCATGGCTTCTGGCACTCTGACTTTAAAAGAGGTAGAGCAAACTTTGCAAATAATACCAGCGGATTTTGGTCCTATCCCTCATTCCCATACCCAAACCTTGTTCGTACCACTGCCTAGTTAGTGTTGAGAGGAGGAAAGCATATAGAAATCAATCTAGAAGTTAAACGTAAGCTAAAACCAAAGGGTCGCACCATGACCTGACCATAATTCCAAGACTCCCTTGTCCTCCCTGGGAGCCCATGTTCTTCTGTATGGGCTACTTGGACAACAGGGCAAGGAGGAGAACGTAGGTTAACAGAGTTTGAGTGTTTGCCGTTGAATTCTTCTCTTCAGATACAAATATCCGTGCAGGACTGTGGCTGAGGCCGTCGGACTTCTGGCTCAGGTCGGTGAGTCCCTGGAAAGCCGCGTGGCTGAAGGGTTAGCCAAGGAGGATAAGAGCGAGCTGCTTTCACCGCTGAGGTGGCTGCAAGCCACCGCACGCGGGCGTGAGGTTGGAGGCAACTCGTAGGTGTGCTGCTGAGGGAGCTGGCTCACAGCTGCGAGCTAATCAAAGTCAACGCTCTTCCCTTCTCTCCTTCAGAAGGGGACCCTGTCCTCGTTTCTAGGCTGCTGCAAGCCGAGTGGCTGCTTTTAATAGAGTGTGCACAGAAGATGGTTGTAGGCAATTGAATTAGGGTTGCGTTATTAGTCCATCTGTGCAATATGCTCTGTTTATCGACAATCTGGTTAGAGTGGCTGGAGCTTGTTAAAGGTAAAGTGTTTCCTACTGTTGAATTTTGGGAGTTGTCCACCTGTTAAGAGAAAGCAGCGCTGGAGGAAGGGCTCTCTCTAGAGTGAAAAGGGGCTCGGTGTGAACTGTCTGGAAGCTTCTTTGCTGTTTGTTCTGGGTTTCTGGAAGGGAGGAGGGTTGCATGGGAAAGGATCATCAGATAGCAGGATTTCGCTCTGCAGTTTGTTGTGGTGTGCGCTCCATCCGCTTGCGGCAAGGGGCAGCTGTTGGCGTGTGGGATTGTGTGCAGGGCTCCAGGGAGAGCTCTCTCTGCTCACATTTCTGAAGTTTGCCCAGTAGAACGTGATCTGCAGCAGCCATAAGCCAAAGTCAGTCTCTGGATGTCATTCTGTCCGTGAGGGATCTCTGTGAATGAAACTGGTGTGCATCAGAGGGGAGAAGCGTGCGCTGCGTTGTTGGTTCAGGAAGATGTGGCATGACGTTTTGCAGCAGGTTTTATGTGCACGTGTCAAGCTCCTGCCTGTAACAGTAGTCTTGCTGTGGTTTTTGAGATAGAAAGCTTATCTTCATAGATGATCACTAAAAGAGTAGGGAACAAATACAGCAATTGCTTATGCAACGAGTACAGTGCTTTTTGAAGACAGCAGGTGCATACTGTTGCCTGAGGAATAGAAAAATGGCCAGAATCATAATTCTTTACCAAAACCGTGATATTCGTTCAGGCTTATGGTTTCCCTGGAATCCCTTAATTCAGAGTTTGGCTGTCAGTGCACTCCCATTTCGTTCACCAGCATCAGACATTTATCCTTGTATACCAGAGCTATCCATAGTGGTCCAGTCACGTGGCTCGTAACTAAACTCGATGGGGTTTTTTCAGTATTGGGTCCCAATAAGTGAGCTCAATTGTTGCATATTACAAGAGAACACAAAATGTCTTTGGTATGTGTATCTGTTTATAGGTTCATAGTGAAAACCCCATGCAGAGAAGCAGCAGTGATGATTGAAGGGGATGTGGGAGTGACTTAGGAGAACAGACATTGAAAATCTAAATAGGTGTAACTTGACTACAAAGCAATTTGTAGGACATGCTGTAACTGTATTTAGAGCTTGAAAGTAACAGGAAGAGGGATAACTGTTTAGGATGATCTAACGGGGATTCAATTTAAGCAAAGAATCAAGTATCACAATTCTTTGTGATAGGGGTATATAAAATCTTCATTCTGAACCAAAAGAGCTTCTACCACTTTCTTTGTACAAACCAGAAAGTAGTCGTAGTGTATGGAACAACACTGCATAACACGAGAGGTGTGTTTAACCCTTATAAGATATATATTGTTCTTGAAATTGAGTTGCAAAGCAACTTCGATTTCTAGAAATCCAAGCTCCAAAGGACATATCTTGAGCACCTCAAGGGTTCTTATTGTGGTTAACTAATTTCAAAAGAATCAGAAGGTGCTAAACAGCAAACTCTTTCTGGTGGGTTGAGCACGGCTGGACACCAGGTGCCCACCAAAGCCACCCTATCAACTCCCCACCTCAGCTCGATAGGGGAGAGAAAATATACTGAAAGGCTCGTGGGTTGAGATAAGGACAGGGAGATCACTCAGCAATTACCATCATGGGCAAAAGAGACTCAACCTGGGGAAATGAAGTTAATTTATTACCAATCAAATCAGAGTAGGATAATGAGAAATAAAAACTAAGTCTTAAAACACCTTCCCCCCACTGCTCCCTTCTTCCTGGGCTTAACTTTACTCCCGAATTCTCTACCTCCTTTCCCCGAGTGACGCAGGGGAACAGGGAATGGGGTTGTGGTCAGTTCATTGTACATTTCTGCCGCTCCTTCCTCCTCAGGGGGAGGACTCTTCACACTCTTCCCCTGCTGCAGCGTGGGGTTCCTCCTACCGGAGACAGTCCTCCACAAACTTCTCCAACGTGAGTCCTTCTCACGGGCTCCGGTTCTTCATGAACAGCTCCAGCATGGGTCCTTACCACAGGGTGCAGTCCTTCAGGAACAGACTACTCCAGTGTGGGTCTCTCATGGGGTCACAAGTCCTGCCGGCAAACCTGCTCCAGCGTGGGCTCCCTGTGGGGTCACAGCCTTCTTCGGGCATCCACCTACTCCAGCTTGGGATCCTCCCCAGACTGCGAGTGGATATCTGCTCCACCATTAACATCCATGGGCTGCAGGGGGTCAGCCTGCCTCACCATGGGGAATCTCTGCTCCACCACCTGGAGCACCTCCTCCCCCTCCTTCTTCACTGACCTGGGTGTCTACAGAGTTGTTTCTCTCACATATTCTCACTTCTCTGTTCTGGCTGCTGTTGTGCAGCAGTTTTTCCACCTTCTTAAATATGTACTCACAGAGGTGCTACTGCTATTGCTCAGGAGCTGCTGCCATTCGCTCAGTCGGATGTAGGGGAAGCTTCTAGCAGGTTCTCACAGATGCCACCTCTGTAGCCCCCGTGCTACCAAAACCTTGCCACGCAAACCCAATATGCTTTTGCTGAAACTCTGTACGCAACTTGGAAAAGTCAGAATTTTAAGCAATATCGTTTGTACTGTCATGAAGGTTCACATGAACCTGGGAGCGCTTATCTTCAGTTACCTGACAGTGGCCTGAAGCAACACAGTATGAAAGGTGGAGAACAGCAAGGGTGCATTAAAAATTGCTGTTAAGACCATACGCATTACCACAGCATGCCAGTCCTGCGCGGGAGCATCTCTCTTCATTGAGAGCTGTGAGACTGCAAAAGTCAGCCCCTACGAAAATGAGCAACACAGTTTAGAGACAGTCTGCATTTCTAGAGATCAAACCTTGAAAAGCCAAGGATCACATAAAATGTCTTAAACCATGACAGTCGTGTATTCATTCTCTTCATCTGGAAGAAGGAAAAGTTTAATAACTGAGAGCTAGACTAGGGAATGCAATGTATCCAGTTACTACAGAGAGAGAGAAGACTGCAGAATATCAATGCACTTTGAAATCAGTATCCTGGTAGACCCTGGTGTATTTGTGATGATTTGCAAGTAACCTGACAGTGCATGAAATAATTGTCTTTGTAGATACGAAACAACATTGACATCGACTTTGAAATTTAAATGAAAGAAGTACAGTAGAGTTCTTTCAGATGCATAACCTTCATGCCTTGACTTATTTTTTCTTTATAATAGGTTAATTACTTGAACAGGTATTAGTTAAAGAGGTTTCTATTTTATTATAAAGCAGAAACAGCCGTGTAAGGATCTGTGTTCCTGAACAGTTGCAGTATATTGCTTCCTGCCCTGTATATGAATATGACCCAAAACAAAGTGATTTAATTGTCTGGGAGTAAATAATTGTTGTTCGGGAAATGCTTTGTTTGACCTGTCCTGTTGCCACTGCGAAATGCAAATCACAAAGAAAATAGCATTATAGTCTCATTTGTTTGTGTGCTGTGTGCGGTACACACAGCAAATGCACAAGCAGCAGCTTTGGTAGTCGGTTAGAAAGCTCCATTGGTGTCCAGTGTCTTTAATACGATTTCTTAGCAACAAATGGTTGTATTTGAGCAGAAGCTTTCATTGAATAGTTTTGTTTTTTTCAACATCTCGGGTTTGCTATTGTGTGGCACCTGCGGATGATTAGGGAGTTATTCAATATTAATAGGTTTATTTTATCAGGTAAAGTGTTTATTAAACAGAGTTCCCTAGAATATGATAAAATCTTTATTCGAAGCTATGAAGTAGTGATAGAATTTGATGATCCTTCTAATGCATTTGGTACAAAACCAGTTTACATTTCCAACAAAGACCATTGCTGCCCTAATTACAAACTGTTACACTCTAAATAGTAGAATTTAATCTCGTCTAGTCTCAATATCAGCATTTGCTTTATCAGTCTTGTCAGGTGGCATTTGGTTGGGGGGGGGGGCGTTCAATTTCATGCCATTTTAAGCAATTTCACTGGCAAAGCACATAGATTCACAATGTGTTTAAATGGAAAATGGAAATTCTCGGTAAAAACTTGTTAAAATCGCATTTGAGTTGGCGTATAGTCCTCTGTGGGACACGAGTCTGTGTATAATCCTAGCCCTTTCTGTAGCAGCGTCCTTCAACAATCTTCTCCGAGTTGCTTTGTGGAAGAACACACGGTTTAGTTTAACATTTAGCACCCAAGTTCCTGATTTGATAATGGAAGTAAATTCACGTTATAAATACCCAGAATTGAGAATGTCTAGGCAAACCTGGCTGCCAGGTGAGCTGTAACTGTTAGCCAGAGCTAATGAGCGATGCACTATATTGTAGGTAGTTTAAAATCTGTTGTTTTCCAGAAATCCAACTCAACAGGGCTACAGTTGGTGTCATTTTTGGTGGAGGGTGGAGGACCGGTTGCATTGCTTTCTATGGCTTTACCTGGGTCAGGATGTGCACAGAATCCTAGTGCTGTCCGGGGAAAACAGTGTCAAGTCTGGACAGTGTGAACACATGTGCAATGAAATAAATTGGCTCTTCTGCTATAAAATGTGGTAGGTTCCCCCTGGAGGAATGAGCTCTCTGGTAGGAGATTGAGGAGTACAGAGAGGCTTTTTTTCATACGATCCCAAATTTCCAGGTATTCTGCGTGCTCTCCTTTTGTTCTTAAATTCGCTTGACCACAGCTGTGGCGAGCGTGCTGCACTGCTGGTATTGTCCATGATGCAGGTGTAAGCAGTGCATGTGAGCCAAGGAGGAGTATTTGTTTACCAGGATTTCTTAACTTTCCCTCCCTTCCTTCTGTTTTCTCTTTCCCCACCTGCAGCACAAGGGAATAAGTCAGTAATAAGTGATAAAATACTGCTTGGGTTTATTGTTTAATTCCCTTAGCACTTGATTTCTGGAGAACATAGGTTTAGTTAAAGCAGTCCCTGAGCAACAATCTGGCTATCATTCATGCTTCCTTTTCTTACCAAGACATAGGAAGCCCTAGGTCTTCACAGAGATGAGTCTTTCAGAGATTGAGAATATATCCTCGTTGCTCTTAAGTGTGCTCAGGATGTTTTGTCATCCTGGACAATATTCACCTCTTGATAACGGTAACCTGACTTCCAGAAAAATCACATTTGGCCTGAAGTCAGTATTTTGGCCAGTCTTTTTTCAGAAGTTATTAACCTGAGGGCAATATTCAGCTCCCACTGAGAATCTGCCTATTTCTCTTCAGTGCCTCCATGGGAAAATATTTTGAAAATCTGGCTCCAGTCTGTGCTTGATGAGCAGGCAGAACATACTTCTGAGATTCCTTTTTAGACACCTCATTCCACGTCTTACTGCAGAAATCACTGCAATCAGGAGAGGCAGGAATGCAGCTGGTAATTTGTGCTAGCCAGTCTTTTTAGCTCTCTGGACTTGATGAAAGCACCATCTCAATTTGGTAATACTAACAGCTAAGCCTGGTTTCATTACTGCTTGCACAGACTTTTGTGTAAAAGAGATCAGAAAAAAGCTGGAATCGTAACTAAGAACCAGAAAAGGAAGTCAGAGCAGGAAATGGGCATATCATGTCCCATAATTTGCCAGTGTATCTTAGTCCTCCATTGTTGTAAACTTCATATTCTATTTCTGTTTATCCATCCTTTCTCCGAGGCTGCGAACTCAGAATAGCTTTGCTTGTGATATCCCCATCTGTCCCAGCTGTGTGCTATTTCTGAGCGGATGATGCCATTTGCAGCGTGTTGCCATACTGTGTAACTTTTGGAATGGGCAAATATCCACCCAAAGCTGTGTGGGCAACACCAAAATTTATTACCCTGGTGACCCTGCTCAGCTCTCCAGGGGCTGAAGGTTAGTGCACTAATTTATGGTATCCATCTACCTTCTGCTGTGGTACTGTTTCAAAATACCTTCTGCGTTTCAGGGAACGTCTTGAGTTCAGTACATTTAAATCACTTTTATATGATTTTAGGCTCAATAAGGTAAATTTGTTGCCAGTATAAAATGTCTTCGAGTATTTCGGGAAGAAGGGTTTGTTTGAGCTGGTGTTCATTGTGGGAAGATTAATGGGGCCGCCGTTCCCATTAAATTGTTATTGGCCCTTAACTTCCTATAATGGGTCAGGCATCCCTACTTTTAGCTTCAGGACAAGTTTACCCAGTGAACAAATTCTCATCTTGTATAATATCTTTCTTCAGAAAAGTTCCGTTCATCTTTAGCATCTGGTTTCAATAGGGTCTCTGCTTTATATCCAGTCCCACATCTGTGTAATTTGAGCTGCAGAGGCAGGTTAAACAACTTGGGCAAGGTCCCGTGGCACATCCTGGTGTCTCCCCAGTACTGTAATACAACTGTACAGACATCTGTGCTTGTGGAGTCCTAGATAATACCTTTTTCAAACTGAATCTGTCTTGGATCATGGCTGTTCTAGTTCCTCTGTACTACATATATGTAGAGACATATATGAAATGTTTTGCAGAGTGCTTTAAAAGAGCCCAGCCTACCTCCATGAAAGACAGACCCAAGGAGAGTTACCATTTCTCTGAAAGTGTTTGTGTTGTGGAAGCGCCCAAACTCAAGCTCAGTCTGTAGCACGCACGGGGGTGCAACTTACTTCAGCCAACCGTAAAAATGGGTTACGCTGTGTTTGTTGCAGTCACAGCTGCTGTGCTGGCATTGGTGTCTTATTAAGCTGCGGTGACAGAATCGGGGAACATAAGCCCTTAAATGTGTGGCTCTGGCAGCAGTCTCACTATCGAAAGGAGGTGTTTCTGTTCAGGTGTTACTATAATAACAGAGTGGTTTGTTTTTCAGTAATGCATTTCTTCACCTTTCTGGTTTCTCTGTCCTCCTGCGACAGAGCTTGCCTGTCTTCTCTTATGCGAGAAGCTTCTTGGGAAGGACCCCTTCCAACATCTGAGAAGAGTGCTGGGTGCTGCAGCAGGTCCATGTCAATCAGGGTAGCTTTTTGTCAGGTGTCTGCTGTCCCCAGGGGCAGTTTTTCTCTGTCTGGTCATCAGCATGGCAGCCAGAGCTCTGGTGAAAGGGACAGTGCAACTATGCCTCTCCCTGGCTGGCTATAACATTCCCAACCCAGGGTATGGTGTCTTGTCTCTGCCACATTGAAGAGAGTATCCAAATTTGGAGGGAAGGAGGAAGTGAGCGAGGAAATAAGTAGACTTTTATTTTTTTTCTTAATGCTTTATGACAATTTGTCTTTAATCTCCAGACAAACCATACCCTTCCTTGAAAATTTGTGCATCTTCAGGAACTGGTGGGCGTCAGGTGCTGAGCCTGGTTCAGCGTGGGAATCTGACCTATCTCCTCTCCCGCCTCCCTGAAGGCACAGTATGTTTCCTACACCGTCCCGCCCGAGGCTGAGGTGCAGTCCTACAAAAGCAGGTGCTATATGACAGCCAAGGCACAACATACCACCTCCCAGCCCACTTCTCTGCTCCGGTAAATAAAACCAAAGGGTGCCTTCATTCATCTTTCCCCGTACATTTGTATTCCTTTTACCAGACCTTTTGTGCGTACCATCTGTGCGTCCTGCCAGGGTACTGTGTCCCCCGACGCTCTCGTCTGCCTGCCCCGAAGGCAGGCAGCACTGTGCTTGTGTTCAACAGCTCACGCTGTCTTCTGTGCTCGGTGGTTTGCTGAATTGCTGCTGTCCTGTCACGCAAGGTGTCTTCTGTCTTGACTCTCTTGTCAGAGTGGAACGTTGCCTGCTACGTGGGAAACATTGCCACCCTCATCGGGCTGTTGGGGCTGATCTTTTGCCATGCTACTTACAATTCTAAAGGCCCAGGATTTCTTATAAACTCTTTTTCTAATAAATTAATCTCTAAGGACATGCTTTTTAGTGGGCCTTTTTTATTAAGGAATGTTATTTATATACAAACATACAGTAAATACGTGAGAAAGATGTACCTTGCTGAAAGCGTACTGACTGGAACTTAAAAGGCTTTTTTAAGCCTCTATGTCAGTCTCTGCACGCTTTTTATCTCTTGCACTACAGAGAACAATTTCCTCTGATGCCCTCTGCTTTGAGGAAGTTCTGTAATTTAACTTCTGGTTTCCAGCATCCTCCTGTGCCTTTTATCTCATGTCTCATAATTTTAAAGAATTTCGTTAGCCACTTTAAGGACATTGCTTTAGCTAGAATCTACCATACTCTGTAAAGCCTTTTAAAAATCTTTTAAAGCCTAGTATTTCTTATGCTGGCTCTTATAAGGACTGTATTTAGCACTTGAACCAAACATGCTGGTCTTGCTAAAGTCTACGTCTTCCCTACAGCTCTTGGAATGAAAAGTATTTGCAGGGCTTCCAGGTTCCACCCAGGTCTCTTTTCTGAGCACCTTCAGAGCTCCTTCATTCATACCCGCCAGCCTGGACCTCCCTCTCCTGCCCGTCCTCTCCAGGGAGCTCTTGCTGCGCACCCCGTGCCCTGGTCTCTTTGGAGTCTGAGCGAAAAGGAGAAGATGGTCCCAGCTGGGGGCTTGTTCTTCACGTTGTCTGGGTTTCTTCTGCCTCTTAACTGGAATCGCCACCTCCAAAAGCAAGTGCAGTTACAGGACTAAATTTTCCAAGTGTCTTTGTTCTAAATTTAGGATCTCGTGTTCCTGTGTAACCTCTTGGAACAGCTCGTCTTCTCCAGAAGCTATGCTTTCGCTAATACTGCTTAACTGCAGATTAATAATGATCTTCTGGCCACCATGCTTCTTATTAAATATTTATATTGTGGTAGCACATAAAGGCTGTAATTGGGGTCTAATTGTGCTGATTTATTCAGACCAGTTCTGAGACCTTTGCTACCACTAACTCTGCAGCTAGCAACCCTCCTACGTGTCCTTCTCCTTCACTGTCATTTTCCTTGGTCAGGTCAGCACATGAAACCAATCCCTGATTCCCTGGTGTGGAAACTGAACGGCCGAAAACGGCAGTGCGCTGACAGCTCTGTGCGCTTGTTCTGTCTTCAACCCTTCTTTGATTTATTCCTGGGTTTTTCAAAAAGAAGGGGACAGGGCAGCCTGTCTCCTGAATTCCCCCCGCAAATTTTTGCCCTCGTCAGTGTCTCTTTTATATGTCTACTGATTATGAAGATCGTGAGACAGCCCAGGTGAGCAACCGCCTTCTTCCCTCACACACGTAATGCAAATTGCTTCTCAGCTTAAACTCCATAGCTCAGCTGCTGCCGATGCCTTATACATGTTGAAGAATCTTAATATCTTTCCCATTTCTTAAAAATTAATCTCCTTTAATCCTGGCAGCACTGTAAGGTTCAAAGATGTTTTACATTATGTACAGGTAGGATTATGGCTTATTCGTTAGTAGAAGGGAAAGATTGATTTTTTTTTTTCATTGCATCCCTGGTAGTTTTTTCTTTGCTGAAATCCCAGTTGATGCTTTTTTTCTCTGCTCAGCCTGACTCTGCAGAAGGTGAAGATATAACCCTCAATATGAAAAGTAAATGCCACAAGTCCTGTTGAAAGCAGCAAAATAGCACCGCTCTTTCTGTGACAGAGATGTAGTATTCTGAATTAAGTTTTGCAAGGTGATCTGCCCTTACACCCTCCGCTCTCCTGTTAGCCAGTGTGTTATCGTCTTCAGTTTTCATTGTTTTAATGGTTGCTCTGGTCTGGAACAAAGAGAATTTCAGATCCACAGCAAGACAAAGCTTGTCTTCAAGCTTCAGGATTTCCTTAAACTCTTAGGTCCAGTTGTCAACGCATATCTGTCATATCTTAGGCGGCAAATCACTCTAAGGCAAAGCAGAAGAAATTCTCAGCGTGAAGTGCCCCCAAACCCTTCTTATAGCGATAGGGACACTGCAAGATGTGCTTCGCCTAGTCTCCCTGGGTGATTGAAAATGGAGCTTTGTTGACAAGCCATAGACCAGTTGTTTATTTATTTTAAGAAAGTGGGGCAGAATACATTGGCGTGTTACAGAGCAAAGTCATCTAGCAGAAGTAATGACGGAAATTCTGAAATAACACAGTTGTTTTCAACTTCACCTTTTTTTTCTTTCTTTTTTTGTCTTCATCATAACTGGACATATTAGGGCTGTGCTAAAGGTTGGAATCTTCTGTTCGTGTCCTCGTGTTTCGTAAGGACTAGACAGCACAAAAGACAGGTGAGCTTTGAAGTAACAGGTCCCTATAGGTCCAGTGATTTCTTTTGCACAAGCACATAATCTAGTGTACAACTCTATTTCTGTATATCAAAGAAGTCTTTAGGGCTAAAAATCACTTGGCTCCCAGTCACAGCTCAGTTAAGTCCTGTTTGTAGAATATGATTACTAACATATGAGATGGGACCAAGAGTGTTAAGAATTCATAGAATCATAGAATGGTTTAGGTTGGAAAGGACCTTGAAGATCATTGAGTTCCAACCCCCCTGCCATAGGCAGGGACACCTCCCACTAGACCAGGTTGGCCAAGGCCACGTCCAGCCTGGCCTTGAACACCTCCAGGGATGGGGCCTCAACAACCTCTCTGGGCAACCTGTTCCAGTGCCTTACCACCCTCAAAGGGAAAAATTTCTTCCTAATGTTCAATCTGAACCTGCCCTCTTCCAGTTTAAAGCCATTCCCCCTCATCCTATCACTACATGCCCGAGTAAAAAGTCCTTCCCCAGCTCTCCTGTAGGCCCCCTTTAGGTACTGGACGGCCGCAATAAGATCTCCTCAGAGCCTTCCTCTTCTCCAGGCTGAACAGCCCCAACTCGCTCAGCCTCTCCTCATAGGAGAGGCACTCCATCCTCGTGGCCCTCCTCTGGATGCGCTCCAACAGGTCCACAGGTCCAGTTGAGGGCATTCTGTCTACATTTTAAAGTGGATGTAAATTTGGTATAAGGAGAACATGGAGCAGAATCTGGATGCTTCAAAAGTTGGAAAAGGCACAAACAGGAAGCCTGGTGCAACAATGAAGATCTCCAGAATTTACACAATTAGTATCGTAAATGGGGAATTATGAGCAGGAGAAGAGAGTAAGCAGTACAAAAATAAACCTTTCAGCAGTTCAGTCTGGGAAGACTTCTGGCATGATTCAGTGACTGGTGATTAATGAACAAGGAAGATCCAGAGAAAGAAATGAAATCTAAAAAAAAACCCAAACCAACAGCAAACAAACAGTAAATAAATTAAGTAAATTAGGAAAACTATATGGCCCTGCAGATGAGCGTGATGACAGAGTCATATTGCTGGGATAAGATTTCTCCATCTAGGATGAGGATTTACTGAAATCTCTTACGCCGCCAGAAACTGAGTTTGAAAATGGGGTATACTAAGATTACGGCATGGTCGTAGAGGTCTCAGCTATTCTGAGTCTCGTTTTATGTAGCATCTGGAGTTCACAAAAGCAGTCTGTGTAACACAAAAGCATCTGCAGAATGAGGCGGAGGTTGTGTCTGGGCTGAGCAGGAGCACTTGTGGCTTGTGTGCTGCACGCCTCCAAATAGCTCTGCCTAGTGCTGTGGGTGATCCAAATGTTGTAAAACTTAGTTCCCGGTGTCCTGTTTTTAGCCTGACCCTGCTAGGATGCCCCACAAAGCCACTATTGACACCAATGCCAGCCCAACACTGAAGTTTACAAGAAGGAGCAGGAGGGACAGAGGCCGGTTACCTAAGCTGTAGCCACAAATATGAAAGATGGGGATTTCAGACTCCTAAAGGAAACTGGAGGAACATTCTTTTCCTTTCTGAAGAATTCCCATCAGTCAGGTATGAGGTAAGCTGCTGTTCTGGCCATTATCAGGTTCATGCCCTCAATACCTTACTCCTGAAGACTTTCACGCCAGCTTTGTAAAGTTAAACAGTTCTACTTTGTAACTGTTCTGCTTTGTAACTGTGCACAAGTGCATTGTTCATCAAATGAGACAGTCTAAAATGCACGGAGTGCTTTTCCTGCCAATGGGTTTTATCCTTGTTGTGCAGGAATCAGACTGAGATGATGGTTCTGTCCTCCACGCGTCTCTGGTGAGACTGCCAAGAATGAGGCACCCAATTAGCATCTGCAGTATTTAGGTTTTTATTGTGGAGAGTCTTGCCTGACTAGGAACCCGTCCGAATAAAGCAAACTCCAGCTAAAGCTGCGAAGTTTTCTGTCTTCCTCCTGTTTTCCTGAGCCATCCAGTTTCCCCTTACACATCATTTCAAATGAAGAACCTGTTAAGTTAGAAATGTGCGGTGAGCCAGAGGGACCCGCGCAGCGAAGGTCTGCAGAGGTGAGACAGCTGTGCCACTTCAAAAAGGGGGAACAGAAAGCGTTGCTTCCCACTGTCCCCCAGTGTTTTCTAAGCTGCCACCTTCTTTCCCCTGCGTACAGTATCTGCTGTCTGTGTGAGTGTAATTTAGTGCTAATTAAGAAGTGAGTGGGAGCCATAAGCTCATTTCATTTAGAACCTGGAAATGGCCTCCTGGGAGCCCGGAGAGGGTACCGGCTGCTTTCTCGCCACAAAAGCTTCTCCACCCCACTGCTGTAATTCTAACCACCAAGCTCCAGATCTCAAAATTCAATGCCAGCTCAGATTTACGGAGCATTAAGCGACTGAATTAAATCCTCAGCATTCACTCGGCGTCAGCCTGACTGAGTAAAGGATTTCACGGGCTGGGGTGCTCTACAAGGCCATAATTTATAACATTATGCAGAAGCTGCTCCTCCGAGTTTTATTTTGGCTTGCCGCAATTTCTTTTTATTAAAGCCCCAATAGTATTTGTTGTTTTTCTGTTTGCTTTGATGTGGGAGTTTTAGATTAAATCTAAATAAATAAATGAGGTTTAAAATTAAATTAGGTTTCATTTGCATGAGTTGGGGAGTGAAGTGCATCTTTCTTTCACCGTATAAAACCTAACAGACCCATTACCCATCACAGAGCCCTCAGTTGCTCCTGAAGAAAAATGACATTTCCCTCTGCGTAGAAAATACTTAAAAGTCCCAAGAATAGATTTATAGGAATATTTTAACCTTTTCTTTGATCCTTGAAATGTCATTGTTCTGTAGGCTACATTGCAAAACGTGACCTTTTATAGGAACCATGGGATGGATTTGATCTTTGGAAGACGTTTTAGAGATAATGCACTACAGGGTGCAAAGAATGTTCACTCCTGAAAAGGAGCTGAAAATGTTTTTGTCTGCAGATATTTGTGTTTGTGGTATACCTTAAGGACAAAAGTATTGTTTATGGTGAGGCTTGTACTCCAGGGACAACAACGAAGGAAATAATAAGAGAACATGGCATCTTCTTTTGTTTTAATGCGCAACAGTTTTATTTTCATTACATTTAAAAGAAAAATTTAAGTAGCAGAAATTGTTCACAGGGGAGATGCTTGCAAATGAACATGTTTGAAATGTAACAGTTTTTTCTAAGCACTCTAGCTGTTTGCTTTCCAGAGTACATCTTGACTTCTTGACTGGCAAAACACAAAGCTGAGCAGTGTTCAGAAAGGAAAAGAGCTGACCCTTTTCTTCAGATTTGTGTTTGCTGTGGTAGTGTACCCTTTCACGGTTCTGCAGCCCGTCTCTCTCGAGTCCTTTCTCTATCTGTCTTACACCCAGCGTTCTCCGTGCCACCCACAGTATGAGTTCCCCGGCAAGAGATCTCCGTGTGAAAACACCTGACCTGTTTTGATGTTTTCATGATGACTGTGAAAAGCTCGTGAGCCAAGGCAGACGCGAGTCCTTGGGTTCACAGTGTGTGAGCTCTCTCTCTTTTGCTTTGACGGTAACTATTCTAAACCAGATCTTCCTGAAAGATGCCACAGCTCTTAGCACCAAATATTATAAGGTTGTACCTAATTCTGTAGCTCTTGCATGTGCATAATTTTCACTGAAACCTATTGTTGTTGGCAAAATGCATTAGATTTTCGCCAGAATATAAGAGATGCCGTTTCTGTCCCACCAGAGCTTGCAGTCCAAGCAGAGGGGAAACCTATTCAGCGAGAATGCAGTAAGGAAAACAGTGGGTGAGGAAACAAAGATCACAGGTTGGCTCCTACTCATTGGTTATCTAAGTTTAGGGCGAAATAGTGGGCAAAAGCACCAGACGAATTCTGAGCCACATCGGTATTCAAACAAGTCCTGTCACTGGATCTTCAGGCTTCTGGCTGCTGAGCTGCCTGCCCCCCTGGTGAAACCGTGCTGGATCCCAGTCACTCTGGAGCTTGGGATGTGGGCATAAAATCAAGAATTTTCAAGTGCCCTAAGTAGTCAGAGTGCAGAAAGCTGAAGGGTAAGAAACAGATGCTGGGCTGGAGGAGGTGAGGTTCTAGATGGCAACGACCCTGCATTGCAGAGACTGGGAACCATGACGTGGCACAGACAGTCCTAAGGGCCTTTCAGGGAAGCCATGGAGACCTGAACAACATTGTCTTCATAGACACTGGGCCTGAAAGGATTTTATATATACCTAATGTGCTGGAAAAAAGATTAGTGTCTGGGAGTCACTGGCCTTTTTCAGTGTGACATGACTATTGGGAAGTGATGGCTGGTGACATTTTGAATGTAGGAATTGAAATGAGCAAAATAAGGATATCTCAAAGGCAAGTTGCAGCAGGAAATGATGCGCGTGTACCTAAGTAAAAATATAGCAGGTAAGACCCAGTCTCCTCGCTTTGCTCAAATAATTGAGTTGTTACTCTGATACTTTACACAGATTACTTTTTATGGGGCTCCCCTCTACTGGACAGGCAGGGCTTAAACAGATTCTGCGTGGGACAGACGTCCCTTTTCTTAAATTGTCTTTTGTCTTGTCTGTGTATCGTGTTTGGTCTCTGTGTGCTGCCAGAGATGAGCTGAAAATCAGCAGTGTGATAAAATGTTATGTGAACTTTTCTCTGAATCTATGATAGTAGTGGTGAAACACTTAAGTGTAACATAGTCAACCCCCAAATGTTTTGAACAGCTGAGAAAAACTTCCAGATGAGTGTGGGATATTTCACTTGTATTGCGGGAAAAAGGTGATAATATATAAACTCCCTGTTGTCAAGTGAGTCATCAGCATTATTGATGTGAGGCGTGGCATCTAGTTGCGTCTTGCACCCTGTTAGGGGTCATAAGATTATCAGATAATTATTTCAGGATGTATATGTTTTATGCTGTGTGACTTGTACGATGCTGTGAAATCAAAAAGAGGATTCTGTTATGTAGGGAAGCAACCAAATCTGTGATAATCCAAGCATGTAGTAAGTCATAAGAAATCACTGCATCTGAAGACTCTCTGACAGCCAAAGGTGAACTTGTCCCCAGAGGAATTTAGGGTCGTTTCCTTTGCCTGCCTCCTGTATGTCACATAACTCTGGCTGCAGGATAGTGTGTTTACCTGTATTAAAGAGTGGGTGAGGAATCGGGAAGGCAGCATCAGATGTCTTTGATACCATTGGGTGTCCTTGCTTTCAGAGAGAACAACTACGCTTCCAGGCATTTAGTAAGACTATACTTTTAAGTCATGATTTGGATACATGGGACATCGTATTGCATTGTTAATTCATGCCCTCTGTCCCAGGATGCATCTCCGACTTAGTTCTCCAAAATAATACTCAAAATGAGGTGCTACTGGGCTTGTCCTCTACACCTTAATGGAAGAGGAAGCATTGGACAGAATCCAGAACAGAAACTCAGTATTACATTTCAAGTAGATATTAATTCACTTTGTTATTTTCTTCATTTCCCCAAAAGACTGAGAGTCATCACGCAAAGCAGACGGTCCCAAGATTCAAGGAGGCAATGAAAGTCTACAGCAGAGCTCCTTCAGAAATACTGCACCTGTTTTTCTTCTCAGTTGTGTAATCCAAATAATTGCCTTTGTTCTGTGATACAGTAAAATTGATTTATCCTCTCCTTAAATCTCTTTTAGTTGGCACTCTCAAGGTGATCTGCGATACAAGGCATGCCATTCCGCAGGCCGTGGTGTATCTGCCCGGGGTGGTGGTCAGATTTGCCTTTGGAGTGAAACGTTTTTGAGGCTTTTAAGTGTTAGCGTGTGCTTCCCACTCCACTGTTAGGGGAGGTTTGGAGTGATTCTTCCCCAATATATCTCTCTGGCTTCTGGCAATATGTGTTTTAGGCATTTCCTGAGCCAAGGAGTCCATCAGAACCATCATGTTTGATAGCCACTGATAGGCCTGTCCTCCATGAATTTGTCTAATCACATTTGGAGCCATTTATACTTTTGACCTCCACAGAAATCCATGGCAGTTTAATTCCACAGTTCAAGTGTGTGTTGTCTGAAAAAAACTTTCTTTCATTTGTTTTAAACCTGCTGCTTGATCATTTTACTGACTGCCTCCTAGTTCCTATGGTAGAAAAAATAATGAATAATCACCCCCTATTCAAATTCTGTATGCCATTCACGGTGGTAAAGCTTTTTGTCATATTCATCCTCAGTCATATCGTTTCCAAGCTGCAGGGATCTAAACTATTTATTTCTTTCTCATCTGGAAGCTGCTTTATACCTCTCAACCAACAGCATTCCAACATTGTTGTAATGCTTTTTATTATTTTCTCTGGTTCTATTATGTCCTTTTCAAGGTGGAAAAAACGTAATTGTGCATAGTATTCTAGATGTGCACTCTTCATTGATTTATACAGTAGCATATTTAGGACTTCTTAATTCCTCTGTGATCATAGTTCCTTCGTGATAGCTGCATCCTTGGTTTATTTTCAAAGCAGCAGAAGACAGAGGGATGTAATTGGAAAGCTGTGGTCTATCTGGTGGAGTCAGAAGGAGCCATGTTCCCCAGAATTGCTGATCTATAGCTCAAATCATGATTTATCATTTTCTTTGCTGTGGTCTCCATCCATCGCCCTTCATTTCACATTCTAATGCTCCCGTTTCTTCAGTGTCATGAATTGCTCATCTAGAAAACGTACTAATGGAAGATGTCAGAAATGTAGGTGGATTCTGCTTCTCTGTTACTTAGAGAAATTAACTCCTGGATGCCTTGGATTTCAGAGCTGTTTGTTTTCACTTAGGATGCTGTGCTTTCAAAGAATTATTGCTTAATAAAACCAAGTTGTTCAAAGATAGAAGGCCAAGTGCCTAGCATTTCCTTTATCATATGAATTTAGTGCAAACCCAAGTCCTCAGTAAAGAACACTTTCCTCCCTTTTTAAGAGGTATCGAGCAGCGAGTATGAGAAAAATTATATTCCTGAGTTATTCTGTGGCATGAGCCACACTGCATGAGCACACGTTCTAATTCAAGAGTGATTTTGTCATTCTCATTGGCATTTGGAGGGTTTCAGAGCACTCAAGCTTTGCCAGCCCTCCTACCCACAAAAGGTAATGTTTGGTTGAGTATTCAAGAAACATGAGTTTTGAATTGTGTATTGAATTGCTAAGCTCAGAATTTGTTATTTGTTTTCATATTGGAAATTGCATCCACATCCAAAACCTTTTCTTTCATCTGCCTCTTCCTCCCCCACCCCAAACTCCACATCCTACTGAACTGTTTGGTAATCACTTGTGTCACTGTTCTCAACTTGGGAAAACATGATCTTGGGGAATGTCTTTTCAAGAAGACATTGTTGGGAACCTGCCATAAAAGCAGAGCAGGAGAGATATGCGTGGCAGGAGGTGGCTGTGTCAGGGGCAGCTCAAGGACTGCATAGTTGCAGCTGTCCAAGAAAGCTCCAGCTAACAAAAAGGTGAACTCAGAAAACAGATGGCAAAGCTTCCCAGAAGAGGAAAGGAAAAATGCTGTATCTTGGACAATCATTATTATGACCGAGTCCTGTCCTGGAGCTCTTGCAGAAAGTTTTGGCCAAGTTCTGCTACTCCTGGAAGTCACGAGTTCCTTTCTCTCTTCTCTGTACCTTCCTCCTACAGCCCTTTTCGTGGCAGCTCCGTTTCTCCATTCCTGTTCCCAAACCAGCCCCCCTCTCTTCACTGCATCCCCCTTCTGCTGCCAGTGACTCTGGAGATGCACAGTCACAAGACAAATGACCCATCTCTCTTCAGGAATACAGTTTGAAACCCACCATACTGGCACAGTACTTGCATGTAGAACAAGAACAGGCTGTGGAAAGCATTCACGACTACTTTAAAGTAGATTGAGATTTTTGCAGCCAGCCTCCTGACGACTTGTGCTTGGAGGAAAAAAGGAGGAAGACCAGATGTATCAAATTATGGGCTGAAAGTTCTTTGCATAGGTCTGCTTGAGATTTGCTGAAACCCAGTGCAAAGACAGGATGCCTGGCCAGGGCTCGCCGCAGGGGGTCTGCAGGATGTTTTTAGTCCCTGGTGGTGGTGGAATGTCACTTTCAGTGCTGAAAGAAAACCTGGCTGGTTGCGTAAAGAGACATCTGAACCTTTTTATCACTTTGAATACTGTGCTTATACTATCCTTTCTTTTCCCCTCTGAGCCCTCATCTGTGCTGAGGTTCTTTCTTAGGGCAACACTTTTTCCAGGTGTTTGGGAAAGTGTTTTGACCCAAGGGCCTGTACGTGCTGTCATACAGTATAGCTCTATGGTGTATCTCCACCTTCTTCACCTCACAAAGCCCAAACGCGTAGCTCTTTGCACTTACTTTCTTCCTCTTCCCCTCCCCATGCTGACAGCAACGTACAAGTGATGCATTAGCGGTGCATCTGAACTCTTGAGTCGTGGCTGTCTGAAATTTCAGCCCTTATGAGAGACAACAGACCGTGGAAGCCACAATTTTTTATTGCGCCCTAAGGTTGTTGCGAGTGAATCATCAAAATAGTATGATTCAGTTGTAGCCATAAGGTTGTTTTTTGTCTGGTGCTACAAGCGTGGAAATGCAGAGTTTATAAGCTCCAACTTCTGGTCACAGGTGCTGCCTGGTCCCTTTAATGCACAAACCGTAATGGTTCTTATGTCTAGTGGATCTAATCTGGAGTACACGACTCTTCTTCTCAGGCTGGGCTTAATTCTGGGACAAGTGGTAATGTAAGTGGATTTTGCTCGTCTGTCTGGGTCTGTCTCTTATTCAGACACTCCTCTCCCCCCTGTCCCCGTGTTTTTTTAGATCTTTCCTATCAGAACACATATGGGGCCTAATGTGGAAGCGTTGGGAAGTCTGTATTGACATGTCACACAACCACCTCTGACACAGATACCATCCAAATGTGTTCAGACAGCCCATGCCGCAGGATTTTTGCTTGTCTTGTTTCAAAATGACTATTCCCTGTGCCTCTCCGATGTGGGCCCCAAAGCTGTAACTGCCTAAACAACCTGCACCTGGGAAGAAAAGGTGCCTGATGCAGGTGCTGATTAAGATGAAGGACTAGGTAGTTCTAAAGACTTGATTTTTTGGCGTTGCTCAGGTTAGGTTTGTCAGATTGTCAATCGGTATAGCATGATTCACTCATGAGATGTTAATTCTGTGTCTGGCTCACAGGCTAACAGCATACTCGCCTCAGTTCTTACCGTGATGACAAACTATCTTCTCTTCCTGTTCCTCTTTATAAAATGTGTCGTACTTGTCAAATTGTGGAATTAAACCCTCTATTTCAAACCAGACGGTAGCTGCACAAATCCGGAGGGAACTTCTCTGGGGAATTTTTCTTCCCCCTTCTGGATTTTCTTTATGTGGTTTCTTTTTTGTTTCTTCGCTGCTCCCTTCTCCTTTGTAACTTCTGAGAGCAAGACAATACCTCTGTGGACATGTTTCGAACCAGTGAACAGGTTTTGTCTCAGAGCTCCTCCCGTGCTTTCCACACACAGTTCTGCATTCGTGTCTTCAGACCTGGGCTTACGCAATAATTGTATGAGCCTTCTGCTCTGCATCTCCTGCCATGAATCAGCTTTAGTACTGTTCGTTATTTCTGTGACTGTCAAGAAACTAGATGGAAGTCGCCTCTTTAGATCTTCTCTTCCTCTCTCTCAGTATTGGACATGACAAATAAATGAAGATCTCTGCTCCAGAAAGTTTACACAAAGCTAGAGGAAGGGAGATGCTGTGCAAGGTGATGATTTGCATGGCTGCACTGTCTAGAAGACTCATTGTTTGCCTGTCTTTTGGTGGTGGTGGTGTATTGGGCAGAATTTTCTCACAGTACCTGTGGGAGCAGGTCTTCATGGAGAGGTCTCATGGAGTAGGAGCAGGTAAAATGAAGCAGGGGGCAGAGCAAGGGGAGAGAAAATGTCCAGAGTAAACACAGGAAAAAGCTGGGGATCGTAGTGGTATTAGCAAGTCTTCAGCACATGGGTTTGTTCAGCTAACTCTTGCTTACCAGGTCCCCATCCCTTCGCTGAAGTCGCATGGCTAGAGAGCAAGGGTAGGACCATACAGATCTTGACAGCCATGTAACTGATGAGAGAGGTGGAATCGTTTGCCTGCTGTCCACTGATTTCCAAATGTCATTAGAGAACCTTCATTTTTTCTTTTACATTTCATGTTTCTTGCCCTTTCTGCTACTCCTTTACAAAGAAATAACCGGACAAAATCCCATTTTTTACCGAAGTCTGTACAAAATCCTCTATGAGTTGCTTCACGTTGTAGTGCATTTTTCATAGTGCTCCCACTCCTTAATGCCCAATTTTTGTGTTTAGTCTTACATCATTCCTTTCAAAGACATCCTGAGGACAAAATCTAATGGTTGGCTTCTTCTGAAAGATTGCTCTAAGCTTGGCAGGACCTTAGCTCATGGAGTAGAATAGTACATCAGTGTAACACAATGTCTGGGCAGCACTCACAGGGCAAGCAATTAAACTACACCAACAGTGACCCCTGAAATGCAGTGTCCTGGCATACTGTAAATTTTTTCATGTTAGAGGTTTATATTGCTTCCTCAGGAACTGGTTTGGGAGTTTTTTCACAGCACAGTCTGGACATAATTGGTGCGTGCTGCAGATTTATTCCACTGACAGGTCAAATAAACAGTGAATTTCATTGCTAAGCTTAGCGGGGCTTTGATTTTCTCAAATGATATTTCTATCAAATATTCATTTGTCTGTTTCATGGTCCGCAGAGGATTTGGACCGTTTGGTGCTTGCAGCAAGTGGATTTACCCAATGGGTTTGCTCTTCCTCCAGCTTCTCCTTTAGCGACCGTTGTTGCCAGCGGAGGAGTGGTTTGAGTGTGGGCATCAGTGTTTCATTCATCTAGCCATGTTTCCCTCCCACCCACCCCCCCCAGGATGAAAATGCATTAGGAACCATCTCAGCAGATGGCTTGGAAGCTCTTAGTGTTGCAGCAGTCTGGGGTCTAGCCGCAATTCCTTTATTTGCTGTGTTTTCAAAGAGTTGTAGGTTTCTGGTGTGAGCAGTTTATATCGAGCTTGAACTTGACAGGCTGTGTCTTACCCTGGATCAATAGAGAGTACAAGGCTGTATACAGTCGAAGAGAAAGTATCCTCTAGGACAACGTTAAGGATGCAAGGGAAAGTGTGCAAAAATAAGAAAATGCATATCATCAGTTTTTGCAGAGAAATCCTATCTCTGCTTTTTGCTGCATTTGCATTACAATATTGTATTTAATAGTACTATGACAATAGTTCTCAAATAATACACTGTAATGGAATATGATAATTTGTATGCAAGTTTAGAAACATTTGTAGGATTTTAATTTTCTCGCTCGAGGTTTGCCCGTTTTCATTATCACAGTGCGTCTGAATTAGACCTCTTACAGACATTCTCAGTAAATCATTTACACCAATAATTTTGCAAGTAACCTTATTAGACATGTTCTTTCCTGGAGCTGAGGCAGGTAATGATGAACCTGATTTGACCATTTGTACATCTGCCCAATGCAGTACTCCTTTAGCTGTAACTTAGGGACTAAGGTAAATAAATAGGGATCTATATCTGCAATCTTGCATTATCCCTATGTGTGATTCAACTTTCCCTCTTCCCCCCAGGGAAATAAAGTCGATCTGTGGTCTTTTAAGGTCAGTCTGCTCATACTAAAATTTAAATTATGTTCTTTAACTGCAGTTACTTCTCATACATAGTTGAGCTTGGCAACATTTTTTATAATGTACGTATGTTTGGGGAGAGGGATGAGAGGCAATTACTTAACCATATGCTCATTTAAACCCCCATTTTCTAGTAACGTCCAGTGAGGAGGTGGTGAGGGAGTGTGGGGGAGACGCCAAAAGAGATTATCGTCTTGATCATATCCTACCTATCTACAACTCTAGCTTAAGCGTTCGTGGAGAAAATAGAAGAAACAGATGCAAGTCCATCCTTTTGGGTCAGGAGGCTTTCCATCCCTTAAGAAAGCTCCTTTTCCAACAATCTAGAGGGTGTTTTTAGGCCCTTAGTCGTGCTTCTCACAGTCTTGGGAAGGTACTGGTGGAAATCCTGAGCCTGATGGTGACAATGCTGAGCTGGCAGGGAGAGTGGTTTAATTCCACTTCTCGCTCCACTGCATGGTTAATTATTTTTGCATAGAAGAAAACACTAAAAGAAGTCCATCCCAAAATACAGAATAGCCTAAGTATGTAGTACCCTGCGAGCAATTTGGAGATAAAAATTTGAATCTTTAGGGCCATTAAGCCTAGGTTTCTTCTATACTTGGTGAATGCTCTTGCCTCTGAGCTATTACATAAAAACTAAACGCACCGCCAGTTTTGTGAACCCAGCCATTCATTTTCATATCTTTTTTTTTCTTCTAACAAGCGCTATAAAAGGCATGTTTTATTTTGGATAAACTAGAATGTTTCCTGTTGAGCAAAGCAATGCTTTCCGGTTGCCTCTTTTCTGCTGTGCTGAAGAATTTTAAATTGAACTTGATTTGAAGCAGATCTTTATCTCAGTTTAATATTTTTTCATACAACGTCCACTTCAACACGCTTGGGGTGGTATTATTATTAATAATAATAACAATAATAATAATAATAATTTGACTGAATAGCATGGGACCAGTACTACTGCATGTCCTGGCCCGGTGCTTTTCAGTCTGTGATGCCAGAACAGTTGGGAGGCTCTGGATTACTTTGAATGGGTCTGCAAAGTTGGTTAAGAGAACTATACTAAATCTGCAAAATTTGTGAGAGATCAGGATCTCTGTTAGAAAGCCGTTCTGGGACCACGGGTTGAGTTCATGGAAAACCACAGCACAAGTCTGATCCAGCAAAGCACATAGACACCTGCTTAATTTTAAGCAATATGCTCCATCCCATGGACTTTTACGAGTCTCATGGTTTTATGAAGCATTTTTCAGGACTGAGGCAGGGCACCCGGTGCAGGACAAAATCAACTCCTTAATGAGCTTACCAGAAAACCCCACAGGCATACTCAGCATGTGGTTTTTAAACATGTATAATTGGGTCAAATGAAAACTAATTCCCATTGGAGTCGGGCCATGCCCAAGGAACCCTTCCGGGATTATTCTTTTAAATCCTTCAGGCAGAAATATTTCCGTGCCAATTTCAACTTCAAAACCTTTTGACTGTGGAGCTGTTCAAGAATAGACTAACAAGAATTCTTCTGCTATGAGAATTTTTCCTGTTCTGCATATCCCTCCCAGACCGTCCTGCTCCCTCTTGCTTTCCTCACTGCTCCTCAGCACACTAGGAAAGGTCAGAAGCAATTTGATCAAACATCCCAAGAAACGAGTGTCTTTGAAGAGAGTGCAGGCCTGCGGAATTTGAATATGAGAGGTTAATATTTTGAGGAATTGTTAGGCCCTGGAAATAGAGGTTTATAATGAAAAACTACCTTTGAACCTTACATCTAGCTATTTTAGATGAAAGAAAAATAAATCTTTTCATTGGGGAAAAAAAGACTTCCTACTGAAGGTATCTTCACCCGGCTTTGCTGCCTGGGTAATATATTTGGGCTGGTTTTCCATCCCTTGATACACGTTCTACAGACACCATGAAATCTAGGGAAGAAATAAATGAATTAACAGTCCCAAAGGGCCGTGAAAATGCAAAAAGTTATAAATTAAAGACAGACTTAGCCTAAATTGGTGTGTCTGAACTCGTGAATGAATTGACACATAGCTGTGCGTGTTCTCTGTAGCGAGAGCTGCTGAACCTGTACAGCTACTGACCTTACCCTCCCTCACCAGAACTGCCTGGTCTTTTCTTTAATTGATCGTGCATAATAGATGCTGCGTCGCTTTTGAAGTGTACATCATTCTTATCTGCTGGTAAGGCACGCAAAGCTGTTTGTCTATTTACTTATCGATACAATCTGAGGCCTCGCTAGCTCCCTCGCACGTGTTAGCGTATGCTTTCTCCCTGGTATCCCAGTTGGGTTTGTCTACGTTGGAGTCTGAGCATTTTCACTTTCGCTGCAGCTCATTTAAAAATGTGCAGGAAGTCAAGCTGCAAAACAGCTAATTAGCTTTCTAAGTGGAGGGGGAAGCTTACCCATCCCAGTGCTGTACCTTAAATCTGGAAGTGAGCCATTCTGACTTGGCTTACGCATGCCGCTGTCAGGTGTTGGCCTTTTCAGTACCAGCAGCATTCCTCCTCTTAACTGAGAGATGCAAGCTGCGAAACCCTCCAGCACTTAGAGACGGGCTTTAACTCCAAGTGTTGGTGCATTTCATTTTGATCTTGGCTCTCTGATTTCCAAAAGTTCCATTTGACTTGAGATCTTTCAGTTGGTTAAGAGCTGACACACGACGTGATGCTTCTCATAGAAAATTAGGGAGCACTTGCCAGAGGACGATGTTAGCCCTCTCTGGCACGAGTCCTTTAATGTGTAGTCTCTGCTAAATGGATGCTCTGATCTTCTCTGGGATATTTTTTATTCTTGACAGTGAAAACAGACTTAATCTATTGGGAACAAAGGGGATGCATTTCTCACTTTTTGGAAGGGAGGTCTCTCTTCAGATTAGGACTGCTGTGCGGAACAGCTAGATTTCATCTCTCTCTGAACTCCTGTCTTGACGCTCCTGTCGGGATACCTGCAGGCAAGGAGGCTTCCACTTCAGCCATTGACAGGAGAACACGGCTAATGTCACAGACCTTCTCTCGCTGTAGCCTCTATATTTTCCCTTCTTCACCTAATGTGTAGTTGTCTCTTTGTCTATGCCGGACTGTGCCAGCGGGGGACTGATAATGTCCAGCAAGGGCTACAAAAATGATGATACCTTTTTTATTTTAAACAGAGTAGTTTAGGCTTTCGGGCTTGCCTGTTTTTTTGTGTTGGGTTTTTTGGTTTATGTTGTGGGGTTTTTTCCCTAGGCGGGAGAATATTCTAGTGCTTCTATAAGGAAAAATAAGTGCTCAAGATGGCAGCTGCAGGGGGGGTGGATTGGTCACCACTCTCCAAGCAACCCCTTGGAGCTGAATTCTGCCGTAGGGGCAGGCTCCCGGTCATGCAGAGCCCATTAAAAAGAGAGAAGGGCCTCCTGAGTTTCCATAGCCAAGGGCAGGGTTTGCCCTGCAGCGTACAAGCAGGCTGCTGGGGAGTGCGAGTCTTGGGATTTTCCCATCAGGCAGCAGCCCCGATGTTTGGTGAATTTGTAGATGAGGTAGACTGCAGTGTAGCCTAATGTACACTGGTGCTCTGGGAGGGCTCAGAGCTTTAGAGATTTGCTGCATTTAAACAAATTAACATAGTCATGGTAGCAAATGACTGTGATTTTTCCTAAAGATGAACAAACTGTGGGTCTAAGGGGGACCTGCTATTTCTCAGACACTTCACAATGCTGCTTTCCTAAATGAGGCCAGGGAGGATTTTTCTTGCTCAAACTGGCCTCAGTTCAGGCGCTGCTGAAAGGTCAGCCCTCCAATCCTTTTTTCAGATTTTTTTTTTTCTTGTCACAGTGAATAAGTCTTATCCCAGACAACTAGTAACACCTAAGAATGATGGTTTTTCTGCTTGTTACCCAGCACAGCTAAACTGGAAGTCAGCTCTGGGAGATCTGTATGTATCTCGTGTAGCGTTTGTGGAGTTCATCAGAACAAACCAGAATTGACGACATCTTTATGGAGGAAAAAAAGAAAAAAGGAAATCAATTGGTCCTAGTGTCAGAGCTGATCAGATGTACAAAGAAGGAAAGCATTGCCAGACAGTATCTGGGGCTGGATAATTCGCATCAAAATACTCCATGTGTCAGAATCAAATAGTCTCTGTGATAAGAAAATAATTTTCCCCCAGCTCAGAGGATATTGAGTACCAAGATTTTTACATCCTCTTAGAAACTTGAAAACAGCCCTTTGTCCCTATCAGTGCTGGTTGTTTATTTTTTTCCACTGGACAAACATTGATTTTTCTTCCTGCCAAACTCTGCATTTCTAATGGAGCTTGAAATTAACATGATTTTTTTGTGGTTGTTGTTGTTTACCTCCTTGTTTGCGCACCAACAACCTAAATGATGTTGGCACAGCTTGAGGAACGAGGTTTCTTAAAGTTTTAGTTGAGTGCAGCAGGGAAAGCACGATGCATCTTTTTCTCCAGGCACTACACAAGTAATGACTGCCACGTGCTATCAAGGGGTGGGTTTGTGTATCTGTGACACTGATTGAAAGGCTTGGGAAAGCTTGCATTTGTTTAATATATTTGGGATCCAGAGGGCATTCTTTATCATGCTCTTCTGGGGTGATGATTTCAGAGTACTGCACGTACAACTTTGAACTAGCAGGTGCTGCAGCATCCTGTAAGTCTGCTCCAGAGGTGGAGAACCTATTCCCGTGTTTTGGAGAAACCTTTTGTGAGGTCTGCAAATTAATCAGACGTATCTTGATTCAGAGAAAGTGGCAATTAAGCTGAGAGGAGAACAGTGTTCCTAAAACCTTCTTACATGTCGGAATCCACTGTCCCTCCTGACCTTACAAATTGGGATGCTGGAATTGGGGTGCTACCCTTGTACAAAGCCTTTGTCGATACAAGAATCCACTCTTGTCTGGCTAACTTTAGTAGTTTCAACTGCCTATAAATTACAGCATGCACCATGTACCGTAATTTGAAAATCTAAATGTCTGAAACTTTGCAGCTATCCTTTGGTCCCGGTGCCAGTTCCCCTTAATCCTATCAAATACACTTGGAAGAATCCTTGTAGTCAGAGTTAATGGTCTTATGATATGGCTGGATTTCCTTGCTGTAACTATGAATAGATAATAATAGCAACAGATTTCTCCTTTCCCTTGATGTTCACACAACAGGTTAAAAAGGAAAAGGAAAAAAAAAAAAAAAAAAAAAAAGGAAAGGAAATTTTAAAGCCCTGTAATTAGAAATAACTAAAGATAAGATACTCCTCAGTCCTCGCACTCAGGACCTTTTGGTAATGTGGGTGATTTGAGACAGCTTTTCACCTCTCCACGACAAGTAAGGCTATGATTAAATCCCAACTCTGCTCTCAGCAATTTGGATCCATATGGGCCTAGTCTCATTTTCTCAACCGTCTGCCAAGAATAAGATGTGATCTTTGGCAAGAGTTCGTGCTCCCTTGTGTTGAGAGCAGGAGATATACACCACAGTACCATTCTGTCTCAAACCTGACTGGCAAAGTGTCCTGAATATTAGGTCAGCAATTTTCCATCAAATTGCTATCAGTTATTGTTGATACAAAATGAAGGTCATTAATTAAGCAGAAAGGATTTGGGCAGTTCAGGGTCAAGACTTGAGCAGCTCTTATTCAGTAAGAGCCTGCTGTCAACGTCCTTGTTAGCTATTGCAGCTGGAAATTCTTTTAAAATTAATGTGTTAATGTACTGTTCTACTTAGGAAAATGACTGAGTGAGAATGTGACACTGTACATTTTGTATTTATTTTCACTCGCTGATTTACAAACTAAAATCTGTTCACTTTCCAACTCCAGCAATGATTTTTCTTTCTGCCAGAGGCATAGACTTCACCTGGGATCTGGGAAAATCAATCTATGGCATCTTTATCACCAGTGATGATGTACGGAGCAGACATAAGGCAGGACTCAAGGCACGTGTTCTAGAAGTGCAGAGCATCCTCGTTGGTGCTGCACTCCAGAATTCAGTCTCGTTCTCCTCTCTTGGCTCTGCGAGACCAAGAGTTGAAAATTCATGCACATTGGCCAAGTCAGTGGTTTAAAAGGTGAGGAGGGGCAAGGAGCAGAGATGGTGGATAAGGTCACCGCTTCGCAGCGCTGCCTTTTCTTGCTCATTCCCTTCAGTATTGTCAGCGTGAAGCCCCCGGGGGTGGGGTTGTGCACCAGGACGGCGTCGCTGTCATGTGGGAGAAAGCCAAGAGATTTGCACTTTAGGACAGAGAGATTGGAGGAACTCATCTGGGGGTAAGTCAGCAGTCTTCCGTCAGTGAGCTAAAGGTGTTAATGAACCAGCACCTTTGTTCAGTCAGGTTTATTGCAGGCCAGGGTTAGAAACTTTATTTCAAGGTCTTTTGCATCTTTTGGCTGTGATGCTGTGGGGCTTGACTCAGCAGCGTTCAGCGGCGTTCTCTGCACTGTGTTTTACTCCTATTCGTTTCTGCTCTTAAGATTGAAATGTCGTATTAGATTAAGAGCTCCGTAGATGTCAACAGTGTGAAAGGCTTCCCTTTCACTTTAGCAGGAGTAGGGACTGAGGTACTGCGTTGCTCAGGGCGTCTGATGGAGTTTTGCTAATAAGATCTGATTTCATGAGGTTTGCATCCTATTAAGGCAAGTAGAGATCAGGCCTGCGAGCATGATAGAAAAGTGCAAACACAATAGAAAAGCTCTTATGAATATTAATAGGCCCTGAAACAATACAAGGCGAAAATGGTGATGAGGTGGGAGGATAAGCAACTGCTATCTGGCGTAGCACAATGGCTTCCCTTTCACCTTGCTTCCCCCTCATCTCCCTGTGGCCTGTCATTCTCAAACCCTGATAGACTCGGGGAGGGGGTTCGGGAATCTGATAGCTTCCCTGAGCCAGTTTCAGCTCTGCGGCTCGCAGCCTCTGTGTAGGTACGAGTGCAACTGGAGTATCTGATCCCTACGCACCAGTCATCAATCTTCCCTAGCAGCCCTACCCAAGTGCAAGCCAAGATCAGCTCTCCAACTATCCAAAGAGTTGTTTTTAAAAATAGCTTGCCTTATCTTTAATAATCCCCTTCATGAGTGAGATATCATCCATGTCAATGATCTATATGCATCTCTAACCTCAGTATAAAGCATCAGCTGGTAAAGCTCCTATATTTCCCTGCGGTTCTGGGACTGGCTCACAGCCACGGCCATGACTACGGCTCCCTCCTCGTGGATTGCTTCCTCTGTTGTAGCTCAGCAAATCGCAGTTGTGTTTTGCACGATCTGTCCCATGATACACCAGCTTCGGTGCTTTCCACCAGGACTTTGACAGAGGAGTCAATTCATGCCTGCCCGTTATCTTCCATTGCAGTTTGCTCTTCTTACCTGCCTAGCAAAGAGTTGCCCTCCTTTGTGCATCTTTAGCTTTTGAAATGATACACAAACACAAACCATCCCAGCATCCCACAACAGACCTGCCCTTAGCCCCATTTTATGGACTGGGAAACAGGAGCAAAGGAAATGAACGTCAACAGGCAGGTTGGGCAAGTCGGCATTACATCTTCGGCTTCTGTGCGTGTGCTGCCGTGAGCGGCCCTTCGGCACGCTCTGCCCAGCCGCCACCGCCAGGGCAGGCACTCCTCTTTCTTCATGCAGCACATGCAAGTTGCCAGACCGCCGGGCTACAGGCATTCATGGCGTGTACTGGCCTTCCAATTTCTTCGCATTTCTTTTCTTACAATGCTCATCGCTCTACAGAAGTGTGTGAAAATCCCCAAGACATTGGTTATCTTTCTTTACACACATTTCTTTATCAATTGAATTATTTAGTAAAGAGGTATGTTCATATTTTATTGATATAATTTGAGGCATAATCTTACTCCTTTTCCCTTAGCACTTGTTGGAAGAAAACACCATTTCCTTCTGTGCTGCTTTGGTTTGTTTTCCTTTCATTCATCCCTGAACCTCTAGGCATTTTTTTGCTTTTTTTGTGGGAGGAAACTGAGTCACGGAGGTTAAATGATTTGCTGCCGTTCATAGAAGGGACCAGCAGTTGATGAGAAACAATATCTAGGTATCATGCTGGCTAGTCCGTGCCGGCCACACTGAAATGGTATCAGGCAACACATGGGCCAGTAGTGCTGTCCTTCCATTTGTTACCAAACTGCCCGTGGTAGAGCTTTTTTTCAGTAGGCCCTACCTAAAGTGATGTTTTCAATTGCTCGGTGATGCTTTCAGGGCTTGAATTAATTTTCTTGCTTCACTGCTTTCTTCCATCATCTCTGCTCTTACTTTTAGTTGCTTTCTGCCTCAGTTTCCAATCTGTTAACTGGGGCTGGCGGCATCCGCTCATTTCACAGCAAAGGTGGATGCATCAGAGCCTTGAAGGGTTCTGACACTGTGAGAACTGTAGACACCGATAAACCACGGTAGCCCTCTTCAGGAATACGGCTTTGTATTAATGGTCTGGAGAAAAGCTCCCTAGGAAAATGGGGCCCAGGCAGGTTTGACTGAAGCACCTGAAGCTTGGTAAAGAAGTGGGTAATGGTAACTTAATTAAACCGCCCTTCCCTTTCTTTTTTTCTGCTTTTTGGTAGAGAAGTGAGAAGCCAAGTCCCACTGCTGTGTGTGGTCGTCTCTGGCCCCTGGTTGATGAGAGAGGTGTTTTATGCTTGGCCTCTTCAGGGAAAGGCTGCTTGTTTGCATTGTATTTGTGGCATAATTACTAATGGTACAGATCATTTTTATTAGCCAACTTGTCTGCATTAAAATGATAGATTTTTTTGTATTATTAAGAACATCCAAGGGAGTCTCTGCAGCGGCAGGAGAAAGATGGTAATTTTTCGTTTAGCTTAAGAGCAGATGGTTACAGAAACATTCTATGTAAATAAATTAAGGAGAAGCCACCCTTGCTAATAGTTAAGTAAACAGGTTTGGAAACAGCCGGCTCAGGACCGGGCTTTTCTGTTCTCTTCCTTTCCCGCAAGAGCTTCGTTCTGCCCTTCGGCTTACAGCCCCATGTGGATAGGGTGTTAATCAAACCAATTTGGTTTTGGCCCAAAGTCATCTAAAACAACTTGAGTCCTGCTCAAGCAAGACTCTCACTCGCAGGCAGCTTTTGCGAGCACTAGAGAATATTTACCTAGCCTAAACATCTGGGCTGTAATCAATGTTATTGATAAGCATTTCCAAATGTCTTTTGTCATGGTAGCGAGGCAGTGAGCGATCTGAGGGAGGTATTACTAACGTTGTTGTATTTTATAGCTGCATTCTGCAGTCTCTGATGAGTGCTGTAGTCACAATGCCATGCTGCCCTCGAGAATTCAACTCAACAAAACAAGTAAATTAGAAATAGAGAAATGGGAGGTAATTAGGGGAGGAAAGTCAGATTCTGTAGCATAAGGGCTGCAAATGCCTCAGCTGTGGTAGCTGGAGAAGAAAGTAGTGCTTCTCTTCCTACTATACAAAAGCGAGCAAGAGATGTCAGAAAGAGGAGATTGTGAGAAGCCTACTCCTCAATAGCTTCACAAAAGGAAAAGCTGCAAGAGCCTTGAGGACAGAGAAAGTTTTGCGTGATCTTCTTCGAGTGGTTCTCTCCTGCCCACCTGAGTTACAACGGGAACGTGGAAAACAGTGTTGCAGGGGCCAATCCCCTCTTCCATCCTTGCAACCAGACCGACGCAAAAACATCACCTGGGGGATTGGCTTCTTCCCAAGGACTCTGGTCACACAGCCAGAATTCGGCATACTTGCAAGAGGGTTTGGAGTCTCAGGCAGTAGCAGAACATCATTTATGCCCCATGTCAGGAGGAGATCACGTGCAGATGAAGTGGTGGTTTTCTCAGTTGGTGGAGGCTGGAGCTGAAGGAGAAACCACTCCTCCTTCTAGTCTGGAACAGATACTTGCCTGGGATGACTCGAGCAGTTTCTAGATTCCACTGTAAATCTTCTATTGGGTGTGGATGCACAAAAAGGCATGACACAAAGCAGTTAGCATATTACTATTACTGATAACAATGCTTAGATATCATACAGCAAAAACTGATGACCAATCACCAAAATTATAGAAATGTAACAATTTTTAACATTACCAAAAAAAAAGACTATACACCTAAGGGCTGATAACAAGACTGTCTGGTGTAAGCTGAGACCTTATCAGGGGGTTGAGGGACAAGGAGGGTTAGAGTATGGTAGTGAATGAAAGAAATTAGTGTACCCTATCAATATACTGAAAACCAAATGCAATCCTAGGTTGTATAAGGCAAGCTGTCCCTTTCGGGAGGAGGTAGTGTACATGGCTTTGGTCAAGTCTCTGCACACAACCAAACACCCATGTGCAAAAAAACCTGCTATGAGACTGGCATATAGGTTGAGAGAAAGGTTTCTGGGATGGTGGGGGCAATGGAGAATCCATTGTATACACGAGGACCAGAAGTGTGTGGCTTGTTTAATCTAGCAAAACAGAGGCTGAGAGGAGATATGAATGCTCTCCATAAATACACCAGAGGAGTAAACACCAGGGAGGGAGAAGAGCAATTTAAACTAAAAGACAACATTGGCACAAGAGGAAATGTGTATAAATGGCCCATGAATAAATTTAGGCTGCAAATTAAGTTTCTAAGCAAAACCCCAGTAAGATTTTAGATATCCAAGTAAGAGACTAGGGCAAATACCCTAACTGTTTCTAAGATGGGATTTGGTTACTTCTATGAGAATTAAATAATGAGCTTAGCTGTGGTAAGCTATGGCACCTCCGCTATCTTACCTGACAGTGGAGGACTGAATATGATTATCCTGTGGTTTTATATTCGTATATGGGGGAAGATGAGCCTGAAAAACGCAGTCTCCATATTTGATATCTCCAGAGTCAGAGACATCGTATGTGGAGCCTGTGTGCTTCGCAGTAATTTCTGCTACTTAATTCTTCATAATTAGAAAGAGGTCCTAAGTAAATGGCCAGCCCCTCACAATTATGAACTTAAAGTAAAACCTGTATTTGCCTAATCACCTATGATAGGGTCCTAATTTATGCGAGCAGACTGTTTTCTCAAGGCCTAGGACTGCTTGAAAGTTTGGAAATGCTCAGATGTAGGTGTTAACAGCGCTAACGTCAAGACTAAAATTGTCGTGTGTGCACAGTGAAAATTTTCCAGCCAACCTTAACTACTGCTGATGTTTCACCACCCAAAGCCAGTGACAAGCCTGTTCTCAAGCAACATATATCTTCACTGCATCAGTGACTCCGGAAATTGAGAAGTGATCTGTGTGTGTTCTACCTTTCTCTTGTTTGATAGACTGATTTTTTCTCTCCTTTACTATAGCCTTTAAACCAAAGTCTGCGTGTCTCAAAGCTACTTTAGAAGTAGTAGTTTGCAGTGAAGAAAATTCTGTTGTTCACTAGAAGTAACCACACCATGAACTCTGTTGAACAGAATAAAATACGTAAGGTTTTGCTATATGCCATACACTTCAGTGGATGACAGAAGTATGGATTGAAGTGATGTTTATGCCAACAGTTTTGTCTACACAAACAACATTTCGTATACTACAGATTGAAGATTTTAACAGCTGCAGACAGGTAATGCCTTACATTTCTTCTCTAAACCTCCTTGTTAACAAGTCCTTATCCAAGTGTTATAGGCTAGGAATTAAGGTAGAAGGTTGTGGAGGAGGCGGAATGGAGTAAAATTTCAAAGCCTTTCAAAACTTCCTACTCTTTGGCTTTCTAGCCTGTAGGGCGGTTGGGGGTTAAGTGACTGAGCTCTGAATTTTCAGCCTTTTGCTGGCTGGATTTGCAAAACTGAAGGGCTTTTGCTTTGATTAACAGGATAATTAGAGTTGTATTGTAAGCATAAGTTTCACTGAACTTTGCAAGTACTTATTTCTTACCTTGACCTCAGAGGCTCACCACGATCCTTAATGCTGTGCAGGGCAGACCCAGGGTGTCTATTTAAAGACCTCCTGTGCACTTAACCAGTGCCTCTTTCCTGCCCTGCGTTAAGCTCCCTTTTGGCAATGATGCAATTTCATTGCTCCTGAGTGTTTTTTTTTCCAAGTTGCTGTCAGTCAGCTTAAAAAATTCTCACTGAGGTCATTAATGCAGTGAAGTCGTGTGAGCCCTGAGGGCCAGGGTCAGGAAGCCATGAGCCTCCATGGCACCAAGGGACAGAGAAGAGGAGACCAGCGGCATTACAATGGGGCTGCTTGGATGCCGCTCCCCCATGCTGACCTGATGCCAGTCCCATATCTTTGTCCTCCCATTCCCTCTGCTCCTCCTTTCACAGTAGAAATCAGTCCCACCAAGCGAGTCAAACTTGCAGTAAAGGCTTCATAGTTAAGCTGCTGACTCCAGAGAAAACCTGAAAACCTCATCAATCATTTTGCCTGTACGATATCTCTCAGTTGGCAAATTTTCTGCTGGCAGTATCCGCTGTCACTCATGGATCTTTTTGCAAAGTGCCCATTTGGTAGCTCCAGCCTATTCGCTAAACTTGAGAGAATTCAGTCTCTCGCATAAGGCATCTGTGCCGTTCTGAGTTTCCAAACTAAATGAATTACTTCATAAGTAACAAACTGAGCAACTGTGATCCTTGAACAGGAAAGGTGGGGGGCAGGAGGGCCTTGGACTTTGCTGGCTATGCAGGCTCAGACATGAAGTGGGGGATCTTTCAGGAAATTAAACAGGTGGCACAACATAGCTTGTTTAGCCTAAATCAACGTTAAGTCAATCAACATTGAATCAACACTGAATCTGCTTTTGCAGGTCCTGCATTGTAATTAAACATGAACTTACGATGCTGAACCTGAAAGTCTGCAACCCATGTTGAGATGTTAAAGTAGTGGACACCTTCTGAAGTTTGTGAGAATATGTGACATTTCATCCAAGTGGTTACTGCCATCCTGACCACTCAGAGAGAACTGAGCATCTTGAAAACTTACAGTGTTTTCTGAGATCAGGTTCAGTCTTTCTATCCAAATTTTAGTATTTCCAGACCTAGCCACTACTTTTCCATTTCCCACTCTTTATGGATGGAAAGTTTGGTGTTCCAGAATCTGTCATCTCAATGGAAGTTAATTCTCAGACAAGCTTCATTTTCCATGGAGACCCTCGATAGGTTGTGGGGCAGAGGAGGCAGGTGAAGGTAGAAGCGAGTGGACTCCAGTGTCGCCTGTGTCTGTGCAGCAGTTCAGTTGCTTTCCTGGCAATGAAGACCAGCTGGACTGAGTACCTAGAAGTGCTCTTCCATACACGCCAGCTCTGTCTCGGTGCACTGGCTCCTGAGAAGCTCTGGTATGCAGAATCCAACCGTCATCAGGGCTTGCCATAAGGATAAATTTGCAAGCAGACCGTTTTTGGCTCTGGCTGTAGCAGTCTCTGAAAAGAGTCCTTCTTTCTGTCTTTCCTCCACCTCCCTTTCAGAGACATGACCAATGTTTTCCACAAATGGAGAAGTTTACAGTTCCCCACACATCGCAGATCCCAGTCCCTGCCAGAAATTTTGTTTTAGTTGCCACAGCAACAACTTAACGAATTTTTAAAGCCCCTGCCGCTGGCCGTGCCTCTGCCCTGTTTGTGCTTCCTGTGCATTTCCCCAGCACCGCGCGAGGCTGCAGAGGCAGTGACTGAGAGCTCTAATAACCCCAGTAATGGATCCAATTATGGCCGTTAGTGCTTCTGTTGAGAATACATGAATAAGTAAATCTGTGCATAAGGATGAAGGAGTGTGTTTCTAAAGCTGCCTGAGCAGTCTCTGGGAGTGGTGGCCACGTCACTCTTGCCAAGCCCTGGTGGAGGACGGCAGCTGAGGACTCAGCAGCTGCTCAGCTCCCCTCTGGACCACGCAGGCCCACCGGCTCCCTGTGAGTTGTTATGTGGTCACTAGCTGGTGGCTGTTGACTTATAGGCACGGCCTCACACCACAAGCATTTGTTTGTGCTTGTTGCAGTTCCACTTCAGGAGCCTCTGTGGGGCAGCTGGGTGCTGGGGTGTCTGCTGACAGAGCTTCTCTGTTGATGGCAGCCACACACACAATAAATACTGCTCCACTTTCATTAGAAAGTGTCACCATGTCCACATGGTTATGAGGTTGTGGCTGGGAATGAACTGGGCAGGACAGAAAAAGCACTAGCAAACTTTTGCAGGAAATGTTCCGTCCTTTAAGTGCCGTTTCATCAGTGCAGGATGATCCTTGCATCCTCTTCACACCACCTGAAAACCTGTTGCTTCCTCTGTCACTGGATCTCCCTTCACCATCTACTGATAGCACAGAGGCATCCATCCTCACCTGGCTGTCACCCATGGTGACGCATGTTTGTTGTCTTCTATCATCCAGCAGTTGATCGGACGGGGATAGGTGCCCTCTTTTGTTCCCAATGGTTTCCTTCCTTGTCTGCCTTTTCCTAGCTGATGCATGGAGTGGTTGGAGAATAAATGTCTTTTGGACAGCATATGACAGATTTCAAAGAGGGGGTCCTGAATGTCAACTGTCCCAGTGCTGCTCCTCAGATGTCTGAAGGGAGCTGGAGGGGCAGGCACCTGAGCAGGAGAGGTTGGCTGCAGAAGACACTTTTCAGCAGGCAGTGCCCTGTTCCTTCCCCTGTTCCCTGCATACCTGCGGCAGCAGGAGTCGTCAGTCATACCCCAAGATTCATGCAGTGAGCTCATTGCACCTGAAGTTGTTCGTAGGCACCAACTGCTAATGTTGTGCATAACCAACCAGGGATCCTTACACTTGTTCTAGCCACTCTTCCCTTCCCATGTCATTGTCTATTTGTCCCAGAGCCCCACGACTGCACGGCTGCACTGCCTGGGTTTATTTTTCTGGTGCTCTCATAGCGTTTCTGTATGGATTGAGACCGAGTGTCTGCCCAAGACCGTGGTGGTAATTCCCCAAAATCCAATTTCTGTGCTTTATGGAGTAGGGGTTGGTGAATCTCTTGGGAAGATTATGTACTATAAGATACCTAGTGGCCCTTGTGAGCCTGTGAGCGCAAGACCAATGGTCTCCCATTAATGTTCAGAGGACAATAAAAATCTGTGAAAGGGAAGCGGCATTAGCTTTTTCTGAATTGAAACTACTATTTTCTGATGAGTTGTTGGAGGGCTGCTTTACAAATGAGCCTGTGAGGAGAAGGCTGGGAAAGGCTGACAATACGTCTGTTACTGGATGTAGATGTCCTCTTGAAACCTGAGATTCATTTCTACGCACTGCACTCTCGGTCTGCGTAGCCTTTCTTTCTGAAGTGAGGTCTCGTTTTCCTGTCCCAACAGGAGTTTGCAGTATTGGCCTGCTCTAGTTAACTGCTGGGAATCTGAAATACTGGGGTAGGAATTTGTTTGGAAAAGGTCTGGGAAGCGGTTTCCGGCGAGCAAGCCCGTTTTACATATAGATCGGCCCACGTGATCCAGGTTCCAAGAAAAGTTTAAAGTACTCTGCAAAATAAGATGTTCTTTATCATCCCCCAGACATCAGGGGAGGCTGAGAAGAGAGTTAAAGGAAGGCTTGTCTCCTCCCTGCTCAGCTGATACCTCCAGGAAAAAGGAGTGATTCTTTTCCCCCTCACCTTGCCTCACCTAGCTGTGTCACAGGAGAGTTCACTTCTGTTATGCATCATTAATCTGAGTTTCTAAGAGCAGTAAAAGGCTGAACTTGGTCGACAGAGAAGTTAACAGCCGGTTTGCTGGAGTTCTAACGGTTGATCACTTAGCCTTGGTTATTAACTGCAGGCAAGGACCAGTTTCTGGGAGATAATTGGGGTCATAAACAATAGCTGTGTAATGGAGACTTGTGCCTTAGGAGAAGGACTAAACATATTCAGCTGCAAGAAACTGCCTTTGGACGGCATCCAGGTGCTGCCATCAGCCAGCTAGAGTTCAGGCAGCCAAGTTGTTGCTGTAGGGGGAGGGAGGTCTTTAGTGCTCAGTGGGCAGCATCTACGTGCGCTCAGGATGGCCCCTAGCTGGAAAGGTGCTTGAACGCAGCTGCAGGAGGCTTGATAAAACTTCTTAAACAGAAACCTGGAAGGTGCGGGTCGGAGGCCACGTGTCCAGAAACAGGGCTCAGCGTTTAGGAATGGTAAGTTCTGCAGCCTGGGCTGGGGTTGGTGGTGTCAGCTGGATGTTCCAAGTTGAAGGCCATCTGAGGGTTGAAGCGGCCCCTGTAGGTTGTTTCTGGCTGAACGGTGAACAGGACTGCAAATGTCCTGCTGCCGCAGTTTTCGCTTGACCAGATGCGTGCTTGTGCACAGCAGGCATGAAATGTGGGGGGGGGTCTCCTAGGCCATTTGGGCTCTGCTGCAGCATTGTTGGAAAATTAAGATTTCTCTCCCTGGATTTTCTTAATACAGAGTTGGTTTGTTGCTAGAAAAAAAAAAGTCCAGAAAAGCACCATTAAGTGCTAGGAGGGTATTTAAACAGAAAGAATTTTTGTTTGTTCTTTCTAAAATAAAACCCAGTTTCTGACTACTGAGCCCATTAAGAAACCCTCCTGGGGACACAATGTACACAGGGGTTCTCCAGGCCGTGGCAAGATGTTTTCTTTCAGTGGAGGGCCTGTTGGGACTGGAAGATAGCTTGATGGGATTTCTGATGTGGCTTCAGCCTCTGATTAGATTCCTGTCACTCCAGTCATTCCCTGTATGCATCTGATTGGAAACAAAGGGAGGAAAATATAGGTGCAAATGAGTTTTTGTAATGGTTGCACTAGCTGAGCTAGAGTGTGGCATGTTGGGAGCTGGAGTTTCTGAAGGTTTTATCCTGCTGAGGATGAGGGTAGCACGTGCATGCATGTGGACCACAAGCTGAGCTGGGCACCCTGATGTGAACGCTGGAAAGGTACCTGACGCACAGATCCTGCAGCTCTGTACTGTGGTACTTGAAAGCATCCTTGGATACTCCCTCATTTTTAAAGAAATCAATCGTTCTGCCCTGTTGCTTCCCATGTGTACAGAACCGCAGAAGAAAATTTAAGGGGAATCCGTGGAGGAGGGTACTGTTGCCTTTCATTTCCCGATAGCAAAAGCATGACAGCATTGCCAGGCTGGGCTACGTTACAGAATCAAGACAGTAAATGTTGTCTTAACGTGGAGACCTGAAAGGCTGCTGTAGGTGTACAGCTGAATTTTTCCATTGAGCCCTTTTCTCTGACAGCAAAGTCTGGCTTTGCTTGGCTTTGATTCAAAACAGGTAGGTACCGGAGAAAGGCAGTGATCCCGGAGGGGTCTCGGGTTCTCCAGGCTTTCAGCTTTACCCAGCTCATGGCTATCCCAGTCAGGCATATGGGAGGATTTTCAGCAGTTGGTAAAATGAATGAGAGCAGAAGTATTAGCAGTATTTCTGATACTGGTCTTGCATGAAATCCCTGATGGGAACTGGCTTCACCAGGCTGAAGGGATGTCTTGACTTAGGAAATGTCCTGCGGAAACTGGTGGGAGGTTGTTTGGCGTCCCCCCTCCTGGTGCCACAGAGATACACTGCAGGCTAGAAACTGCTCAGGGGAACTAGAAACACAGCAGGGAGGGAATCAGGCTCTCTGCGTGCATGCACTACAATTCTGCTACTTTATGGTCAACCGGTCTTCTCCAGGAAGTAACAGGGGATACCCGGAGCTAGAGTCAAGACTGACTCAGGAGAAAGCCAAGACATGACAGGGGATCCTCCCTTTCAGATGAAGCGAAGCCTGTTTATCACTGCTTGGCAGTGGGAGAAAGCAAATTTAGATAGACCTCCAAGAGAGGCTGAGAGTGTAAGGACTGAGCTGGTGGCTGCGCCGAGGAGGTGGGCGGGATTCTCTTATTCCAGATATTCCTCCAACTATAAGAAGCACAAATCTCCAAGGGAGGCCTAGATATCCCAGCGTCTCTGAGAGCCAAACTAGACCCTGGCTCCACGGCAGTTCTGCCATGGCATCAAAGAAGAAGTCCAATTTACCTGCAGCACCAGGCAGAGCCCTTCAGTAGTCACCGGGAAGCCAAGTGTGTGTGTGATCCCTGCTGTGCCGTATTGAAATCTGCCCTGGAAAGAGCAAGAACATGAATATGGAAGGAAGCAAAGGGAACTGTCACAATTGTGGCTTCACGTTCCTAAGCAGCAGCTCTTTGTCTGTGCCGCACAGAGGAGGAGGTTTGATGTCTCCTTGGGCAGTGTTAGTGCTGACTCTAATATATGCACTCAGGGCAGAGCTTTCCAGGTGGCAGGCTCACCTGGAAAACAAGGGGTAGGACTGGCTGGCTCACTTCAGAGCGACAGAGGCGAGGGGACACGCGAGAGGTTTGGACGTAGAGCTAGGGTGTGATTTTTGCACTGGACTAGATCTAATCATCTGAGGCACTGATGGGTCCTGTCCTTCCCCAGTCAGGCTGGCTGTGGAGAAGGGATGCTCTTGCCCGTTCATCTGCTCCCAGAGGCAGCATAGCTGCCCACTCATGACTGCAGTGCTCTCCCCTTGATAGCTGAGATGGGGAACGAGTTTTTGAGACTATGCCATCGAACACCTACTACCAGCAGAATAAAAAAGGCTCTATCCTGCCCATTGCTGGCATGCTGAAGCATGAGCAGGCAAGCATATTCGTACCTCCCCAGTAAATCCTCAGCTCGGCTGCTTCTGTAGCACACAGCTTTTTAGTTTAACTGCCTTGTTATCCTTTGGATGAACAGAAAGACTCCTGGATAGCCTTTGGGATGAATGGGTCATTTCTCTGAGTCAAAAAATCTTCACTCGGACCTTAGGTCAGTTAAAATTTGTGGCTTTGCTTTTTGAGCTGCCGTCCATTTTTTCTTCAGTTCCTCCGCGTGCCTTGGAGAGGGGTGGGGAGAGCATAATCGGAATAAATGGGGAATTTCTGGATTTCTCACTGGTGCTAGCCATCCTGCTGGAAAGCATCAGCATCCATTGCTCAGCTGCTCCAGGGGTGGGAAGAGGAAATGCCTGAACCTGGGTCCTCCCCTATTAGCAAGGCAGGGTACGTTCCCAGCTTTATTGGGAGTGGTTTTGGACAAATTCTCAGCTATCTCAGCTGTAAAATGCTTGAGTGACAATCATGTGTTTCTAAAAGGTAGAGAGATTAAGCCTTTAATAATAAAGTGGCAGAGTACACAAAATACTTATGACAGTTGATGAATGAGCAGAGCAGACTTTTGATGTCTGATCTTGGCAGCTTGGAACACCTTCCTGCTGGTTAGATGTGACTGTCTTTCACTCCTATGCCCCTTCCCAAACTGCTGCTGGGACCAAACTTCAACGACTTTTTGATGAATTGTGAGTTAGCAGTATTGCCCTGGGAAGGACTTCTAGCCTCACTGGACAGAGGAGGCTTAGCTGAGTCTGCCTTTGTTTAAAATCCACTGGCTAGCACCAGTGCATGGAAGAAAAGTCGTTCCTTACATAAGCTTGGATTATGTTATTTACTCTCTGTTGTTTGTAAGGGCCTCATAGAACCGTGAAAATGACCTTTATTTCTCTATGGATTTTGTCCTTTCTCATTTTACAAATATTGATTATTTTTTTTCTCCCGTGTCTTCATCAGACCTGAATTAACAAGGCTGTTTAACAAGAGCCTCTGACTCATTTGGGGTCTTTTTGTGCCAGGTACTATCACAAGCAGCTGAAAGCAGCTCAGTGAAGGATGTGCAACCACTGTTACAGAATTAACAGAGGAGGTGATGTGCCCTGACAAGAGCTGAGCTAGCATGGGTCAAAGAGCAGGCTTAAAAAGATGGTCTCTTCAGCCTGGGCACAAATGCAAGGAGGGGTTGTTTGTAACAAATAAAATTTTATGTCTGAAAGCTCTCCTACTCAGACCATTAAAGCTTGAGGCCACTGAAAATCGTTCAGTCTACTTGATTATTCCAGTTCCACCCACAGATCCCCAAGTGAGACCAAGAGCCCATATTTGCAGCAAGAGGTGATTCCAGTCCTCGTGATCCAGAATCTCAGTGTCACAGTGGTGAGAGTCCAGTAGGAAAAGGAGACACTGGTGCAGCTTTATATGCTTTTTCTTGCCAGGCTTTTAAGCAAGGCTCTTGACTGACTGAAGAGCTTGTCGGTGGAGCAGAGAGTGGAAATTGAAGGCAGACGGGGACATAAAGTTCAAACAAACTAAGTCTGATGGCCACTTTTGATGCTTTTAACACAAATGAGAGGGAAGGTATAACCCAGCTGATAGCTGGCGCTTGCTCTTCATACCTGCCGTAATGCCATTGTGGTTTCTCGCACAGGACCCAGAGGTTGGCGTGGGTGGGGAGGAAGCAGCCACTGCGCACAGTTTTCTGGGGCAAGCTGAAATCTCACGCCTTTCGCGATCATCTCTCCACTCTGTCAGTGGCCTTGAGACATCCTATAGGTGTTTTTGCGACCTGTCTGGCCAGTAGCAAAAGCCTGACCTTTGGTGTATATTCCACATGGAGAAAACGAGATGTCACAATGGAGATAGAAATGATATGTCCAGATTTCTTTCTTCTTAAGCGGGCGATGCCACTTGTAACTTTGGTCTAGGACTCTGCTGCAGGCTCATCTTTCTTACAACCTATACACTGTGGTGGGAGATGACATTTGCTTCGAATGAGACAAGGGTGTCCTTAAGTCAGCTGTTGTACAAGCCTCTAAAAAGGGTGGATCCTCATCCTTAAGCACTCATGATCTATATCAGAGGGTGGCAAGTCCTTTTGAGGACTTGGTCCCAGTGTGCACTTTTTTCCCTCTGAGATGAGAGGTTAAGTGTGCCAGCGGGAGCTGGGAGATTGTCTCTAAGAAGCACCATGAGGCCAGTTGGTTAGTGCTCATTAGCGTCCCTTCCGCAAAGGGTGGACTCCTGCCTTCCTCAGCTTGCTGGGCTGGGCAGAGCTGGGACTTCTGCCAGCTCACCTTGCTGCAGGCCTCATGGGATCCCCAGCATGCTCTCTGGGTAGTCACACCACCCATGGCTAAAGCAGGCCAGTAAGGTGAAGAGGAAGCAAAGGACATGTAGCTGTTACCCAACAGGTCAGCAGTAAAGCTGAGAACAGAGCTGGGTCTCCAGCCCACGACCCTATCCACGTCCTTTTTAGTAGACAATGCTTTCTGTCCTGCAACTCACTTGCATTTTTCTAGAGCAGGAGGAGCGTTACCTCTGGGCTGTGGGCTGTCTTGGTCTTCAGCATCATTAGAGACCATGTCTATGCCACTTGCGTAGCTGAAGTCTTGTAAACCTCGAGGGGAAATAGGGAATTAAGAATCAAAAGGGTCCCAGGGAGTCCTGGTTGAAGGGAGACTCTGGCTATTCCTTACAGGCTGTTACAGCTATATAAAAGAGGGATTTCTGGATCAAGAAAACGGTCATCTTCTGCAGGAGGGCAAAGCAAAAGAACTACTAATTGTTTTCAAGAATAAGAAACCCATCTCAGGGCAGATCTTGGCTCTGGTATTGAAAGCACGTGGGAAGTGAGAGGTCAAGTTTATATTCCTCCTGCAATTAATATATCTTCTTGCAAAGTGAAACAGTCCAACAAAAAGAGTGAAAAAGGCTGCTGCTGCCTGGACCAATTGGGGGGGGTGAGGGGTGAGGCTGGGGAATGTCCTTGGGCTGACTCAAGGCTGGTGAAACGTTTTAAGCATCGGGTTGTTAGCTGCACTGAGGCCAATCTCCCTGAATTCTCTTTTCAATGGAAGTTTCAACAATACCACCGTGTCTTTACAAACAATTTCTGGTTTTGTGACACGATGCTTCTCAACAAGAACAGTCAGAAAACTCCCGACCAACTTTAAGCCTCACACTTCCAGAGTCCGAGATTTGGCTGCTTCTCCCCGAAGGCTCAGCCGAGGAAAACAAGCCACTCCATATCACTGTTCGTTTACCCTCCTGAACCCTGTCTCTCAGTGCTTCAAGGTAGATGCTTCAGCAGTTAATAACTGCTCCTGGGGCATGTGCAAGGAACAATTAAAGCTCATTGTGCCAGTAAAGAGCCCTGGGGTGAGCCAGGCTGCCCTTGTTTTGCTGCGTGCAGCAGCTTCCCGAGCAGTCCTGTTGCAGAGGCAGGCGAGTATGTCTTGCTGATTGCAGAGCTAATGTTTAGAACTCAAAGGCTAAACTCAATGTGTCATTTCTAGGCTTTTTGCTGGTGGCAACCGTCTTGGTTTGTAGCATTGAGAGCCTGGGCAGAGCAGGGCTGGGGAGAGCACAGCTGCTGAGCCTGGGAAGCCATTTCTGACCAGCTGCAGCATGGGACTGCTGGCAGGAGTGAAGCAGGAACGTTTAAAGAACAAACGCTTTGTAGTGCTCCCTTTAACACTGCCTGTGACACTGGAGGATCTAGATCTTTGATGCTAAAATGACAGAAAGGACATGACTGGCAGTTCCTTCATCTAAGATGTAAATGTTCACTACAGCTGTGCTCCACAAGGGTCAGCTAAGCCTTGTCGAGCTGCATGCAGGAGATTTGGAAGAAGGTGGTGTTGGCCAATTCCCTGGAGAAGGTCCCTGCTAGAACCTGTACAGCGAGATTTCATTTGTGCCCAGGGGTCAGAGTGGTCTCTACCTGCTTCAGCTGCTTGTGCTAGAAGAGGAGCGTATCACCCAAACGGAACATCTCAGCTACAGGATAAACTTGTGTGGCTCCACAACAGCAGGCTGGCGTGTGAAGGGAGGGGGCAAGCTTTTCTCTTGCCTTTGTGACTTGTCTGGAAACTGGAAACCTCTCCGGAGATAAATTGGAAGTTGTCATTGGTGTCTCTACTGAGAATGTCAACAGGAATCTGTCAGCACCAGTCATGACGATACAAACACAATTTCCCCATTTAAAGCACCGCACCAACTGTACCTAATTAACCTTCATGACAGCACAGCAATACAAGGAAATAGGGATCATTAACTTCAGCTTCGCTTTACAGAAGGGGAAGAGAAGCAGCAGTGCCAGCCCCATGCGTTTCAAATTGAGGTAGGCTCAGAAAAATCACAAGGTTAAAAATAACAATAATCCATTTGGGGTTCTCAGAGCCTTAAGAGTGCACTTGAATCAAACTTTCAGCTTTTTCTCCAAGAAACATCAGGACTGGAAACTTCTCTCCCATACATGCTTTTTTATGACTCAATAACCGAGGCTTTTAGAAAATCACACATTCTCAATCACAGTGGTGCAGAGGCAATGAAGGTCAGAGTGATTTGCTCAGTGTTGCTTACAAATCAGCTGGGCAAAGCTGGGACTAGACTGTGTGAGTAGCTGACCCTCCACCCCTTCCTTGTTCCTCCAGACCAAACATTTTTCTAGGTAGAGGAACCTGCCTAATTCCACCAGTGGTCACTTAATAGCTGCCAGAGGCATAATTCAGACTTGAACTAGTGACCTCATCCCTTCCTCTCACTGCTGAGGGACAGACAGACTGATGACATTGACTGTTTACAATTTGGTCCCTGAGCCAGCCCAGCTCCTTCGCCTGGGGCCCAGCAGGGATGGAAGTGTCCTGAAGATGCAAAACCATTTGTGCTGCTCCCTAACACTGCTTTCCTGGCTTGGGGCTGTTTTTATAAGTTAGTAGGAAAGAGCAACTTGTCCAAGTCCTTCTTAAAGTAAAGAGTTCTCCGTGCCTGTCGTATCGACTGCCGGCAGGGGCCAAGGGGAAGAACGACGCCTGTGCCATTTGCAGTGGGCACCAGGGCCGCCTATCATTTTCTCTCCCCAAAGAAATGCAATGCAAAGCCCTGAAGAGTCGCCATGGAAGCTTTGAGAGTTGTATCTGTTATTACTGGCAAACTGGTCTCACTTCTTCCCTGAGTCATAGATGCTGTTGGAGGAGAAGACCTGGTTTTGTCTGGAGCCCCAGCAGGCAGGACCCCTGCTCGGGAGGGAAGCCAGTGGGGACTGCGGAGGGCTGTGGCCGAGAAGGAGAGCCTCTTGTGTGGGGTGCCGACCCCAGCCCAGAGAGCCGGCATTCAAACAGGAGTGCGTTTTAGTCATCTTTCTTTCTCCTCCTTCTGTTTTAAGCTGACATGGGGTGAAGTGAAGCTGATGGGACCCTTGAAAAGGCCGGGTCATTGATGGAAAGGAAAAAGGGCTTGGCGGATGGCGAAGAGCTTTCATGAGCAGCATGGGCTGCAGTGGGCTTCAGGGAACAGAATTGTTCCCCTGCTCGGGCTGTGTGTCTGTCTCTCTGATTATTTTGTGTATTTCATCTCTGCTGTCTGTCTCGCCCTTAATCTGGGCTCCTCTGTGCCAACAAAATGCTTAGCTCACTCCATTGTCTGTGAGACTAATTTGCACTGTAAATCCGATGCTTATCTTACATGACAGCTTACTGTGGGGTTTATTGCAGTCCTGAAGACAAACTAACCAGGGATGGCTAGAAAGCTTTTGACACATCATCTGGAGTACAGAACAAATACGACCTGTTTCAGCTTGCTACCAGGTTAGGATGTGGCCCCTTGTGGTTGGAGTCACAAGGTATTTCTTTCTCTTTTCAGACCTATTCAAACCTGAATTTGTTTGTTTGTTTGTTTGTTTGTTTGTTTTTATGGTACAGCTTCTGTTCTGTGTTGGAGCTATTGGAATGCTTCTGGAACAGTCTCCCAGCCTCCTAGGGACAGGTCCTTCATCCCTCTTCCCTGCTACCTATGGAGTTTTAACAACCATGAGAGTGGCTGCAGACCAGGTGCAGGCAGTGTGCGAGTGCTGGTGCTCCAGTGTGCTGCAGCTTCATTGTCTCTGCCTACCTTAATCAGAAAGAACCTTTGTCCTTGATCTTCTTCATTAGTATTTCCTGACACTTTCTCCAGTATATTTTAGCTCTTTGCTGGCAGAGTAACATCCCCCCTCAGTCTCATCTGCAATTGCCTCCTTCCCTCTGGTCCCTGGGCTACCCACCTGCAGGCATCCAACTATCGTCTAAGAGATTTTCTCACTAGTGGTGTTCAGATAGCTGGGCAGCTCCAGCAGCCTCAGCAAAATTGAAATGTGGGCAGAAGCCTAAATCTCGCTACAGAAGGGTGCCAGGTAGCCTTAGACACAGGTTTACCTGGGGAGAGCCAGGAAGGTTATTGTTGTATTGATACAGCTCTTGGTTCTGCAGCTGAACACACCGGTAGGCATTTAATGCCCAAAGCTTCTGCACTGCAGTCCTCTGATGGGATGCAAAGGATCCTCCTTCCCCAGACAGGGGAGCAGGAACACAAGACCTGCCATCCTCTGAGGATGCAGTCCGTTTGGAGGACCAGTCTGATTTTCGCCGAGTAGAATCCTGCTTTAAACTCTCATGAATTTCTGGATCCCTCTGTTCTTCCCTCCCTCAGTCTGAAGACAAAACATGCAAATGGCTGTGCAGGATAAGCTGTGTGCAGCAGGTGGGAGGCTGGCAACTGAACTGGAAATGGAGCCAAGGGGTCTCAGTAGCATTGAGGGAGAAGTGGAAAAGACAACCAAACGCCGTAGAGAAATTGTTGGGGAATAGCAAGCAATATGTCATATACCAGGTAGAACTGTAGCTGCTTAGACTACACCAGAAATTCTGTACCAGCCCCTCTCAAACTCCATTTTGCTTCCCAGATTATCAGACAGGTGTGTAGCCTAAGGCTTATTCCAAGTCATCAGAGCTGGTGAACACCAAACTCCTCACAGGCACTGTCCTGAGACCTGCCCAAGGGAGAGGTCTGTACAGCCTGTGTCAAGGTCAGGGAAAAACCTACAACTCCACTAAGACTCCAAAGTCTGCAGAATTTTAGAAGAATCCAGCAGAAAAATAACTAGGAAAGGATCATTGCACCACCTAACTCAGACTCATGCCTTGTCTAGGTTAGGCTACTGTACGCAGCCTCCTCTGAAGACGCCCTCTTCTCTTCCCAGGCTAGAAACAGAGCCAGAGGAATCAAATCTCCTAACTTAAACTCCTATGTCAAGTGCCTAAAAGTTAGCAATTTAAATCTGAAGACATACCAATTTGTTTCCTAAGAGGCATGGAAAACCCTCCTTTCCCATGGATGACAGTGCAATGCGAGAGTCCCTGATGGGAATGACCGGCCTCCCCGTCCGCCCGAGTGCTTGTAGCACAGGCAGCAGCTCTGATCCGTTTGGCAAGGTCAGGTTGTCCCTTCAGCCGTGTGCATCCAGCGCCCCGGGGCAGCTGGTGTTCCCAAGGATAAAATCCGTACCCTGCTGCTGCTGATGAGTGTTTTCTGTCAGACTGCTGGTGGGTTTGTTTAAAAAAAAAGAAAAGAAAAAGGCGTGTTTGTCAAGCAGCACTTAGAGACCCTACTGTGTTGCATGGCACACAGACAACGGGAAGATGGTCTCTTCTCCGAAGGATTCACAGCATAGCTTGGGAGAAGTACACTGAAGAGCAGATGTGGTGAAGACACGGCGTGAGACAAGTTAGTAGTAGTAAGAGGAAGATGTTTGCTTAGACTCACGAAGTCTGACATCTCCATCAACCAGGGTGTGCAGCGTGCGAACTTGACAAGCGGCTGGGCCAGGCTCCCGGCACTCCCAAGGTCTTTGCTTGCTGGCAAAGGAAATCCAGAGCCTACATCAGTGTTGGCCTTAATCTGCCCGGGAATGGAAGTGGGTGGAGATGTCAAAGGGGAGGTTCCAGGTGGAGTTTTCTGCTACCTGCAATGTTATTAACAACTGAGGAAAGCAGTTGCTGCCTGGCTGGATAAACAAGGGGGCTTTCCCCTGCTCGAGGAGCAGGGAGCTTTAGAGACGAGGGGTGGGGGGACCTGAGAGTGTTGGAGAGTGCAGTGGACAGGCTGGGATTTCAAAAGAGAAAGTGTGTTCAGCCAGCAGCTCCCACCTACCTCCCATCAGCTGTATTAAGCTTGTCCGCCTGCTTAGGTTAGCGGTGAGTCCATTTCTGCAGCCCAGTCTGGGCGGACGGCTGAACTGGGATGCCGCAGCTGTGGTGTCTCCCTGTCCCCGCGCCCGTGCCGGGGGGACGGGTGCGCAGAGAGCTGTGCCGTGCAGGTTGGCTCCTTTCTCACTGCTGGCGCAGCCTCTGCAGTGCTCTGCTCTGAGGCAGCGGCCGGTGCTGACATGGCCCTTGTCCTGGGCTCTCTGCAGACGCATGACTGCATCATGTTTTTACGCAGGCTTTCACAAAGCCACTTCCATCCCTGTCATTTCCCCACTCCTCAGGAAATGGGGTGTGCATTTAGCAGGGGGCTAAAGCGCTCCTGCTGCATCAGCCTGTGCATCCTCTCCTCTGAGCAGGTAATGGGTTAGAAGGGCGGCTGCTGCTGCTGCTCCAGGGATCCTGTATTCCCTGCTGGCGCTTGCGCTTTTTTTTTCCTGCCAGGATTGCTTTATTGTATTTTTGCAGTTATTAGTAACTCGTCTCGTGGACAGAACTGGCAGTGAATCAGAAGTCAGAGTATCCAAAATATCTCGCCCCGCAAAAAGAGCTGCTCCTCCTTTGCTGCCTGCGTGCAGCATTGTTAGCTGACGCAAAGGCAGAGGCTTGCGTGGAGGCTGGCAGGAGAGCTGTCAGGGTTGAATCCCGTGAGTAGCAGCTGAGTCAACCCTCTCCCGAGAAGTGGCGAGCTGTGAATGTTACGTCTGCAGTGCTGTGGGCAGGTGCGATGGCAGCTTGGGTGGGTATATCACGCTGGCCTTGATCCAGTTGGCACAGGTAAACCAGCAGTGACATAGTGTAGCAACTTAAGCACTGTCTTAACACTATTAAATACATAGCTGAGGTCTCTAGAGGGCTCGTACAACCTGAGGTGACGTCCGTGTCACTGTATCTTTACTGCAGTTTGCTATCTGTGCTAGCTCAATTACAGTTCTCGCAGACAGGTCTGTGCTGTGCCTGGGTCCCGCATCTGACATTAGCGCAGACCTGCCTCCAAACAGATGCTTCTGAGGACGTGCAGGCCACGCAGACATCAGCTGTTGCTGTCTGCAGTTTGTGCCTCCTACGCTGGCATTAGTCTTTGTGGTTTACTGGCCAACATACAGGGGAGGAGAATTACATCTCTTGTTAGTGGGATTTGCTTTGCATCGCAGCGCTGAGGATTGCGAGTTTGGGGCTGTAACTGAGCCCCCTTCTTCCCTTCTCTGTCACATGGGCCATTCTGCTCCCACTCCCTACTCTCCCAAAATCCTCTCTCGCCATGCTGTAGACCTGGGATCACCCTGGTTCCTCCTTCAGGCACCGAGAGGTCTGGGGCTGCAAGGCACTGGGCATACGGGAGCGTGCGCCATGGTGGACAGCCTTCCTGGGCTGGAGGAGGTGCCCAGGGAGAAGGTCTTCAGCACGGATGCTTCTGACTTTACCTTTCTCTCTCTCCCCACAGATGCCAGCAAGGACCATCCGCAGCAGCAGGCAGGGGTGATCTGGAGAGTGACAGGCGGCCTGTTCAGTATCACCCGGGGAGCCGTCGGGGCCACGTTGGGAGGAGTTGCCTGGGTGGGCAGCAAGAGCCTGGAGCTCACCAAAACAGCTGTGACCAGCGTCCCCGCTGCTGGCGTCGGACTGGTGAAGGGCAGCGTCTCGGCAGTGACCGGTGGCGTTGGAGCCGTGGGCAGTGCAGTCGCCAGCAAAGTCCCTTTCACCACAAAAAAGAAGGACAAGGCTGACTAATCCCTGTTGCAGCTCCCTCCGAAAAGATCAACCTACCCATACTCTCTCCCTTACACAGCACCTCTTTGAATTGGAACCAGCCGCTTCAGGGAGGGTCAAGCACCGGAGCAGACTCCAGCTGCAGCCTGCTCAGCACCGCCTGCCTGGCTCAAGAGTTCACAGAGCCGCTGTCAATGCCTTTCACTCCCATCACCTACTGGGAACCATCTCTATTCCGAGGGCTTTAAAGGCACTGTTGTCTCTGTCTTGCAGTTTCCTTCCTCCCTTCTTGTTCTTGTAAGCACAGCAGGGTGGGAGACAGTGTTAGGCTCCATCTTCCTGGAGGTGGGGGGAGTAAGAGGGGAGGGGGAGGAACTATGCCTTGCTTGAAGTGTGGGTTACCTAGTCAAATTCAACTTCAGCTTGGAAGACAGTCTCTGAAACACCCCTTCCCTTGGCTCTGGGAGGTGTGCTTGGGGGGTCTGCCTTGGGGAGAACTGTAGAAGAAAGTCCCATTGACATAAAGGAGAGATACTGTGAAGAGGGGGAAGCCTCCCTCCTGCCCTGCACCTCTTACCTTTTCTTTGCAGCGCCCATCCTACAAGCTGCTCCCAATCACTTACTCCCTGGCTGAATTGCACCCTTCAGAGAAGGAACCCACAAGCTCAGCAGAGCAGTGCCAGGGATGATGCCACACAAGAGTATCATATGTCCCAGGCCATCAACTTCTGCAGAAATTTTCTTGGTGAGAGGCAGGAGAAAGAAAGCTGCTGTAGGTTCCCATTCCCAGCTGACGATGGCATCTGCCAGGCCTCTGTGATACTGCAAGCACAGGCAGTGATGCTCCACAGAGACACAAACTGGGCCCTTGGGTTTGACCCTTGAAGTCCTGGCAGTATCCCCATCTGCAACAGGGGCATTTTGACTCTAGGCCACACTCTCACTCCACAGACATCATTAGTAACCATGAGCAAGTGTGTTCCCAAATGCCACCCAAGTTCTGCTGCAGGGTTGGAGGGGAGGCTCTCCCTGTGACCCCGGGAGAGGTGGCATGGCTGTGAGCGGGCTGTGCCATGTTGGAGAACGCTTCCTCAAGGGGCTGAGCGTGCTCCAGTGGCAGCCAGCCTGTGTGGGGCACCACCAACTTCTCCTCCACATGCTGCTCTTGGGGCTCCAGCTTGGCTCTTCTAAATGACCGTCTTGCACTAAATAGCCCACCCACACTTGTAGTGCTGCAGAAACCCAGACACCTGCGTTCATCTGGGAGTCACAGCCATCCAAAGCCTGTCCCGTGATGCTCAAGGGGCCATGGAGCTTCCTGCACACACACACACGCACGCACGCACACACACGTGCACAGACACACGTGCACAGACACACACTCACTCACTGCAATGTCCCCTGTAATTCTCGGGATGAGGAAAGCTACAGGCTCCACCATTAAACTCTGCTGCTCCTGGCTTTGGGCAGGTGATTAGCCTAGGTCGTTAGGTGTTGGATGCATAGGCAAGTGAAGCAGTGCTTGTGCTGTGTTTTATATATATATGCATCTGTGTCAGCGCGTGTGTATGTATCAGTCCACAGGCATGTCTTCTGCCAGGTAAACAAAACTGTGCCACTGCTGCGGAGGAGTTTACATAGTCATCTTTGGCACTTCCAGCATATAGATTTTTATATAGGGTCCTGGTCAAAATAAAAACAATGTTTTAGAGGATGTTTTCCCCTCTGTTGCCCAAGAGCGTAGTTTATTGAAACCAAAGGAATGTGAAAAATCCCCTTTCTTCTGTCTATGCGGTTTGTTTACTTTCTGTCCTATCTTTTGGACTCTGAAGCCAACTTCCTTGATTTTCATTTCCCGTTGGAGGTCGTTGCGCTTCCTGGCTGCTCTCTTGTGCTTAGGAATCATACATCAGGGAATACTTATGTCCACACACACACACACACACACCCCGCCACCGTTTTTGCTGAATGTTCTTGGGCTTGTGAAACAGTTTTCATTCCGACCTTTTTTAAATCCGTGTTTTACACCTGACTTAAGTCGCTGTGTCCCCGTGCTAGTCACGCTGGTGTTAGTCTCTGTCTATTCCCTTCGCTGGGTAGTCCCTGCTGTTTGCTGTGGCAAGAAGTTGCTGATCTCCACAGTGTGTTACTCTTGATAGCATGAGAGTGGTTTAACCTACATCTTTGTTTCTGAAGAGGAAACAGCATTTGGTATGTGTGTGCATTTCCTCGCTTTGTCTCTTTTGTTCTGGTGAAGGCCAAGTTGACCCAGACGTGTTGGTTTTGTCTCTGAAGGCAGCGGCTTCACAGAAAGATCAGGCCTTGATGTGTGCCCGCACTTTGCTGGGATGCTCGTGGCAGTTGGCAAGGCCAGAAGAAGTCTTGACTGTTCTTCCTTTGTCTCAAATGCCCTGCAGAGCAGGAGGGCAGTTTGCACTGCGTGGATCTGTGCTCACCGCTCTCCCTGAGCGCATCTCATTTCCTATTCCAGATCACAGACTGCTCTTGAAGCCAGCTCTAACCTCAGAGCTAAAAGCTGCTTGTGCGTAACTAGCTCTGCTGTCCCCGACCCTCTTAGAAAGGTACAGTTTCTTACTGAGTGGGCCAGAAGACCGTCTTCTTCCTAACTGCCTCTCCCAGGCCTTGGACAGGAGAAGATAGTATCTGAGGGGCTTTCTTTCACCAGCCACCCCTGGGCAGGTGATGGGAAGCTCATCACGCTTTTGGCTACCAAGTGGCACACACAGGCTCTTCTGGAGGAGGCAGTACGTCCTTCCCGAGCCCCTGTCTGCAGGCGCCATGTGTGCAGAGCAGGCATGGAAAATGGGATAAAGGTGCATTAAGGAAGGCCATAGGGGTCCTGAGGGTTTCCCATCTTTTTATTTCTGCTCTTCTATGCGTCCTTGCAGTAAATGGAGCAAACCTCTCAATTTGTCTGGATCTGCCATTTCCTTGTGGGATGGCCTGGGGAAGGGGAGGAGAGGTGTGAGGGGAACTCACAGCCTAAATCCCTGTTTTTAGAGCCCAGCTAACAGAGATCACGTGGACCATAAATAGCAAAAGCAAGCAAACTAGCAGGTACGGGTAGAAGATTAAATCTACTCCAAAACCAGGGCCTCACACCATTTAACGGGCATTCAGGAATACATAACTATGCAGGACTCAAAAGGCCCCTGGAAAGTATGTCTGTTAGTGTGCTAAGCCTGCTCAGTTCACCCGGGTGACCCAGCCCCAGGCTGCTTTTCTGGGCACTCTTGTTGCCAGGGCAGAAGGAAAACAGGGTTAGTGTTCCCAGTCTAAGAGCAAAGATGCCTCCTGACAGCTTTGGTTGCAGAACGGTAGGATCTGAACTAGATGGGAAAGCTGTTGGCTCCTGACGGATGCCCCATCTTTCCTTTCCCCCCCCTACAGAGACATCAGCTGGCTCAGAGTCCAGCTGGGCAACTGGTGTAGCCCTTCTTCCACCATCTCTTCGTGGTAAGACAGGCAAAAATTGTGCATAAATCCCATCGATACTGGACAGGGGGGACTCAGTATGAAAGAGGGGAGCACGACTGAGGGGAGGATGAAGGGAGCTAGTAGAAGGAAGATCACTAGTTTTCGGGTGACAGTAAGAAGATGAGGAGGGACTGGTGACAGGAGGAGGCAAGGGAAGAATAAGGGTGGGGAAGCAAGATAAGGCGGAGCATGGAGGGAATTTATTTCTTAGGACAGGCTCTGAATCAGAGGGTGAACGTGATGGAGTTCATCCTAGGGAGGAGCGTGGAAAGGGAAGTGGACAAATGTAGGTTTTGGTGTGTGGTTGTGGTCCACACCTGGCTGGTGCCCTGCTTCCATAGTAGTGATGATTGGTAGGTGTTTGCATTTAGCTAGATCAGTGTGCCCCACGGGTGGTCAAAGCACCATATCGGTTCCCTCAGCTCCTGCCTTCCCAGATTTCCCCCAGGCTTTCACCATGATCTCCCTATGGTGGAGGTGGGATGTGGCCCTACATGCAGCCCTGTGCCCCACCACGGCTGGGCGTTCCCCGTCCCCAAGGAATGTGCCCCGGCTGAGAGGAGAGCCCACAGGCATATTTTTTTGCCTTTTGCCTTTGCTCATCTCATTATCCTTCACTTTCTTTTTTTATCCCTCCCTTAGCTTTTTTTTCTTGCCCTCGGATAGAATAGAGCTCTCCAAAGCTCTCACCGAGACCTTCATTAAACATCCACACTCGTATTGGCTGGGAGGGCAGGGAGGGTGACTCTGCGCCCACAGCTCCCGGGGCTGGGAGAGAAGTGCATGTCTTCCACCCCTCTCTGTCCCCTGGTGTTTTGTGTGTGGGAAATCTTAACCTACTTCTTTTCCCCTGGGTTCTCTCGTTGGCTCTTATCCCTGTGGGTGGGTCATTTCTGTGTCTCCATTGCAAAGTCATCCATGTAAAAACAACGGCGTCAGTGGGAATGTGGAGGTGGCTAGAGAGAGCCACAGAGCTGCTGGGACAGATGCCAGGGCCCAACTCTGCTTCTCTAGGAGCCGAGGAACCCTTTGGCAACCCCAAACCGTCACTGTGGCCATGCGGTCCCATGCACGGTGCTGGGCTCTGGAGAACACTTTTGTTCTTTATCATTTCATTGTCTGTAATTGGTTTCCTACTGAATTTGTTTGCTCGGTTTGTTTTGCAGTGTGTTTCTGGGAATATTCTGCATCTCTGTATTTTAATTACAGTAAAATTTGAGGATAAAAACCTCGGTTACGCTGGCTCTTGTTTCCAATGGGGGGAAAGGAGGAGGGGAAGCACAGTTGAAGGAAGATGTTAGAGATTCCTTGGGAAATCAGATCTCTCCCCTAAGGGCTCTACATGAGGCACCAAGCAGGGCTGAACCTCCGTCCCTGCTTAAACTAGGACATGGCTTTCAACCACAATTCAGAAGCCATTTTGCTGCAGGCGCATTTCCTGAATGGAATGGTAAGAACAGCTTGGATAAGATTTCTAAACTCAGTTTCTCATGCCGGTTTAAAGACCAGTGCAACAAGAGAACTTTCGGGCTGGGGACAGCTGGGCTAGCCCCAGAAGTAGGATCTCGGCACCTGAAGATGGGAAATCTTGCCTCTGCAGCCACTGTTCCTTCATGCAGGTTTGCATAGCTGCTTTTCCCAGCTGAGCAAGCAAGGAAAAGCCTCACCCACTCCCCCCCCCCAACAGCAGCCTGCCCTTTCTGCAGGAGAAGGTGGTTTGACATCCCTCCCCAGAGCTGCTGGGGAGCCCCGCGGGGAAGCCAGGCCCTCTGCCTTTGCTGGCTGGCAGCATGGGCACCGGGGAGGACACAGCTGGCCACCTCACCCCATCACCCAGGGCACCCCCTGATGCTCCCAGGGACATGCAGCCCTTGTGCAGGGAGGATTGCAGCCCAATGGCCGGGCTGTGCTGGATTGGGCCCCAGACAGGGCGTCCCTTTTACTGGGTCGAGGCCAGGAGCCAACAGCTCAGCATTTGTTAAGTGCTGACAAAAGGATTAATTTAGTAACTAATAACGGGGCAATCAAGCCATTTATTTGGTTGACGTTTTGCTGCCAGCTGCTCAGTAAGAGCAGCGCACTGATGAGGCTGGCTGCGGGCACCTCTGCCGCCTGCCCCGCTCCTCCGTCCTCACCCACAGAGGCAGCCGGTGGCAGGAGCAGGTCTGGCGGTGGAGGGGACGGGGCAAAGACGCTCATTGCTTTTGCCCCGGAGTGGAGGTGCCTGGGGTGCGGGGTGGGGGTTCTCCTGGGAGCTGCCCCCCTGCTCGCTGTGGGGAGGCAGATGGAGGAGGTGCCCATCCCGCAGCACGGGCACACTGTTGCCCCATTCCTCACCACGGGGCTGGAGCCGGCCATGTCGCCTTGCAGACAGCACAGCTGAATGGCAGATGCTCCAGCTGCGAGCCCTGAAGAGAGGCCATCAGACACATCACCCCTGCCCGCCTTTTCTGCAGCCCAGCTGGAGCAGGTTTGCCACGTTAAGCCAGGTTGGGGCTGCTAGAAAATCACATCTAGTTACAGCTTTCCCCTGCCTTGCCCAAGCAGTGGGAGCATTAGCAGCATCTCCTCGCTCCCTGAAGGTGACTGCGGCACCTAGTCTTGCCCTCTCCCAAGTAAGAGCTTGGGCTGGAAGCTGGTGGGCAGCAGACCTTGGAAGATACTTTTGGAGAGGAGACCTGCCCAGGTAGGTGGGCGGTGGGTGGCTGGAGCAGGCCCAGCACTGGGAGCATGTAGCCGTGGGTGGATGTGACCAGCTGTGGTCACATCTCTCTGTGGGTCCTGGTCCCGCCTGGCTCCAGGAGCAACAGAGACGGGAAAGTGCTGGGGCGTTGCTGTCCTCTGTCCCCTGGGGACTGGCCCCAGTGGCTTCCTGTCTGCGGGACGTGCCTGGAGGGCTGGGCTCTTTGGAGGACTCTGTCCCAGCTGGGTCAGAGGAGCTGGTCTGCTGTTCCAAATAGACTGGCAGCATCTTGCGTGGGGCTCTTGGCGCTCTGCTGCAGCGCCGTATCCCTCCCGCCCTGCGTGCCCGGCCTCCCCGTCCGGCTGTCGCTGCCCTGCTCGGCCCACAGGCACGGCATGGCATGGCAGGGCCTCGCTCGGTGCCTGCGAGGTGCCTCGCGCTCTAGGGCCAACTTGTGCATCACCAGAACCATCTTCGTGTTTCCTCGTTTGCAGTTTTATGACCTGAACTCAAGCACTTTTCCCTGGTCCTCCCGGGCAGGGCACGCTGACGCTGGCATCAACAGCGTCAGACATGGCGGCGGGGGGGAGGGGGGGGCAACGAGGGGCAGCCTGATGGGCCCGAGCTCACCGTGGCAGTGCCGTGAGCGCTCTGTGGCCAGGCACTTCGGCAAGTCCCGTGCCCCCCGTGCAGGCCAACAAGCTCCTCAGGCCTGCAAAATAGCCCCGGGTTCTCACTTTTGGCTAAACTACTTGCGTTTTGACACAGTTTGGATGCAAACATGCACGTGCCGAAGGAGATGACGGCAGTTCCCTGCCACCCTGGGGGGCTCCGGTGAGGCTCCCCCCAGCCTTGCCCCGACCCATTCCCAGCCTCGTAGGAGCTGGGCAGACCAGTAGCCGCTGGTCATGTGTCCACCCCGGTTCAGTCACTGAGGTCTTTCAGGAGAAGTTCACCCCCAGGTCAGTTTTATTGCACTTTTATTTACAGAAAACACAGAAATAAAGCATTAAATGTGTTGGGCTTTTACCAAACCACCCAATCACGTCCCCACCCCCACCCCTTTTTTTTTTTTTTTTTTCCTTTTGTGGGTTTTTGGCACAAAGAAATATCACAGGTGTCACCAAACAACCATGTAGGAGCAGCTGACCAACTGCCCAGCCCAATAAGAGGACTTAAAACAAACAGACGCGTCGCACTGAGATCAAAAACAAGAAGGTTGTTCCACATTCAGCTTCCAGTCTAACCTGCTCATTGGGGGGCAAGGGGGGTTACTCTGGAGGGGACAACACCATTCATAAATTATATTTATATTTACCTCTTACATTGTAAAAGTAAACAGTGCAAAAGTACAGTACCCCAGGTACCCTTCGGTTTGGAAAGCTTGAAGGTTGCTTTATACATTTTTGTGTTTTGTAAACATTGTTACCCATCCACAGTTCTAGCTCTTGCTTGGAGAGACCCGACTCCTCTTGTGTCCAAAACGTGCTGAGGGGCAGCAATCGCTTCCCCTGGACTCTGTTGAGATTCCCGCTCAAGGTTTAGTGCAAATTTTGGAGAGAAAAAGACAAGAAAGAGAAAGGGGGGGGGGGGGGGGACACAACAACAAAACAAAAGAAAAAAAAAATAAGGCAACAGTTAGAAACAATCCGTATCAAAACTGGGCCCCCCCAGGGGCTGCCTTAGGAGAAAGGCAGGAAGTCTCTCTCCTCCACCAGGCTGATGGAGAGGTTCTTCAGCTCCTCCTCAGAGCTGGCCGTTTTGTAGCCGAGCTGGGCCAGCACCTGTTGGCAGGCGTGCTGGGTGAACGCCACGATCTCGTAGGACAGCCGGAACCGCCACTTCTCCGCAGTTGCCGCCGAGTTGCGCACCGTCCCGTACTTGTGTTTGGAGGAGGACCTGTCTCCTCGGGTGTTGTTCTGTATCCAACGCTCGACGTTGCTGTCCATGGGGATGCCCAGGAAATCATAGATCTCCTCGGTCTTTTTCATAGGGTTCCTGGCCAGGTCTTCGTACCGCACCAGCATGTACTTGCCCTTGAGCCACGGTGGCCGGTTGAGGCCGGTGGACACAGAGTTCCAGAAGTCCTCGCACACTGTGGTGAGCTGGGTCACGTCCAGGTTGTACGGCTTCCTGCCAGTGCCATCCCAGATCCTCCACAGCCGGTAGGTGTCCCGGAAAGTCTCGCTCCGGGACGCCAGGATTCCACGGGGGTCCCTCACCAGCTGGATGACCTTCAAGTTCAGCCGTGGGTCCTCCACCAGGGCCCGGAGGTCGCTGACCTCGGGCACCCGCACAGTTTTGATGGCCACATGCCCGTGCTCTCTACAGGACTCGGTGGCCAGTGTCAGGTTCAAGGTACCGCACTTCTTCACGCAGTCTCCCTCCTCCAGGTGGAGATCGATGGCTCCCAGGGATTCACAGACGGGTGGGGAGCACAAGGCTTTGCTGGCTCCCCTGCGGAAGAGGCGGTCAGTGGTGTGGTTGACGGGCTGGGGTTTGATGTAGTTCTCCAAGAAGTAGAGGTCGCAGTCGTACAGGCTCCTCAGCAGGTCTCGACTGGCCCCCAGCATGACCCGCCTGTCTGTCGTACTCTTGCTCTGGGTCAGCTTTGGGATCAGGGTGTACTGGACATGGTAGAGGGGCTCAAATAAATAGAAGACATCGAAGTGCTGGTTAAACAGCTGCCCAACAAACGAGGAGCCGCTGCGGGTGGTGGCGAGGATGAGGACGTGCGTCTTCCTGGAGAGGTTATATGTGAAAGTGGGGCTCTCATCACACAGCCTGTCAGCCGCATCGGTGTCCTGGCTCAGGCTGCAGTTCATGGGGTTGGGGATGGGGCAGCTGTGGAAGGACTTGGCTGTGAAGGTCCGGATTGCTGTGTACTGGATTGCAATGGATGCCAAGGCTAGTAGGAGGACAGCCTTCCAGGAACATTGCATGGCTGGTCACCTTCATGGAGCTTCTTCACAGGTGGTCTCGGTGTCTGCAACCCAACAGAGAAGTCAAGGGTTGAGCAAGGACTGCCAAGAAGGACCCAAGTATCCTACTGCCAGGTGTACCAGCAAATGCCCTCCCATAGTGCAGGTCCATCAGCTACAACCGTGTGGACCCCAGTCACACACTGCAGAGCCCCATTTCAGAAGAGAAGAGGACCAGGTGGAGGCTGGCAAGCCTGGAAAGACGCTTCCAGCCAGGACTTCAGCCCCAGGGACTGCTTCCTTCCAGGCTGGGGGTGTATGCAAATCCTGTGCCTTACAGCTCACCCCATATCCTGTGCCCCAGGCAGGGAGGTGTTAGAGTCTGGTGGCCACACCATCTATATGCCTCCATCCAGCTGCTGCTGTGCCTCCTCCCCAGCTGCCTTGTGAGTCACTTGTCACCCCGTCAGCCAGTGCCTTCAACACCCAGTACAGGGAAAGGGCAGGGGATGGTGCCAAGCACCGCCTGGAGAGGCTCATCTCCCTCCTTCCTGGCCAGTTGGCAGGACAAGGCACAGCCCATCCAGGCCAACAACCTCCTGCTTGGGAGAGCAGCGATGGCTCTCCTGGAGCTGCAAACCTCTTTGCTTAGAGGTCAGCCAGGCCAGCTCAGTCTGTCAGCCTCTGGGGAGCAGGAGCCAGAGCTGTCCTAGCTGCCAGCCTGATGTGCCCCCAGCACTGAGCTTGTGGTGCTGGCCAGATCCTGCTCAGCTCTGGGATTCCAGCCCCCCTGCTATTCTACACACTAGAGGGGAGAAGCGATATCACAAAGGAGGAAGCATGAGAAACTCCATCCCCTCCATCCTCTACTGGCAACCATGCAGTGGCAGGAGGCCCGGGCACCAGAGATGGGTGTGGGGAAGAGCAAGGCTGTAGCTGCACAAGCCAGCTTCAGTCTAGTGCTGCTGAACCCCTGCCTTGCTGCTGCCTGCGCATGGGCGAGGGCAGGGGAAGCTCAGCAGGACACTTGGATGGGGCTCTCAGGGACAGCTAGATGAGGACAACCCCCGCCATGCCTGGGGAGCTGTGGCATTGCTGGGAGGGGGTGTAACCGGGGGTAGCACTTCAATATCTCTCCCCTGTTCACTAACCAAACAACTGTCACCACCTCTGCCTTGCTGCTCTCCAATGCACAGGGCTTCTCATTCACATGCTATCGTTCCGCAAGGCCAGCAGGGATATGGGGCAGGAGGTAGCAGGCTCATCCCAGAAACCCCAAACATGCCAAAACCCCTGTGCAAAGGAGACACCGCAGTATCAGCAACAGCTTTGAAGCTCCCCTGCACCCACTTCCCCTTCCCTGTCTTCCTTCCATGTTCCCCCTTAGTGTGGTATGTTCACCCGTGCATGTTCCTCTACAGCAACCTGTCCTTGCCCACATTTCTTAGGCAAAACCAAGGGGACAGACCCAAATATCTCTGCTCCCCGCCCAGCAGAGCCAGCCCTTCTTTCCCACAGCATCATCACCACCGTTCCTTCCTTCTCCCCACTCCTCTCACGTTCCCTGCGTGTCCCCAGGGAGAGCACCGAGCCAGCCCCAAGCTGGTGGCAAGCTCCTGGTCCCCTGCTCCTCCCCAGCACACTGGCCACTGCGGGTGCGACTGTCAGAGCCATTGCTGTCACTGCTCGGCCGAGGTCTCCGAGGGAGGCCAGTGGGACAGCAACGGATTCAGCACAGGGGGACTGTTCAAGCCCAGAGCATGCTGGAATCCCTGATGGGTTTGGGACGGTGCAGTGCTCTTGGTGTGTGACACGGTGTGTTGTTCCCATCTCCTCAGCTTGTCTTGCTCCCTGGAGAGACCCTGGCACCCACTGAGTGACACCGGGAGGGCTGTTCAGACCTGCAGGTGAGTAAAAAACCTCCTTCTCTCCTTTTTTTAAAATTATTATTTTATTATTTACCAGTTGCCCCAGCAGCCCGCCCCAGGCACAGGCAGGAGGCTACAGGAGCTACCAGCTCCAGAGATCTCTTGCCAGGAGCAGGGTTTTCTGCACCCCACAATTCAGAGAAGGACCCCAGCATGGGGGCTACAGCAGAGCTGCTGCAGGCCACTCCCCCCACCAGGCATCGCCATGTCTGTGCACCAACAGCCATGGTTTAGATCCAAAATGATGCTTTGAGTAAGGGCTGCTTTCTCCTGGGCTGCTGCCTGCCAGGGATGTGGCATGTGGCTGGGGACAGAAGTTGCAGACACTTGGCTGTCGCTACTCCTGACCTGGGGTGACCTACCCTGCAGAGGGGAGACCTGGCCCCAGTGTCCACATGGGATATTATATCCCTTGGGTAAAGTGTTCTTCCAGGTCTGCTAAGTCAGGGCAGGACAGGCGGGTCCCTCCTGCTCTGGGATGCTATCTGGGTGGAAACTGCAGTGGGAACGCTTTCCTGCTCTCTAGTGATGGCGGGCCACACTGCATCCTTCGCACACCACCTCAACTTCTACTCCCTGCTGCGCTGCTGGTGGACGCTGGAGCAGATGGGACTCAGATGGTCCCAGGGATGTGGCAGAAACCTGCAAAAGGCTACCGGCTGCCTCCTTGATCCCAATTCCTGCCGGATCGCTGGCTGCGAGTGTTTCAGATTCTCCACCCACCCAGAACTGCTCCCCTTCGCAAGGCACCAAGCTGCGGGGGGGAAGAAACAGGGTGTTGATTCACCTCCTTAGCAGAGCAGATGCAAATCTACAGCCCGGCTTCAGCCTCGGCTGTCCTTCATCACTCTTTGCCTGTGCCCTGCCTGTCTGCTGAGCTGGGGCCAGGGAGGGGCAGCTTTTGGGAGACGGCTTCCCTCCCTCGTGTCTCATCTGTGGCCTTTAAAGCCAGCCAGAGCCTTCTCTCAGCCCCCAGCCAGCTCTCCCGCCTCCTCCCATTGCTGCCTGTCCCCCAGGGGACATCGTTCCTCTCAGCCCAGCCCTCGGCTGGAGAGGTAGCGGCAACTGGCAGCCGGGGGCTCTTGGGGGGCTCCTGGGGCAGCGCAAGCGTGTGGCAGCCAGGAGCTGCCGGCATGGCTGAGGACCCCTTCCACTCACACTCCCTTTTGCTCATCTGTCGGACACAGCCAGGCTGGTGGGGGACACCTGCCGAGGAGGAGCTGTGCATGGCTCCGCGCAGCTCGGAGCGGGATGGCTGAGCAGCGGCTGCAGCGGACACACTGCAGGAGGATGTTTCCTATGCACACGCGCAGCGGGATAGCCGCTTGCTCTCCCAACCCTGCCCAGGGGGGAAACCTTCTTCGTAAATTGGCCTGTTCCTCTTCAGGCACTGGTACTGGGGCCAGCGGTCCAGACCAGCCGCTGGAGTGAGGGCCATGCCCAAGTGGGGCTGTATGTGAGTCCTGTGCTGATTTGGCTACTCAGCCCGAGATCCTGGGATGCTGTGACTATGGGAGTCATCCAAAGCGCTGGCCTCACAGCTGTTTCCATGCTATAAAGTGTTTCCAGCCGAAATGTCCCTCTGCTCTGTCTCCAGCTCAGCTCCACCAAAGATGACGAGCAAATGCAGCCCAAAGGCAGGAGCTGAGTCCGGTAGGTCCCTCCAGGCAGCTGGGGCTGTGAGATGGAGAGCTGTGGTGGGCATAAATCACTGGTACCTTCCAGTCCCCGGCACTGCTGGCCCTGGAAGGGGCCTGCAAGACAGCACATGGGCTCTTTTTTGCGCTGTGCTGGGATAACCACTGCCCCTTTCCCATCCCTAACCCCACTCTGGTCACAGCATGCCAGCCTGCGCTCCACTGCCTTGCCCACATCTCCGTCCAGCTGCCTGCAGTCACACCAGGACCAGGCTGTCCAGGAGGGATGCACAGCACCCAGCAACCGGCTCCGAGCGCTGCAGGAGGCTGGCTGGTGCCTGGCAGGGGGACAGGAGCATTGTCCGCAGGAAGAGGAAGGTGCCGAGCCTTTCCTCTCCCCTGCCCCGCTTCCCACAGCCTTTAACCCAGAGGAAGGGAGAGGATGGGCAGTGCAGCCTCCCCCACCCCGCACACCCGCAAAACGGCAGCGGGTGCACAGTCACCTGCCTTCCTCCTCCTCCTTCTCCTCCTCCTCCTCCCCCCCCTGACTCCCAGCACCGCTCCAGGGAGGACGAGCAGGCAAGAAGCCAGCAAGACAGCTCAGGAGCACCGGGGAGATTGGAGGCGATGAATTAAGCTGAACGGCATCCGTGAGTCACCGGTGCGGGGAGCAGCGAGCGTGGCCGGCCAGCCGCAGCACAGCAGAGGCCCAGGAGGAGATGCTGAGAGGTGGACTCCTACTTTGGGGACGGTCTACCCGGGTTTGATGGGAATGACCTGCTTTTAGAGCCGTGCGGCAGGACCGCGGCACCGGAGACTGCGCTGGCAGCTGAGCTCAGGCAGTAGGCAGGCTGGACCCGGCAGGGCTGCTGCAGTGACCGGTGCGACTCGCGTGTCGTCTTCCCTTCCCAAAGCCACCAGGAGCTATGCAGGGCAGCGCCCCGGACTTGCCAAAGCTTGTTTTTGGTGGGGGGCTCCCACAGCATCTCGAGCAGCGCTGCTGCCCTGCCTCCCTCCCCAAGCCTTCCTTGCAGGTTCCCTCGCTGCTCCCTGGAGGTGGCCGCGTTTGGGCAACTTGGGGGCGATGGCAGCTTTAGGCAGGAGGCCTTGCAGTAACTGAAACTGTCATTGCTGAGTTTCCAAGGCTGTCTCACAGGGCAGTCAAAAAATTCCCTGCTCTTTTCGGCTGCGTCGCAGGCTGTCCCCCTCTCTCGACAGCTCCCCAGAAGTTGTGCCCTCGGCCCGGCTGGCCTCACCCTGGGCTGCCTCATCGCTGCCAGGGAAATCCCTCTGCGCTTCCCCGTGGAAAGGAAAAGGGAGCAGAAGAAGGTGCGAGGGTCTGTGCAATGTGGGTGCCTGCTCCAGCCCTGGCACAAGCCCTGGTGCCAGGACAGTGTGCCAGAGGCTTGCCTGTGCCTCACAAGCCCTCCCCGGGGCCTGTCCAGTGCCGGTCCAGCTACCGGCACCCTCTACCCCCAAAAACCGATTCCCGCCAGCGAGGCTGTTTCCATGGAAACGGCAGAGTGACTCAGGACTTTGGGACCAGCTGGAAAGCACAACTGCGAGCAGCGAACGCGCCCGGGAGGTGCCGGGGTCTCGGTGCCAGGAAGATGGGTGGATGAGTGTAGGGACCGGGCAGGGCTGTCTGCCCGCCCAAGTGCTCGGCCACGCTGCTGCTGGTGCAGAGGGGCACGCCGGCACACCCCACACCAGGAGCTGCGAGCCAAAAAAAGCTTTCTCCTGACACAAGTGCGACTGCAGCACTTGGAAAAGGCATCGCTGCAGCACCCTCGCCGGGGCACACATCCCAAAACATGCCTCATCGCAGACATCCCCCTAATCCACCCCAGGAGGGAGACTCGCACGTGCGTAGTCACCCACAGAGTTCGCAGCACCAACTTCAGCAGCCGCTCAGCCCTGCACCCTTGTCCCTTGTCCCCTGTCCCCTGTCCCCTGTCCCCTTCCCAGCCAGCAACACCCCTGGGTGCCCTGCCCAGGGCTGAGCAGCTCCTTGGAGGGATGGTCAGGGAGGGGAAAGCACCCCACAGTGCCTCCCTGCCCAGCCAGCCCGGCTCCCACCGTCCCGCTGCCCCCACCTCGCTGCCCAGGCACGGAAATTAATTTGCAGGGTTGCAAAACAACTCTCAGCCAGGGACCCACTGGCACAGGCCCTGCCGCTTCCCGGCGTCCTCCTGCCGAGCAAAGAGTTTCTCTCGTAAAACAACATGTTGTGGCCACTGAGGTGGGGAAGACGGGCTCCTGACGGGGTTTAACGATGAGCATCCCACTCAGTCACAATGGCTTAGTCATGCTGGTGGCTCTGCGAAGCCAGGCAGGCACTGAGCACGCCTGTGGCCCAACCAGGCTGCCCCCTGCCGCTCTCCAGGGGAAAGGGGGACCACAGCCCCCTTTTCCCCCTCACCACAGACGCTACCTGATTTTGGGTACCGCAATAGACACATGAGCAGGGCTGGTCTCTGTCCCCAAGCCTCCCAACCCAGCAAGGCTCGCCAACATGAAATCCTGACGGGGTGGGAGTGAGCCTTCAGACTTGCCTCCTCTTCAGCTGTACAGCACTAGAGCTTCCCTACGGTCACATCCCTTCAGATGCCAGCTGGGGACTCACGCCCGCCACCTTCCCTTGGTGAGCACCGCACCATGCGCCGAGCAGAGGTACTTCGTGCCCGTAAGACCCAGACTCGCTCTGCTCTCATGCACATCACCTCCCAGGCACTTTTTTAATGACACGGCACAGGACCCCAGTGCTCAAAGCCACTCCTGGCATGCCCCCCGCTCCCCTACCTCTGCCCATCCCCTCTGCGTTTCAGAGGGACCGAGAGCACCTTTGCCACCAGAAGGTTGCTGCCCGCTTTGACCAGCACTTAAATCATCACAGAGCTTTCAACGGGATTTTGGTTTCCCCCTTCTGGCACTCAGCATACACATTTTGAGTTAATTAATCACTATCAAGTAATGCCAACCCCAGCCAGTCCTAGAGTTTTCTTATCGCAACATCCACCTGTGCCTGTTTATCCCTCATCTGCTGAACTGCATCTGCCCCTTCCCGAGGATGCGAACGCCTGGGTAAACCCGGTGCAATTATTTTGTGCTCTCCACCTTCCCCTGAGCCATCCACCAGCCTGTTTGTGCGCGCTCCCTCCCTCCCTCCCTCCCTCCCAGAGAGCTCCCCTGGCAGGAGCTGGAATGCTCTTTTGGGATGAAGGCGCCCATTCACCACCTCCAAACACCTTCTTTGCGCCGTACCCGGCCTCCGGCCGCGTCAGGCGCCCGAGCCACGAACCACCCAGCTTTCCTGTACGACCTCTCCATGCCACGGCGTGCTTCAACCCCTCTCTGCGGGGTCTTCTCGCCGGCCTGCGTCCTCACGGCAGCTTTATCAGACCACTTGAAGGTCCGGCACCAAATGCCGGGGCATTCGCTCCGCCGGCTGGCGCGGCTCGCACCACCGGGCAAGGCATCTGCGCTCCGCCGGGCCACCGGGGACTTACTCACTTGTTCCAGGCGGCAGCTCCTCTCGCCCAACAACAGCCTAAGTTTTCGCCGCAGCTCGTTCCCCGCTGCGCATCTCGGGGGCCGGGCTGCCGCTGCCCCCCCACCCCCAAGTAAGGCAGCCCCGGGCGGCGCTCACAGCCCGGGACGGGGGGTCCCGCCGCAGCCGGCGCTGGGGACCAGCGGGGAAAAGTCCCTCCCGCCGCTGCGGCTGATGTCTCGCTGCCCTGGAAAGTTGGTGGCGCGGAAAGCCTTAGGGGAGAGCCCCGGCCCGCCGCCCCCGGGCACCCCCGCCGATCCGCGCCGCCGCAACCCCCCTATTCCCCCATCCCCACCCCTCCTCCTGGCACCCCTTACCTGGCGGAGCTCCGCGGCGGGCTCCCCCTCCGCATCCCCGTCCGCGGCTCCTGGGGCGGGGGACGCCGAGCCCGGCCCGGGATGGGGTGGGATGGGATGGGATGGGATGGGGGGCGACCCCGTTTTCGGGGGGGGGGGAGGGCCGGCTGGCGGCGGAGCTCAGCGGGCCGCGCCGCGGGGGCTCATCCCCTCCGCCGCCCCTCCGCCGCCCCTCCGCGCCCCTCCGCGCCCCTCCGCGCCGGCGGCGAGGGGAGGGCGGGCAGGGGAGGGGGCTGCACCCGCTCTCCCCTTCCCTCCGCCCGGCAGCGCGCAGAGGGGCAGCGCAGCGCAGCGCAGCGCAGAGCGCACAGCCACCGCCACCGCCACCGGCAGATCTTCCGCACCGCCCCGCGCTGCCCCCGCCCCGCGCTGCCCGCGCCGCCCCGCGCTGCCCGCCTCGCCCCAGCCCGGCCGCTGGGCTCCCCCCAACCCCCTCCCTCCATCCCCCGGCTTTGCCGGGTAGGAAACTCCCCGTTTCCTTATTTTTACCCTCCCCAAGGCGGCCCGGCCGGAGCGGGCAGAGCCCCTCCTGTCTCCCCGTGGTGGTCCCCTCGGGGGAAGTGTCCCCCCCTCCCCACGCAGGGTGTTGGCAGGGGACAGGGGGATCCCGGAGGACCGGGGCTGGATGCAGGGGTGGCGGGTGCCTCCCACCCTCCCCATGCCCCGGTGCTGGGGTACGAGCATCCCTCCTGTACCCCCTCCCCGGGGCCCCGCTGGGTTTGGTGGCAATGGCGGTGAGCATCTCTTCGCTCGTTTTCGGGTGGCGTTAGCTCATCCGAAAAAAAACAACCCCACCACTGCCATGGGGACAAGTTCTTCAGCCCCAGGAATCCTCCCTGCGCTGCCACGGCCAGGGCTCGGTGCCACGGGCAGGGGCCAAAACCACCCTCGGCGGTGCGGGAAGGTGCCATCCCGACCGCCCGGAAAGGTGAGATGGGGCAGAGGAGAGGATATGAAACACCGAGAGTGTCAGGGCTGTTGGGGCGGCTGTGGTCTGATGGCTGCATTCCTCCTGGGTTCTGCTTCTGTTTGACCCCTCGAAACGGGTCAGACTTTTACTTTTGGCAACTTTGAATGTTTCTCTTTTGTCAAGCAGTTGCCAACTAAGCTGCATTTTTAGCACTTTAACTGCCCCTGCACTGAAATGGCAGCTGCCAACTTACAATTCTGGAGATGCTACAACAGATACTCATTTTTTATATGCCCATTTTACTTTGTGCATGTTTGGTGCTGCCTGGACATTATAAGGAATCACAGCAGTTTTCTTCTTACATTCATGTGAGCAACACCCAGCTCCTGACAACCCCCTCAGCTCCGCACGGAGCTGCTTCCCCAGCTCAGGGATTTCCAAATCTTCGCCTCCGGCTCTAGGATTCGCAAAGTGTAACTGCAGGGTCACAGTACCAGCGTGTCAATCAGCACCTCGGAACAATTTTGCTTGGCAGCGAGTGGCCTACAAGAAGCAGCAGAGCCCAAGTCCCTGCGCTGGAATTTTCTTGAGAGAGAAAAAGGAATTCCTGGGAACACTGATCTCGCCTCCGTGCTCAGAGGCCCACCACACTGCGAGCAGGAGTTCGGGGCTATGAGGTTGCCTTTAAATCCCGGGAAGCGCAACGGCAGAATTGTCACTTCTGATGGTTAGCATTTTGGACTTGTGTTTGATGTTTTAGGAGTACCCAGATCTTGTGTGGCCAAAAATATCCGTATTTCTCGAGTCTTTTACAATATCCTGACAGCCCTAGCCCCCTTAATCTAATTTTAGAAAACTTTGTAGGGATTTTATATTTATAAACAGTTGGTGCTTAAATATTATTTCCCTCACCATAGCAACAGCTCCCCATTGTAGCATTTGTTACACGGTGCTGTTGGATTGGTGTATCCCTGTTTTGAGTGAGAAAGCCCTGAAGCCACTCTGTCTCATACTCCTTTTCTGTGCCTTGCAAAGGACGAGGACCGAGGCTCCTGCCTGTCCTGACTCTCTTCCCGGAGCTGGGGAAGAGCCACATCGCTGGCTGTTGCTGGAAACACACTGGTGGCCCTGGGTTTTCCATCCAGTGTTCCTTAGGTGACACACCCGCTCAGAGCATCCCCTTCCACGGACACGAGCTGCTGATTCATCTGCCATGGCATAGCCGACCTTGTACCTACGGACCCATAGGACCTCCACAATGGCCCAGAGTGCCCCCCACAACAGCACACAGGCCTTCGGCACCTCCGGGTGCCCGTGGTGTGCACCTGATGTACCTCCAGTGCACAGTGGGGAGGAGCTGGGAGCGGGCATCCAGCTGGCCTGCAGCCACGACTGTGCTCTGCTTCCACTAGGGGCCAAGGCGCTGGAAGTGCAGGAATGGCAGGATTTCAAGGAGTTTGGCCAAGCGGGGCATAAACCGGGCCAGGGACTGGTGCCAGGAGGGAATCAAGGGACTCACAGTAAGAATATGAGACCAGACAGGCACCTGCATGCTTCCCGGTCTTTCCAAAGAGTAAGGATTTGCTCCTCTCTTAGACACCAGTCCAAAAACAGTCTGGACACTGAGACATCTCCAAAGTCCTTCTGTGAGAATCTAGGGTGCCCCACAACTTGGAGCAATCCCGGAGCTACTTGGACATATACCTCCTGGTGCTGGGGGTTGTCCCCCCACCTGCGGGACTGGCACAGGTGCCTGGAGAACTTCCAAACACCAGCGATGTGCATCGAGTGTCTACGGGCTTAAAATGGTGATATTGAACCCAGGGCAATCAAGGTAACGTGGCCGTAGGAGGCTGCCTCATATGAAGGAAAGAAATTTGAGACAACGATGCAAAAACAGGAGAAATAAAAGCAGGGCTGAAGGACAAACAGATGCAAAAAGCTGGGTTGAAGGACGAACAGATGCTTCTGATAATTTCAGCTGGGCTCGATCTCTGATGCTCCCTGGTACTTTAAGCGTTAATCTAGAGAGATGCTGTTGGTTTGAAAGTTTGCATGTTATAGCTCTGTACCTCTGACCAGTGAGTATTAAATTATTAATTAGGCTCCATGGTGTGTGTTTGTGGTCAGTTTGCCTTTCGGAGGGAAGGACTGCTGTGGCTGTATCTCACCCTATCAAGAAAATTTGCCTGTGTTTAAAAGGCTTCACTTTTTCCCTGCATGGCTCTAGGTGGGAGAGCAGGGAGGCAGCTGGTGACTTGGAGAGTCAAAAAAGCTCACCTTTTAAAATTTTCATCCAAGCCCAAATGCAGTTTGAAAGCATCCAATTTCCATGCTCTCCAGCAACAGATTTCCGCGAAGGCTTTGTATTTTCTCCTCTTGAGTTATGGTTCAAAAAATCTACCTTAACAACATAATCTGCTTGGGAATTCACGTAATAAAATACCAATGTGGCTGTTAAGGTGATATGAAGGTTACTGTTCTAATCACTCAAAACGCAGTTGGGAGCAAAGTTACGATTCTCACAGTAATGTGGCCACATTATATCCCCCGTACGTCTTGTGAAACGCTGTTAACATAAAGAGCAACGTATTAAGGCACATAAATTTAAAGGCAGACTAATAGAAAATACTATTTGTGTGCTTAAGCACGGCGTTTTGAGAGCCTGTGTCAGATTGTACTGGAGCATTTGTAAACCCACCTGCTTGCTACGGTTTTTCTGCCGGAGGAGAGGAGGCTCTCCCCAGGCTGCATTGCCAGTGTGCTGCTCCGGCTGGCTCCCGGCGGTGATGGAGGTCCCCTCCCCACCTGGCCGAGATTTTCCGTGCTGCAAGGAAGCGCCACTCGGGGCCGAGATGATAAAAACTTTGCGGCTGCTCCACGGGCCAAGTATGCGCAGAGGATCGCAAGGTATGTCGCAGAGAAAGAGCTGCTGTTTCACTCGCCGGTGGCTGCTTGGCAGCGGCTTGGCTACGGTAGGGGCATTGCGGCAGGACAGGAGCAGCGGGAGGGCTGTGCCCAAGCGGGGGCTGCCACCGCCTCTCCCCGGCCCCGTGGCTCCCTTGGCAGGGTTGTGAGGTGCAAGCCTCCCTGTGAGGAGTTCCTAAAGTCTGCCGGAGCCCGTGGGTGAGTGGAGCTGGTGGGCTTACAGAAATCATTCCTAAGCCCCATAGGAGCACCAGCCGAAATTTCTCAGAGAGTGATTTTTGGGTACCTTAATCTTAAGGGACAGAGTCTGGAATACTTCGGGGACATATGACTTTCAGAATATGTCCTTTGCCATTGGCCTTCATGTAGAAGCTTTAACAAAAGACTTTAAACTTGACATCCTTCTGTAGTTCAGAAGCGGTGATAAACAGCTTGTGCTATAATCCCTTCTCTTGAGGAGCTTATAAACTCTGTGCGTGCGGGACTGGTAATGTAGCCAAGGATGTGTTTATTTACCCCAGCCTGTCACTCCCCCTTTGTTTTTAGTTTTTTTTCCAAAGAGCCATGACGAGTCGATATAACACATAACATAAAGGAAATAAATGAGGGCAAAAGTAAACCATCTCAATATTATGTTGTTACCTTAATATACTTACACCCTCGTGAATACAGATCAGTTTTAAATTACTGGAGAGAGAAGGGATGTTCTCCTCCTCTACACAAAAATAAACACGATCAACCATCCATTCGTAACATCCCAGATTTTAAGGGCCAAAGAGCTGTTGCGACTGTTCGGTCTCGCCCCTGTGGGCGACAGGCTACTGCCTCGTACCCAGTAATTCCTGCACCAGAACCATCAGCAGGGCGCAGGCACACCGTCTCAGGAGAGATGCCGTCACTGCTGTGGGTGAGTTGTTGCAGACCTTCATGCGCCTGATGGTGAAACGTGCCCCTTATTTCTAATCCAGAGGCATCGAGTTTTGGCTTCCAGCCACCGGACTGCATTATGCCTTTGCCTATTAGATTAAAGAGCTATCTACCATCTGAACTATTTCTCCTGTGTAGGTATTAATAGATCATGATCAAGGCATCTCTTAACCTTCTCTCCAAGAAGTTAAATAGACCAAACTTCTTTATCTCTCACGATGAGGCGGGGGTTTCTGGGCTTTTCATCGTTCTTGACGGTCTCTCCAGCCCAATGTCTGTTTGGAAACACAGACGCCACAAGCACAGAGAGCATCGCAGGACTGACCGTGGGAGCAGCAGTGCTGGCCCATCTCAGCTAAGGATCCTTCCGTGGCTTCGCACACTCACTTATCCTACTGTGATCCCCACAGCCTTGTCACCAGCCTGGGCTGATGGCCCTCAGCATCCCATCTTACTCCTGAGAAACCTCCCAGGAAAAGGCTGAACCTTATGAGCTCCTGAGGTCTGTGTTACTCCTAGCACAGGAAACAACATAAATGGGACGCAGTGCAGTTCTCCCCCAGCCTCGCTGCTCAGTCCTCAGCCACTGCCATCCCTCCCAGGCTCGTTTCCACCTCCCTTGAGGTGAGGTCAACAGGAAAATCACCTGCTGATGGAGGCCCAAAGCTGGTATCAAAAGCCATACCAGACTTTCACATATAATTGTATTTTTGTTTTTGTTTTATTCTCTAAAAGTGTATGTCAGGCTTCATGGCATTAAACATGCCTCATAAATCACACTGTAGCCCAGTCAACAGTTTTACATGGCCTTTATCTTTCGTAGTCACATTTTGTTGGGAGTTCAAAATACAGTAGTAACTTTAACGCTGATTCTGATATTTTTAAATAAAAACCATTGTGAATTTACGGAGGGGTTGAGTGGGTGCTTACTAAAAGCCCCCGTGTTCCACTGGAGTGAAAAAGGGGTGTTTGCGAAAGTATCGGTGAAAACCAGAGGATAAAAGCCTGATTAAATAGATGTCTATCTTTGGGGCAACACCCCCCACCCCTGACCAGTCCCGTGCCACTGCCTCCACGCAGGTCCTAGCCAGCATCCACAGCTGGCCCAGACAGGTAAGAAAACCCTTGGGAAACTACTTCTTAGGTATGTGGGTTGCTTTCATCTCATAGCAAATGACAGGGCCATCAGGGCCAGCTATGTGTGCCACCTTTGAGCCGTGCCATGCCAGGTAATGAGTTCATACACTTCTGTGTCTTGAAAAATTCTGTAAGTGGCTGAAGAGTGGGGGGTCATTTAATCATGGTGTAAGATAGCAAGATCTTATAGAAGGGGAAGGTGACTTTATTATTCAAAATATCTAAGCAAGTTGTTTTTACCCAATCATGCTCTCCTATTTAGAAACACCAAGGTGCGTGTCCTCAGGGGATCTTCAGGATCTCTATGATCCATAGGACAGGGGATCATAGAATCACAGAATCACAGATTCATAGAATGGTTTAGGTTGGAAAGGACCTTGAAGATCATCGACTTCCAACCCCCCTGCCATAGGCAGAGACACCTCCCACTAGATCAGGTTGCCCAAGGCCACGTCCAGCCTGGCCTTGAACACCTCCAGAGATGGGGCCTCAACAACCTCTCTGGGCAACCTGTTCCAGTGCCTTACCACCCTCAAAGTGAAAAACTTCTTCCTAATGTTTAATCTGAACCTGCCCTCTTCTAGTTTAAAGCCATTCCCCCTTGTCCTATCACTACATGCCCTAGTAAAAAGTCCTTCCCCAGCTCTCCTGTAGGCCCCCTTTAGGTACTGGAAGGCCGCAATAAGATCTCCCCGGAGCCTTCTCTTCTCCAGGGGAGCAGCCCCAACCCTTTCAGCCTCTCCTCATAGGAGAGGTGCTCCAGCCCTCGGATCATCCTTGTGGCTCTCCTCTGGACACGCTCCAGCAGGTCCATGTCCTTCTTATGTTGAGGAGTCCAGAGCTGGATGATGATCACTGTATCCTCCCTGTGATTCCTGCATTCCTCTTGAAGGGCAATGATGAACTAGTTTTTTGGATTGATCTTGTCTGTCTGTTTAGAGGTGTCTTTTGCAACAATGTTCCTGCTGGGTTAACAGAAAGTAATAGCACTCTGGTGTCTTCTGCTAACACAGCACCTGTGCTGGGGCTTATCAGGCCTGGGCTTGGCGGTGCTCAGCTTGACTAACCAGAAATGCATCCTCGGTTATGAACACAGCCCTTCTTTTAGCCCTTGCTTTGCTGTTCCCCTGGTGCATACACATACAAGCCTGCATTTGTCCAGCATTCATACCAGTCTTAATATTTCCATTAAAAGCCTCTGCAAGGGCTCAGAAGAGGAACAGCCTGCCACCTGCTAGGCCTGGATGCCAGGTGACCTGTGTGTAGGGACAAACGAGAACCCCTCCTTGCTAACTGCCCAAGGCTGGGATGCTGGGCATGGAGAAGTAGGCTCTGCTAGACCTTGGAGCATGCCTGTCCCAGTACCCTGCGGGATTGAGTCAGACTAGTTTCCCATTTTGGAAAAAGAAGGATGCAAGGTGTTAAAGTTTGTGTGGTGCTGGTTGTTCTTATTGTCACTTGCAAAGCTTTTTTTGTTTTTTTAAAGTTGCTCTGAGGTTGGTATGGCCATGGCCACCACATCTGATAGGGATCCCCTCAGAGCGGAGGGACCAGCCAGTCCACAGGGAAGATGGGGAGGCTGCTGGATCCTGTTTGCAATGCCTGGGACTAGATAAAAGCCTGGCCGGAGGGCTGTAGTTCTGTCTGAGATAGTTGTCCGTGGCGAGGGGCACAGCTGCCAGAGGGACATGAGGGAGCAGGATGCTCGCACGGGAAGGGGCTGCCTGCCTGGCCACACAGCAGCAGGAGGTGACAGGACCCTCTGTGTCCCCAGCCCTGGCCTGAAGAGGCGAGGGCTGCGGCAGAAGGTCTGGGGCAGCAGTGTCCGAGCATCCAGGAGTCGTGCCTCTGCCAGAGAGCCAGGCGTGACCCACACCACCGGCATGCACAGCACTCATGATGCCCCCCAGCCCTTTTGATGTGGGTGTTACTCTTCCGCAGAACCTCGAATTAGCCCTCATTAAGTCCCTGGGGAAGCAGGAGGTGTTGGTGGAGTCTCTCATCTCATCTTAAATTGCCCGAAGTTCCGAAAGCTTCCGTGGGAGCCCGCACGCACCCAGGATGCACGTGGGCTGGTGCTGTTCACACTGTGAGCCCAGAAAGATCCCCGAGAGTCTGTCTGTCTCTCGAAGGACAGATGGGTCCCCTTGTCCATCCCCAAGGACACCATGTCTCCTCCAGCCGCTGCTCAGAGGGTGCAGAAAGCTGTGCCCTGAAGCCCCCTGCAGCGAGCCCTGTTGGGTACCAGCCCCATGCCCCCTCCCAAAACCACCGGGAAATGTCTGCCCCACCAGCAGGCACGTACCCCCTCCTTGCCAGTGCTCAGGGGCACCCCGGGAGGGAAGGGGGTGAGTCCGCTCCCTGTCGGGTCCGTGCTGGCAAAGGCGGGGAACTGCTGCTTCACCCTCCCATGACCCCCCTGCCACACACACACACTGCCCATGGGGTTGGCAAAATCCTCCTGGCTCCAGGGTGGGGAGAGAAAAGGTGGTTTGCCATCTGACAGGTTACACAGCCAGGTCACCAGGGCAGTAATTTTTTCGTTTCATGCAGCTTTTGGGTGCTGTGTGCTGGGAGAGGCTGGGGGGCTTTGCCTCCAGCGCACTGCCATCCCTTGCCAGCCTGGTCCTGTGCAGCTGCAGGTGCTGTCGCCGGATGCCTTGGGGCCATCTTCCCCGGGCAGCCGTCCTTCCTTCCTCTGTTTTTTTCATCTTTACTGGTGGCTGCGGGAGCTTAGCATCAGGGGCCAGGCAGAGCTGGATTCCTGCCACTGCTTCCGCCCCAGCCCGGCTGGGACCCACACAGCTCCATCCCAAGCCCCACGTAGCCAGAACGGGGAGAGCTGGGAGCACAGGGAGCATCCCAAAGCTGCTTTGGGAAGCACTGGGGTGGTGACGGCCATCCTGAGCAGAGCTGCAGTGTCTCCCTGAGGGGCCATAGCCAGGCTTGTGTGAGAAAGTCCAGTCTGGGGAGCCCGAAGAGGTGCAAGGCTGTGCCGGGGTGGTGTGGCCGGGGAGGGGAGAAGGGGGTTAGAAGATAAGTGCAGAGGTCTCTTTCTTTTGGGAGCTCCAGAAGCGCATACTGGGTGCCTCGTCCTCCTGCAGCTCCCGGCGGCGGGCAGCATTACAAACCAGCCTTTTCACAGGGGCCTGGGAGGTGGGGGCTGCTGGTGGCCGGGCACGGGGCAGGCCAGCCCCCCACCGCCGACAGGCAGCGTGGGGCACCCACCACCCTCAATGCCGCCTGTGTCCCTGCCGCCACCGCTGCCCACAATGAGCCCTTTCAGGCAGCCGGGGCCAGCCCGGCCATGGCGGGCCCAGCCTGCGAGCACGGGCAGCGGGGGGTAAGCAGGCTGCAGGCTGCGCACTCGGGGGCCCTGGGGAGTCAGCGTGCCCTCCTACAAACTGGGGGGAGGGAGGGGTATCTCCCATCCTGGCCCTGTTGCCCTGATGTTGCAGCTCCCTCCTGTAGTAAGTAATTTAGCAAAAGAGTTTTGCTTCAGCTAAAATGAACGTGTGTTTGCTATGGCTTCGGCTAAGATGGGTGTGTGCTTGCTATGCGTTTGGAAAAGGGACAGTGTTAGACAGGATATCGGACGAAAGCAGCAGTTGGAAGTACCAAACCATTGCAGAACAAAGGGTGGTGTAGTTAGCTAAGATAACTACAGAAGTGGAAAGAATAAAGAAGCCACAAGAAAGACATGGTGATAAAGACTTCAAGCCTCCCTCCGATGACTACCAGGAAGGCCCCTGAGGAAGCATAGTGCCTGCACCGCTAGAAGGGAAGGGGCATGCTCGGGGGTGGGTTGCATTCCAAGAACTTACTGATTATGTAAATTGGAGGGTGGGTTGTGTTCCAAAAACTCATTGATTATGCCAATTATTTTCGAAGAAAAAACATGAATAAGTATAAGGAACGCAAAATAAAAACAAGCATTTGTAAAGGAAAAAATGAGCCACAGGAGGAGAAATCCCCTGTGTAACTCCCAGAGATGTAATAAATATTCTTTGCTCCACCGAATTTGCCCCAGACTAAAATTCAATACAGTGAGCCTGTTTCTCACACTCCGCTCCTTGTCCTGTGGGGTGCTCGCTGCCTGTGGGGATCCCCCTCAAACTAGGGTGAGGAGGAGGGTGGAGGGTTGGGGCTTTGGCCCAGGGGCTGATAGGGAGTCCAAGATGGTCCTGTGGAGGCACAAGGACCATGTGAGGACTGATGGTGGGCACTGGGCAGCCAAAGAGCCCACAGTGCCGAGGCACGCCAGCGGGGTGCACTGGGGTGTTTGTGCAGGCTCTGGCTACCTGTGGCTACTGCTCTTGGCACCTGAGCAGCAAAATCCAGGATTAGCGCTGTAATACAGACTCAGCAGGTGCCTTCCAAGGTCACCCATCTGCCCCAGCCCACCTGCATACCTCCTGTACCCCCTGCCCCTACTCAGGGCTTGCCCATGCTCACGGCTGCAGATTTTCAGCCTCCAGCGCTGGCTGCTCTGACAGCTCTGCTGGAGGGGGGATAGGGGAGCAGCTCTTGTCCCCACGGGACACCTCTTCTGCTGAGCCTGCATGTCGGTGCTGCTTCTCCTTCAGGCATAACTCTGGAGCTGATCCCTGGGCTGCTGACCCAGCACAGGGACGGGAGCAGGCAAGGACACTGGCTGGGGCAGGGACACTGACCCATCTCCCCAGAGGAGCACGAGAAGATGCCCTGGAGCCTCTCAGGCCTGAAGCAATGAGCAGGCAGGGTCTCTGGGCCAGGACCCCTGCGCTCTGCACAGGCGCTGTCTGGCTCCTGCATGAGATCGTCACAGAAAAGGTTCGTGGGCTGTAAATGTGAATGGCAGTATAGATTCGTGTTTGTGCACTCTTCTCACAGCACCCAGTGACACATCTCGGGACTGCCAGGGCCTGATCCTTCCCTGAGGAGCATGGTTAGATGTCACGTAGTGGAGCCAGAAAGAAGACAGAGTCACGGATGGAGCAGGAAGCATCAGTGTGAGAGGCCAGCTGGGGAATGGGGGGCCTTATTGGCTCCCCAGAGAGGCCGCAGGAGACCTCTGTAGAGAGAAGGGGCTTGAACTCTGCATCAGGACACCATGGGGACTCGATTTTGGAAGTTTTATATCTTAAGCCCTTTTGTAGCCATGCATGTTTCAGGCCCTGACTCTCTCCTTGTTCTTCCTTAGTGGCTTCTCCTGTTGTCCCAGGCAGCTGTCAAGCTCCTTGCTTGCACCTTCTGGTTTGATTTTGGCGGGCCACTTGCTTTTTCCACTTGTTCTTTTGTCGTGCCTGTTTTAGAGCTGTATTGGTTTCTCTCTTTGCATGACTTCCACAAAAGCTGCTCTTTGCTCCCAACCTGGGATGCTGCTTTTCACCATCCCTTCCCTTCCCTTTGAAAACGCTCGCCCTGCTAACCCCTGCGAGCAAGAAGACACCTCAAACCCCTGAGTACGGCTAGATGAAAGGACTGGATGTAATCCCCAATGTAAACTACAGCAGCTCTGCGTCTGCTATAGTTTAAACAGCGTCCTCCGTGCTGGCTGTGCCTCATCTACAATCCACCTCCTTCCTGCCAGACCTGGTCCAGAACTGGCAGCAATTTGGGTTTGATGAAACTGCCCTTTCCCAAGGAGTGCACTGGATGCCATCTCATTTCACTGTGGTTTTCTCCTGTCCGCATGCTACTCCGGGATCCAGAGACCCCTCCTGTGACCTCCTGGGGATGGAATCGGAGACCATCATGGTGGCTGCAGAGTCAGGGTTTCTGCTGATGTCCTGTAGCCTTTGGGGAGGCAAAGGAGAGCTAGGCAGGGATTTCAGGCACTCACTGAGGTTGAACTGTAGCCACCACCTTTGCCAGACAAGGAGGTGGAACTGGGAAGCCAACCTGCTCTGTGAAGGACCATGGCTGTGGCTCCCAAGGAAAGGGACAAAACCTGGCTGGACATGCCAGTGCTGCAGGAGAGCATGTGGATTGCCTGGTTTCCGCTGGAATGATGTCCCGTCTTCCCTCTCCCTGCAGGCAGGACCCCCCTGAAGCCCTGAGTGCAGCAAGCAAGAAGGCTCATTGCTTTCTCCCGGAGCTGGGGCAGCCTGAGCCTCCTGACCATGGGGTTGCATCCCACATGCACAGGCGCCATCTGCTCCGGTGTGATGCTGCCTGTCCCTGTGGCCCCCACCGCCCTCCCCTCTCCCCCCTGTGCTGCCTGCTCCAGCCACGCTCTGAGCAGAGCCGACAAGCCAGACATGTTAAAAACTTAATGCAGAACTCATTTGTCAGCCATAAACAAGTGGCAAAGGCTTTAGTGCATTTTCTGCCCGTTTTATTCGGCTGCCCCAAAGGGGGGATGAGTGGCTCCTGACTCGTTGTGGTCAGAGCATGGCACTGGCAGGGCGAGTGGGGCTCCCCCAGGGAGGCAGTAAGGGGGAGGGTTGGGGGGGGTCTGCAATGGAGGGAGCCCCTGCGCATGCCTCGTGAGCGGGCTAAGGCAAGGAGGAGGCAGGCTGGCACAAGTGGCTTCTTCTGGCTGTGAGAGGAGACCTTCAAAGAAGATGCTGCCACCAACCCAAGCCCAGGCAGAGTTCAGCCTGGGAAATGTCTGGGGCCACCACCAAAGTGTGTGTTGGGGGCAGGGGGTTAGGGCCACTGGAAAAGTGAGGCTGGAAGAGGGACCTCGGGAGGTCTCAAGTCCAACCTCCTGCTCAAAGCAGGGTCAGCTATGGGGTCAGACGAGGTTCCTCAGGGCATTATCCAGTTGGGTCCTGCAAAACTCCAAGGATGGGGGATGCCACAACATCTCTGGGCTTTTTCTTCTTAAATAGTGCCACCAGGTGCAGTTCCCAGGACTGTGGACTGTGTGGGGAAGGGTAGGGTGAGGCATGGGAAGGGACAAATCTTGGTTGGCATGGTGGCCATGCTTCATGTCTTGCTTGGGAGCAGGGGTAGAAGGATGGTGGGTCCCTACAGTTGCAGGTTGAAACTAAAAGCAGGATTTGAGGTTGGGCTTGTCCTTGGCATGGCTGAGGCAATGGATGGGCAATACGCACCTCTGGAGAACCCCACCAGTGTCCTGGGGCACCAGATCCAGCCCAGGGTGGGTTGCCAGAGAGAGACTGGGGCAGTTTGTAGAAAAACAGGAGAACAGGCTGGAAAGCTTGTGTGTGAAGAGAGACTAAAAGAGCCTTATGTCTGGCTTGGCTTGATGGAGACAGGGTAGCAGGGTGCAAACACCTCAGGGAGGAGGGAGAAGAGGGATGAAGCTAGAGGGAAAGGGGTTACAGTGGGTGGGAAGCTTCCTGGTAATCCCAGGTCCAAGGCTGCAGAATCATCCCTGAGAAGGAAGTGGAAAGCTTTCACATCACCCCGGACAAAACTCCCGGGGGAATCAAGCACCAGCAAGCAGCCGGGGCTGCTGCGTGCTTTTGGGGGTACATGTGGTGTGGTCTCTCCCCAGGCTGCTGCGGGCAGAGCGGCAGCAAGGACTGAGGACTAGATGACATCTCTAGAGGACTCCACTCTTCACGTGACATCGGTGACTCACCAGATCCTCAGAGCTAAGTGGCAGGCTGAAAGGTCTGTCCTGGTGAGTGCGCTGCTCAGAGGGGATGTGGGTGAGCCAGTCCCACAGGATGCACCTCAACGATGGCTGAGCTCCACTCCCGGCCCCACTCAGCCCTGGCGAGCAGATGAGAGACTTCTGCACTGGTGGACGGTGTCAAGTCACCCCCTTGGCATCATCTGAGAGCCAAGCCTGTTCATCATTTCCTGCTCTTCCAAAACAGCAGGACCCACAAACAGCAGCCTGCAGGGCCTGATGGCCACTTAGCCTTCTGGTCATCAGGTGCTTCTTCAAAAATACTGCTTTAGGGTCATTTAAAGCTCTAGATCAGCATTGACGTCTGTATTTCTGCTTATATCTACACAGTCAACACGTATATGGACATTCAGTATTAGCATGCACAGAGAAATGCAGCAATTCAATATAAACTAAATACCGGTGCATTATACTAAGTGCATAATAATCCAAAGTGCTTCGCATTTCTGCATAGCTATGTACTGAGTGTGTGGTGAGGTATTTAAATTTGTAGCACCTATTAATACTGACTCGTGTTAAGCCATATATTTATCAGAATCGTTTTTGGTTTTTTTTTTCACATATATAATATACCACGAGAAGCCTTCGAAAGTCTTTTTTCCCCTAGTTAACATGTCTGTGACATCGGGTCAGCGCGGGTCAAACGCTTAGCGTGTCCTGTGCCTGAACACCTGAAGAGAAGACTTTTTTATTTTTGGCACAATGTCAAATTGGGCCCACTCGATACCTGTCATCTAAAGAGCACGGATGGATGTCGCTGCGATGGGTGAGGCTCTGAAATAGCAATGCCACCTCTTCCCCCACAGGCACAACCCTGCCACCGCGCTGGCAGGGGAAGCGTTACCGTGGAAATCTTGGAGGTGGAAGCATTGGGATTTCCCCGCTGTCATTTTTATGCTGGATCAATCAGAGCAAATGCTGTTATAATTATTGCTTTACTGTACTCCTGTGGCAGAATAGCATGTGTTTGCCTGCTTCTCCCCCCAGAGCACACATCCATCAACACGGTGGGGGCAGCGGGGGCTAGAGCTGCTCTGGGGGACCTGGCTGCCAGGGAAGGAGGGGTGGGTGAGTGAGGCTGCGGGCATGGGGGCTCGGGAGGGCAGCTCCAGTGCTGACCTCGCTGCAGGAGGTCTGTACAGCAAAGCCGTGCCCTGCCCGGCTGCTGGGCAGGGTTTGCAGGGGAGCAGCACTGGGAGTGTGGGCAGTGCCGAGCGCTGGTGCCCCAGGGGTGGCAAGGATGCTGTGGGTGACAGCCCCTGCCTCCAGGAGCAGAAACACTCAAAGCGTGGGAGAGAAACCCAAAAGAAGCAGCATTTGGGAAAAATCCCAGGGTGAGGAATATGCTTCAGCCTCAGAAACTTTATGGTCTCAGGCGAAACCATTCAAGCGCTGGGCAAAAACCAGCCTCATCCTCTCTGGCACGCCTGTGCCCCCATGCTGGGCTGCTGGGCACTCCCAGCCCCACTGCCCTCCGGCAAAGACGGGGCACCGCACTCCCTCCTGGCAGTTTGTAACCCATACTGCAGCCCTGGGGGTGCCAGCCAGGACATGGCAACCAGGATGAATTTAGCTGCCTGTGGTCCAGTGCGGTGGTATTCAGATTGTCCTGTCTGCCACAGCTTCTATCCCCAGGGATCCCAGGTGGTGCCCGCGATGCAGGGCAGCTCCGCGGACCTTGTCGGTGTTTGGAGGGTTTGAATCAGCAAAGCTCCAGCCCTACAGCACAGTCACACAGAGCCAAGGTGCAAGCGCGTCTGGGATTCAGCAGAGTAGCTGCTTTGTCCCAGCTGCCTTTCTCAACCGCTGTCTGGAGAAGTGAAGGATAATGTGCTCAGGCAGTCGGTGATGGATGGCAGGGTGAGTCCAGAGGCGAGGAGATGGATGGTACCGCTTGCGGGAGGAGCAGGAGGGAGGCTGAAGGGCAGGGCCAGCCCACGGATGCTGGAGCTGTGCAGAACCACTGACGTGGGGGTTACGGACCCTCAGCATTGCAGCAAGGTCCTGGGGGGCTGAAGGTATGGCTGCGGGGTGGGGAGGATGTGGAGAAGCAGAGTTGCTCAGGTTAAGTTACCTTTGCATTTTCCACCTCATCCCTGTCCTGAGAGGGTGGGATGGGGTGGGAGAGGAAGGAATACCACCACCCTGTGTCCACTGCTGCCCCAGGAAAATAGTCTGCCGTGATCTCCATCCCAGGGTGAGTCATTGCCATGTTTGTCATTAGCAGGTTAGCTGAGGCATCAGGGTGGTGGGAGGCAGCGGCTGTCGTCCGCCTCTGGAGAGAGCTGAGCTGGCAACCCCCCCCCCAGTGCCAGCTCTCCCGGCTCCCTCCACACTGAATCGGGGGGGGGGGGGGGGGGGGGGGAGGCAAAGCACCACCACCGGTGGAGGAAGGAGATCCCAGAGGAGAGCATGACAATCATCTCTCTGCACAAACCCCGTGGAGTCTGCGCCTCCAAAGTCCCCTCAGGGACAATGGCACCTGGGTACAGCAACAATTAGGAGCAGTAGGAATATCTGCGAGGCTGCTTAGATCCCACTCCCAGCACCTTCTCACTGAAGGTGTGGAAGACGTGGGGGATCAGGGTCTGTCCCGCAGCAGTGAGCTGCTCCGTCATCCCCGTTTCCAGCTGCGGAGAGCAACATCCTCCCACAGAGGGGCCTCCTCCCCAGGGTACAGGAACACCACCAGCCTGGAAAGAGGGAGGAGAAAGAGGGAAGAGGTGGGGACCTGAACCACCTTCTCAGGCAAGCAGCAATGAAAGCCTGTCCTGCGAGACCAGGGAGAGGTGGTGTTTGCTCCCATGCAGCACACCTTTAATTGTGCCTACTGCTTACGGCGTGAGTGGGGTTTTGCTTTTATTTTGATGGGCAAAAAAGTGCAAAGGAGCAGCCTCTCCCCAAAGCATCAGGCAGCTCCTGAGCCTGCCTCCCGCTCATGAGCTCTCCCTTTTCCGCAGGGTTACAAACCAGGCAACACTTGCTGGGTGCAAAGAAAGGCAGCAAGTCCATTACTGTCCACAGGGCACCTGCTGTTTCTGTCATTTCTAACCAGCTCTGTGAGAGGAGTGAGTGGGAGAGCCTCGTTTCTGCAGCAAACCCTGTTTCCCAAGAGCAGAGACAAATGCAAGCTGTATCCAAAAAAAATGGCAAAGGAAAAAAAAAAAACCACAATGCATCCTTCTAGCCAAGGGCTGGGCTACATCTCAAAGCAGCACCCTTCACAGCCATGGGGGACCTCTGGAAGGACAGGGGACACCCAAAATGCGTCCAAACCCACCCAAGAGCAAAGTGCCAATCCCCCCCTTTCTTATTCAATGAGGAGGGAGGAAAGCCGTGTGCTGGGACCTGGAGTTTTGGGCACTGTCCTGTGCTGGAGTGTCATAGCTGAGGTTTTGCTCTGGCAAAGTGGGGAGAGGCAGCCCCTGGGAGCCACTGTGGCCAGCGCGATCTTGGGTTAAACGTGAATCTACCTAAGAGGGAAAGTGGGTCGGGGCAGTCTCTGCTCAGCTCACTAACAGGTTAATTTGGTTCCTCATTTAGTCAGAGCAGAAGGAAATTGTGGGCTCCGACTCCCACCCTTCCCTTTGATCTGTCGTGATTGCTGCAGGCGCTTGTTTCTTTCTGCGAGAACTGGATTCAGAGCCCCCAAAAAGCTGCTGGTTGTTTGCGAGGAGACACGCTGGAGTGGGGTGAGATGCAATTTGAAGAACAGCCTGAAAGAGCCTCTTCTCCTGGCGGGGCAGTGGTGGGAGACAAGGGCCATGTTGTGAGCAATCAGGGCATCCTTCCCCACCTGGCTCCCGTTCAGCTTATACCTCCCTCCTCAAAAGGCTCATCAAGCACCAGCTTGTTTTGCATATCAGCCCTACTAACCTTGCCTTGGGGCTGTAGCAGCAGTAGCTGCTCTCCAGAGCTCACCGTCAAGGATGCCCAGCCATTGCCCTCTCTGCAAAGTGCTGTGGTGGATCCACATCTCCTTCTCCTGCAGGAAGCAGAGGCATCGTGAAGGTCAGCACTAGAATGACCCATTCCCATCTCTGCTTCTATCGGTGAGCATCTAGGCAGGGGCTGGGGAAGAGAAAAGGGAAAGCCACCCCTCCGCAGGCTGGTGGAAATGGGTCTTTCCTGCTCATCTAGAGCCTGGAAGAGGTGTGAACAAAGAGCAGCATGGTGCTGGCAGGTGGCACCAGTGCTTTTGTAGCCTGGGAGCTGCGTGTTTGTCCCCTGTACCACAGGTGCCTTCAACCTGGCCAGTCCCAATGCAGGCACCCATGGCCTGGCTGCAGCTTTCGGTGCCGCAGGTTGTGGCTGTGTGGGAGCTGTGGGGCTCACTTGCCTGAGCGCTGTGCAGTGTGGGTCTGTCCATGCTGCTGCTGCCAGGGCCATGCTGCACATGCTTTTGGGGGGGAGGTGGGGTGCAGCCATCCGAGCGTTGTTGGTTTATTTTGCAGGCGACGATGATAATTTTCTGCCTGCTGCACACTCTTTAATTAACAGCTCAGAGGATGTGGGGCGAGAGGCGTAATGAGCGCTCCGTTTGCATATCAAAAGGCAGCATCATTAATATCCCTGTGCTCGTAAGAGCTCTCAGAAGGCAGGCAGGTCGCAGGCAGGGATGCTGGCGGCAGTGGAGGCTGAAAGCCCGGTTGGGTGTGCGAGGGGCTGCTGCGCCGGAGGGCACGTGGGCTGTATAGGTGTGCAGCCGGGAGGTGGGCAGGGAGCGGGCAGCCTGCTATCCCGGGGTGGCAAGCAGAAGGGTTTTGCCAAGGGGGCTGGATAAAAGGCCAGTTTCTAGGCAAAGGGGAAGCTTGTCAAGGACTTTTGGCTAAGTTGCCCAAATCCAGCAACATCCCAGGCTGCTCTGCTGCAGCTCCTTTTCCTGACTCTCCTGCTGGGCTGGAGGAGTTGTCCCCGGATGACCCCTCACTGGCCGGTGCGGTGGCCCTGGAAGGCTGCGCTGAAGTGGCTGATTGTTCAGATAAAGCTTATCCTGTTACCCAGGCTGTTTGTCGCCGTATGGCATTTGCACAGAGAAGTCCCTGTAGATCTCAATTTGGCTGTGCTCAGCCAGCAGGATTAAATGTTCCTTTGCTTCTCTCTCCCGCATGGAGGAAATCAGCTACCCGGGTGATGGTTTACTCCTACACATGCACTCGTCTTTCTTTCCTTAACTCTCTTCTAATTAAATATAAAAATTTCTCGGGGGATGGGGGAGATGGCATGCCAGGCCATCCTTGGCTCTTCCTGCAAGTCCGGTCGCAGCGTGATCCTTGCCAGGCTCCCGAGGCTTTTTGTCAGCAAGAGGCTCATTTTGGGTAGCCCATCCACTTGCCTGCATCCAGAGGCCAGGTGGGACTGGTCTGGTGGGCACTTGGTTTCCCCGCAGCAAAGCTGGGGCAAGTCTCTGTGGGCTTTGTGAAGTCCTGGGATGAAGAATGTGATGCTCAGGATTTCTTCTGCTCTGCTCCACTTTCTCTCAGCTCCTCCCGCTTCTGCGCAGGGTCTGTTTGTGTGGGTAACTTCGCTCAGGTGCCCTCAAGGAGATGAGGATGTGCAGCCTCTGGAGGAAGGGGCTGAAGGATTTTCTAGAGCTTGATTTTTTTTTTTTTTTTTTTTTTTTTTTTTTCTTCCTCAGCATACAGTTAGACAGGGCACATCAGACACGGGGCGATACTGTGAGGAGTAGGTTTTGGCAGGGATAGGAGCACTGGTTCAGTGGCAGAATGCATTACCAAAGGTACTTTTTTCCCTCCAGGTTCATTATCCATGGTGCAAGTCGACAGAATAAACTGATTTCTGTGCTCTACCTTGCAAATTTTGTACGAAGGCCAACCAAGCAAATGTACATTTAAGTCAAGCAGGTTGCAGAGCAAATTTACTATCAGATTCCTCTAAGCCAGTTAGAGGTGGAACAACACAATGATCAAATTAAGGGCACAATTAAGATTAAATTGATAGGTCTGAATGTTCAAGTGCCAAGTGAACACAGCAGGTAATCACATCAAACACTGAGGCTGATATTAGAAAGGATGACATGGTGTTCATCTTCCTTGTGCTGTGAGAGTCGAAGGAAGGGCTGAATCACGTTCAGAAAGGGCTCCAGCCAGCGTCGTGTGGAGATGGAGCCAGGGAAGGAGCTGTGGGACATTCAGGTCCCTGACATCAAGCATCTGCTGCTAAGGGAAACTCCTTATACCAGTCTTCTGCCTCCTTGAAGCTGAGGCTACCCAGGGTGGGGTGGCATGGAGTTGCCACCAGATCATTTGCCTCTTGGATTTGGCTGTTGAAAGGGCACACACAGCGGAGCAAAATTAAGGTGAAGTGAGTATAAGTTTGAAGAGCTGTTGATTGGGGCCACCAAACACTTCCTTGGATTGACAGGTCTTTACAAGGTGTTGTGTATTCACACCAAGCACTTGAATTTTAGTGTTTTCATCCTGTCTAGCGAGCCAGATACACACTCCCTGACGTGCCGCCTTCCTCATTTGGCTGGGATCAGAGTAAAAAGCCCATGTAAACAAACTTCCTTGCCATCCCAAAAGATCTCATTTCCTTCTCTAGAGGGTTTGTTGGGGTTCTTTTGTTTTATTTTGCTTTGTTTCTTTCAGCAACGCTGCTCTGTCCATAGCTCTCCTTCTTGGGAAGGAAAGGGCTGCTGCCCATAAACCACCACAGGAAGGATGTATAGCTCACACGGGGCCTGTGGTAGTTTGCGATTCACAGCATGAATTGCTTTGGTGAGCAGATGTCTGGGAGGAGGAGGAGGCCAGGAGCTTCCTTCGCTTGCATAGCAAGGTCTTGGTACACCTCCTGTTTTGGAGATCGCTTTCCTGAGAAGCATTTGGCGAATTGTTTGTACAGCAGGAGAAAGGATTAACCGTGAGTATCATCACTAACGCGTCTGAATGAAACCCAGGGACTCTCGATATTGAAACTCAAAAGGAGGAGCCATTACAGTGTGTGTCCCACACAGGTGCTGGGTGCTCCTTAGTCCTGTCCGTTATCACTGCCTGTTATTTACCTCCGCTGCTTCCGTGCCCCGTTCCCTTTCCCACAGGGGCCAGGGGCAGCCAGCTGTGCCCATCAGCAGCGTTGGTGTGGCATTAGGTAGGAGAAGAGGCTCCTTCCCCAGGCGGAGGGGACACAGCAGTGGGGGCGGCTGGCGCAGCACCACTGTTTGGGGAGAAATCCTGACCATCCTTGTGTTTTTGCCAGAACTGTTTAATTGAGTTTCCTCAGGGAGAAGCATTTCCATCTAATTCAGCTCTTAATTAACCCCGTGCACCCCAAAGAGGCTCTGCAACCACTTGTAAATTAAATATGAAAAGCATTATTTATCTAGGAATAGCAGCCTAATGGCTGCAGCTCTGACGTTTATAGTTGCTAATGATGATGGATCTGGGAGAGAGAAGTTGGGAAGGGAGAGGAGAGGAAGACTTTCTTCTCTCTTAAAAGATACAGAGACAGATGTATAAGGGCTATGTTCCTGGGGCACAAGTGGGCTCTCTTCCTTCATTTAAAAAGGAATGTGAAAGGACCATGGGGAGGCTGGAGGAATATGTGCCCGGTGTAATAATCTGCATCCTACACTGTGTTTGGGAAGGTGAGCTGTGGGGCTGGTGTCTCTCGGCTTGTGGGAAAGAGGACAGCGGAATCTGCTTGCTGCAATGGGAAATAATTTTGTGGCTGATAGGAGCCAAAAAGAAATACCAGGAGCCTTTTAGCCTTTCCCAAGGAAGGGGGAAGTTGCCAAGGGCTGACACAATCGCCCCTCACTCCTGCAAGCGCGTCTCCCAGCCTGTGTTTCACCCCTGGCAGGGAGACTACAGGGTTCACTTCTTTAACCCAGGCTCTGTTTGTCAGCATCAAAAAAAAAAAAACCCAAACAAAACAAAACAAAAAAAAACACACACACAAAAAAAAAAAAAAAACCGCAAAAAACCACATGTTCATGAGTAGAGCCAACTCTACTCGAGAGAGAGCGAAAACCCAGGCTAGCAGCAGGCTGGGGCTGGGGTGCGGGGGGGGCTGGCCGGGGAGCTGCCGGCAGAGCCAGGGTGCCGAGGCTGCGTGTGAGCCGGCTGGGGCTGGAGCAGTTCCAGGAGCCTCCAGCTCAGAGTTTCCTTAAAGCTTTCCGCTTCCTATTTTGTCTCCGCTCGAAGGGTTTTGTCCCGTTTCGGGAAGCTGCCAGCCTTTTCAGCACGCGTGAGGGCTGAAGCCGGCTGCCTGCCTGCCTGCCTGCCTTCTCGCACGGGGAGGTTTCATCCCGGCGCAGATGGAGGATATTCCCGGTGCGACATTCCCCTGGGGTTTGGCATGGCTGGCGCTGTCAGGAGCGCTGATGGGTACACAGATATCGCTCTGGGATGGGGATGGGGGTGGGATAGTGTAGATGGGGTGACACGGGCCAAGTTTGGGGCAGGTCCCCTGCTACGGGATGCTCTGTGCTGAGAAACCTTAAGACTGCTGAAAGTTTGCAAGGTGCGGGGTGCCAAGGGGGAGCATTTCTGCTCCTGGGAGCTTTCCTTGTGTCCCCCTCCTGTCAGACATTCGTCAGCCTGTTCAGCAGAGCAAAAATAACTCTTGCTAGCAAGGCCCAGACAGGTCGGAGAGGTCTCTCTGCCTCTGGGTTGATGCAGTGCCCCCTGGCAGCGGCTGGGGCAGGGTAAGGAGCAAGGCCAGCAGAGTGGCCATGGGGCAACCTGCCCCCCACCCCCCTGGGGGTCTGGCAGACACAGGGTAGCCACAACCCCAAACACAAGGCTTCCCCAGCCCTGCCACAAAATGTCACCAGTGATAGTGACGCTCTGGGTTTCATTGATATCTGTGTGTATATCGAATCCAGTGTTGAATCTCATTGAGTTTCTGGTCTCAAGCAGCTGTTTCCTGGGGAAAAAAACACCATCTTTTAATCTTACATTGGGTGAAGCGGCATTTTAGTGCCTTGTCCCCACATCTCACTGACCAGCCACCTGCTCTCCTGCTAGGCGACAGGGAAAACCGGGTTTTCCCATCTTCTCCCTGCCACCTGTTATTTTGTAAGTCTCCCTTGTGCCTCCCCTCCCTGATAATTATGGTCCCCATCCCTCGGGCTCCCCGCTCCTCTTGGTGGCCCCCTGCAACCTGCTGCACTCTCCCTGCAGCATGATGCTCATCTCTCCGCTACTCGCCACACATTGCCCGACCCATCTCAGCTGCGTTGAGGCTTCGCTGGCTGCTGCTGCACCTCGAGCTGGGAGTGTGGACCGAGCTGTTCCTGAGGCAGCCCCGGCCTCCTCTGGGGGATGGTACAAAACCACATTTTTATGCTGTAAAGTGCATTTCTTTGCATTTATCAACATCAATACAGTTTGTCACCGTGGAACCCATCCATACAGTACATTTGGGACTCTCTGAAGCTCCTTGCTGTCTCCTGTGCTCATGAATCACCTGAAGGAGCAAGTGCAAACTTCTATCTCCTGCCTCTGCTCCTCCATCCAGACCATTAATAACACCCTGGTGCAGCAGGAAGCCTAGCACATATCCTGACTTCACCACTGCTAATCTTTTTGCTGTTATAAACCCCAACTATTTATCCTCTCTGGTTTGGGACTCTTTGCCAGTTTCCCATGCAGGAGAAGATGGTGTCTTTCTCCCCCCCCCCCCCCCCCCCCCCCCGGCTAATTATCTTTTCTAGCAGCCGTCTGGACTATCTTTTGTCAGAGGAGCTCTAAATAAATAGCCACTTCGTTGTTCTGCATTCGCCGCTGGGCTGATACGTTCAAGGAAATCTGGGAGATTAGTGAGACACGATTTTCCTCCGAGACATGCACACTGGGCTGTATTACGAGATGTTCTGTTTTTAATTATCATTCCAATCAATTTGGTGCACACAGATGTGCAATTTACTGATCTGTAATTCCCCAAATTACCCCTGGAGGCTTCATTTTTATTGTCAGTGTAACATTTGCTACCAACTATCTGTTGTTTGTTTTTTGAGGGGAAGGTTTTCTTCCTTTTTTTTTTTTTTTTGTTTTTACACCTTTAGCCATCTGCTCTCCAGAAATCCATTTTGGCTCATTTTTTTCTTTCTTGTTACCTGCTGTAATTTCTTGTTGCCAGGCGAGGTTTTGATTTCCCTATTTGGGAGTACCCCCGTGTGCTGCAACCAAGCTGCAGGAACCCGGACTCTGTTCTGGGCTCTGGCAGTGATTTACTCTGTGGTCAAACTTTTTCTGCTATAACCCCATCTGGGTAGCAGGTAGACACCGATCCCACCGCAGCTCCAGGTATAGAGCTTAATTAATTAGTGCTTGTAGAGCTCAGTCAGGAGTTGCCCGGGAAGATGAACGTACCATAAGTGCCCTCTTTACGGAAACAGGTAATCACTCCTTGTGGAGTGGAGGTGACTGGTGGGGCTGGCACAGCCGGACCCTCTGCAGGGAGGGAGGTAATTGGCTCCTCAGAGAGACTCAAATTCCTCGGGAGACTTCCTTCCTGGGAAGTGGAAGCGCAAAGCAAAGAAACACAGTGGGATGGGGGAGCTCGTGTCTGGCTGGAGAGCCTGCTCTGCCGCCTGGGGCACATCCCCTGGAGGGACAGGTGCCAGCCTGGCAGACCTCTCTCCTGGCTGTCCCTGGACGTAGCTGTGCCCTTGTCACCCAGGAAAGGCCTCTCTGCATCCGTGTCCCCAGGGCATCCTGACCCCAAGCAGCCCTCCCCATGACGCAGCTCCCTGGCCCCATGCACAGCTCTGGCGTCTTCCAGTGTGTGCTTCATCATGGGCTCCTGAGATGCCCCAGGTCCCATGAGGTGCTGCAGCCCTCCTCTGCGTTACTCTGTGGGTGCTTAATTATTAATGACAAATCCTTCCAGCACCGCTGTGACGTAGGGAGCCACAGAAGAGCTTGTAGCCCCTTGGGTTCCCCCATATGGGGCCAAAGCGAGGGACGTGGAGGAGCTTTAAATCCAGTCCTTGTGATGATGTGGGACCTGGGCTGCCAGAGCTGCTGGGGGCAGGGGGCTACCGGAGAGGGAGATTTAACAAGCACAGCGACCTGGCACTGGCAGTGCGTGCTAGGCTGGAGATAATCTCCATTTAATTCTCTTCCAGATAATCCAGTCTCGGATGTGGTCCCATGCTCCCTGACCCTTTAATCCTATTGCCACAGAGCCTGTTTAATGGGGAAGCTGGTGAGGGCTCCTGTGAAACGGCTCGGGGCATCCCCCTGGCCCCCAGCATTTTGTCTGCCCATCTTGCCTCCCCCATTCCTTCCCAGCATGGATCTGGCACCAAAATTCCCCCTTTCTCCCTGTGTGGCCCCTTCCCAGCTCTCCTTCCTCTGCTCCAGCCGAGAGAGAGACCCTCAGCTGCCCAAAAGCCAGGAGCCGGCAAGGAAAGGGGGATGTGGCTCCCAGACAGGTTTACCAGGCAGCTGCGAGGTGATCTATCTGGCAACAGAAGGTAGACGCCGGTTTTGCAAGCGTTGCTCTGCTTCGGGAAGGGGAGGCCGTGATGGGCACGGTGGGGAGGGGGAGAGCAGAGCAGCCCTCCCGTGTGCCCCAGCTTTTGGGTAGGAGGTGGGTGCGTGGGGAAGTGCCCGGACAGTGGTGGTGAGGGGAGCGCTGAGAGGAAATTGTGGTTATAAAACTCAAAGTGAGATCTGATGGAAAAGGGAGTGGTTTTACGGTATGAAACCTCTTAACGAGTGGACCTGACACGCTCAGCCTGTCCAGCTCGCGGACACCGTGGGCTGTTGTCCTCAGGTGATCCCCAGGGTCAGTATTGGCAGTACACAGAGGCGAGGTGATGCTGGTCACTGAGCCCTTGCCGTGTGTCCGGGCTTCCTCTGGGCGAGTGAATAAAGCCAGTTTTCAGACAGATCTTCTCTCTGTTAGGAGCAGTCTTTTGCTTCTACCTTCCTGTAGGGCAAACAGAAAGCAACTGTGCTGTGCTGCGACCCCGCTGCCATCTTCCTCGCTAGCGAGCAGGTCACCTCTCTTGGGGCCAGAGCAGAGCACAGCCACTTTGGCTGCATCCTCCTTGCTTTGGTTAACTGGGAACGCAGCCAGCCCTCTAGCCCTTCCTCACCATTCATGCTGGTGCTTACACACATTTGCATTTCCATTTCCAGGGCAGCGGGTTGGAGACGTTGACCCTGAGGGTGCAGATACACATTCACACTGCTGAGGGTTACTTGAGTGGTTTGCCTGGGTGCCTGGTGAGCGCTCTGCAGCTCAAAACCTTCCTCAGGGATGGGATAGCTCTTTGCGAGGGATCCATGTTAGTTCAGCCGGGCGGTGCTGGCCACATCTCCTGGGTCGCTGCCAGCCCGTGGAGGACTCTGACCCTCCTTTGTGGCCGTAAAAGCTATTCGATCATGAACATGTTGTTCCTGGGAGGCATGCAGTCAAGCAGTATGGTCCTCAGGGGACATGAGCCGTGCCTGACTGACAGCCTGCCCTCCCTTGTTGGCTTCCCACCATCCTCCTCTGAAAGGCCGGTGGGGCTTGGATGCTGCCGTGCCCCGCAGGTTCCCAGCAGGAGCCTTTACCCCCTGCTGAATTTGGGAGTGAGAGCGCAGATGTTCAGCTCCTTGGAGCCAGACAACAGGGAAACAACCTGTTCCTGTTCCTCTTCATGCTTCCCTGGGCTGACACTAAGGGCAGATTCAATCATTTTGGGCCTGGATAGGAAACAGAAAGGTGAAGTGTCCTGAATTGCCTGGGAACAGACATGTCTTCTGCACTGCTCGTCAACCAGTGTCCCGTTGTCAGTGGGAGCAAGACCATAGAGGAATTGGGGCCACAGGGTGGTGGGTTCAGTGCAGGCTCCAAGCGGCTTATGAGATGCTCTTTCCCATCAGCTTTTTGTGCAGTGCCTCTCCTTGGCTCTCCAGTAGCACCCGCAGAGCTGGAGCCCTACGGAGGTGGTGGGCGGCTCTGCTAAAACCATCTTTTGAACCTAAAGTTTTGCGGGGAGACATTTCATCTCTCGCTCTTTCGTTCTCGCATGCATATTCAGCCAGAGAAAGTGCTGTTCCCCTAAGGTGAAATGCTAGGATATTAATTTTCTGAAGTTCTCGATAAGCTATTGAAGATTAATTTTAGGGAAAGCCGGGGGATATGATGGATTGGAGCCCAAGCCTGCTTAAATATGCAATATTAAAAATTGATCGTTGTCTCTCCTTGTCATACACCCTGCCCCGGTGTCTGGGGCAATCCCACAGTCTGACGAAAAGCCAGGAAAATACTCAATAAGCCCCACGCCCAGCTGAGTGCAGATTTTAATAACTTGTCTTGCCATTATTATTTTAAAAATCACTTTTATGAGTTTCTGTTTTGTTTAATGCCTGGCTCTGTTGTGCGGATTGGCAGCTGGGAGCTTGGGAATCCTCCTCTACCTGCCGGGTTGCGAGACATCACCGTCCAGCACAACCTGCTTCCCTGTCCTCCCTGCCAGCCCCTGCCACGGGGCTGATGCTCCGGGTGACCGTGGCCCCATGGTGAGGACAGCCCGGGGTGGGGTGGGCAGGCTTGGCCAGAGATGCCGGCAGGTGCCGGGAGCTGGTTCAGCCTGGAAGACACCCAGGCACCATGTGGCATCATTCACACTTTAGAGGCTTTCCCAGACCTTGAGTGCAGCAGGCAGCACTTGGTGGACAGAGGAGAAGAGAAACTGCATCTCTTGGTTTTACCTTGCTCAGTAAGGGCTCTGGGGCAATCAACACGGCATCGTAAGCACTGACTCTGGTGTTTCTCACTTGCAGAGAAACAATAAGATCTTGCCAAAATGTTCGAGTTCATCAAAGCAGCGATGAACTCTTACAGGTATTTTCAAGGCTGGTTGCAAAGTTAGGGTATCTCTGCAGTTGAAGGCCCGAGATGACTCTATTGGGGCACTTGGCAGCAAGGAGAAGGCTCTGTGGGATTCCTCTTTGTCCCTGTCTGGCTGAGGGGAGTCTGGAAAAAATCCACCTGATCCACTTTGATCAGAAAGCTGCAGATGTTTTTTTTTTCCCCTGCAAGTTAATGACTGCAGGAGCAGGGATTTGCTGCCACTTGCACTTCAGAGAGCTGCGAGGGGAGCGAGTGAGTCCCACAGAGGGTGGAGGGAGAACAAGAGGCATGGTGTAATCTGGCATCAGCCTTTTCTAGCCAAGTTCCATTCTCCACAAAGCCACTAGTTAAGCAGCATGGCAATACTGAGATACTTCAGTGACTGATGGGACGTAAGGATCTTCAGGGCCAGTTTGAGCACTGGCCACTCCTTTGCTGTCCATCAGGGGTGACTGAGTTGCAGCTGGACTGCAGAGGCATATGTGCAGGACCCTAAAGGGTGGCAATGTGACCCCATTTGCCATGCATCCCCTGCGACGGGATTAGCACAAGGAGCCACAATTGGATACAGAAGAGTAGCACACTTGAGCAAAGAGTTATTATTTGCCAAAGGTCCAATCTTCCCTGATTTGCACTTGGGCTGTAGTAGCACTTGTCTTAATGATTCATCCAAGCTCTTCATTGCAGCAGGCTGACAGTGAGGGATGAGTGTGTTTCTGCAGCTCCCAGGGGTGTGCAGGCTGTGCTCAGAGTGCTGTGCCCCTTGTTAGCAGCCCCTGAAAAGGGAGGTGTCCAAAACAGCTGCCTGGCCAGTCCGAAATCAATGCCACCTGGCCTCCATGGCTGCACTCGGCAGTGGCCACCTCCTCCTTCATGTCCAGAGGACCAGGAATGGGGAGGCCCAGCAGAAAGGACGTTCCCCCTAGGACGAGGGGAAGAGCACACCAGCAGCAAGACCTAGCTTGAATGAGCAATCAAAAAAGGATCGCAGGCAGTGACAGACTGGCCTGTGTGCCAGGGAACAGTGGCGTGTTCCCTGCTACCGACACCACCGACGGTGCAGGTGGCTCACACAGTCACCGCTGTTGGTTTTGCCGTACCCTGCTTGGAGTACCGGGGTGGTGGCCTCAGCTGCAGCATGAAACTTGCAGCAATGCTCACTGCTGGTTTTTCTAGGTCCAAGATGTGCGACCCAGGAGAGCAGTAGGGATCCAAGCACTTCTCAAAACCCTTTGAGAGCGACTTAGAGCTGCCTCAAACGTGCAAGGACTGCTTCCAGCCCTCACCAAGGTCTTCTCAGAGAATTTTTGGAGACCTGTTGTTGCTCCTGTGCACCACACGTGTGGGTCAGCCACCTTTATGGGACTGGTTAGTCCTATACGAAACTGAATTTGGATCCAAAATGTGCCAGCTGGCTTGAAGCAAGTACTAAAGAACAGTGCCGGGCATGTATGTTACACGGGCAGTGGTTCCAGGTCACTTTGGATGGTACTAGTTCAGGACACAGCATTTTTATGATTACATTTAATGATGTAACAGAGAGCGATGTTCTCCAGCATGACCTCCTCAATACCCGGCAAGTTGGGCAGGTGTGCTAATGATGTCCTCTTGCGCAGATAAAACCTCCTGCGAGCACCCTGCAGAAATATCAACGCCATCCTCACATTAGCAGCTGTTTTCCACCATTGGCAAGGCCAGGGAAAGGAAGGAAGACAACAGGAAGGGGTGAGGAGTTTTTTCTCAACCAAATGCAGTTTTATTTCTGCGTTAAAAATTTATGAATCCCTTCATTTAATATTTATAAAGTAAGTGTCTCGGTGATGAATTACAGGGCAGCCTACTGCTCATCTAGGACTGCCCAGTGAGGACGGGGAGGTCCCCCTGCATCCAGTCTGCCCACGCCCTTCGTCCAACATCCCTAGGCGTACCTGGGTTTGTGGGACTGATAGGGCTACAGGGCTGGGAAGGAGGCCCCCTCCTTCCCCCAGCCAATCTTCAGGGTGCCTGGACTGAGCTGGGCATCACCAAACAGGGGAGCAAACTGAGAGCCCATGGAGTGACACCTGAAAGGGCTGCACGCCAAGATGGCACCGACAAACTCCGTACCAAGAAGGGGGTACAACTGAACCTGTGGCTCAGCTGTCCTGGCACTCACCTCAGCACAGCAGCGCTGGGCTAAAAGCACGCTAATTAAATGCCTGTAACAATCCTGCTCCTCTCAGCTGGGTGCACTGCTCAGGGAAGGCTTTCACTAGTCAGCTAAGCTGCCTCCTGGGCTTTGGCATCTCTGCGGCTGGGGATCAAACTTGGGCTCCATACACGGGGTCTCGCTGCTGAGACCTGGAGCTCAGCAGCATGAGGCTGTGCCACTGCTGACTACAGCGTCCTTCATGGAAATGCTGCTGGGGACCAGCGTCTGTAAGCTCTGCTACAGCCCCTGCTTTCTCCCCTCCACCCGCAGCTGTCGGAGAGGGGCTGACCTCTCGCTGTCTGCTGCGAGTGATGAAGAGCTGTGAGAGACCCTGGACTGGGATCACAAGGGGTTTCCAGGCATCCTGCAGCACCCGCTGGGAACAAGGAAAGTAAGGGTTCAGGTGAGACCAGAGGGCAACCATGGGGAGCTCTGGCTGGAGGGAGGCTGGGCTGCCACAGGCTAAGATGACGAGTGTCTCAAGGTGACCTGAGCATCCTTGGAAAACTGGGCTGGATCAATGCAATCGATCCTCCTAATCATTTCTTCTCCGTCAAAGCACGGAGCAAAACCCCTGAGATCACAGGCGGCCCCTGGGCCTCATGCCACTGTGCCCCAGGGACCAGCCAGGAGCCCAGGGACCCCCATTTAGGTGAGGGGAGCCCCTTCCTGGTGCACAGGGACCTGCAGGACCCCTCTGGCGCCCTGCAGGTGTGCAAGAACTTGCACCCCGGGGGAAGGGGCACAGGGCAGCATGGGGCAGCTGCCCCCCGGCACTGGGGAAAGCACATCCCTTCCACGCTGCTTCCCTCACCCCCAAGACGGGTTTCCAAGCCTGGGTTCCCTGGCAGGGGAAGGGGGTGGCTGTGACATGTTACCCGAGCTCTGTCGCAGACTTTGCACGCGGCGGCCAACCATCCCTAAATTTTCATCCTGCTGCTGCAGGTGTAACGCTCCAGGCAGCACAATGGTGAAAGCACCAGTGTAGGCAAAATATTGGAAATTACCTGTGTTTCAGCTACATAGTCGACAGCTGCTCTGGATGGGGTTAAATGACACTTCCCCAGGGCATTTCAGGATCATTTGCTCCCTCGCTCAAACTCCCTAACTAGGCCCAAGGAGGCAGCGAGGGAGCGGACAAGGTGGCCGAAAGCAATTTCAGCCCTTCCAAAGAAATAACTGGCATGTAACAGTGACAGGAAATTGTGCAATTAGTATAACAGGGCAATGTCAACAAGCTCTTAACGCCAGTTGTTATGGCAACACCAGAGAAAGCGATGCTGGTGCTGGAAAAATCGAGAGACTGAGAAATAATAGCTGCAGCCGGGATGGCTTTGGCTTCGCTTGCGGGGATCCGGTGCAGGCAGCATCCTGGCAGCAACATGGGGCCATGGCCACCACCTTTGCCGGGAAGGTGATGGGCAGAGGTAGGGGATCTGGTCCAGCCAGCAAGAAACAGGAACCATCAACAGAGACTGGGAAAAGCTTTCCCACCTGCAGCTCCCGGAAAGCTCTTCCCTGCGGCGCTGCCCTGCAGGAGGAGCAGCTGGGGCAGCCCACGTCATCCCTGGACATGAGCACAGAGCATCGAATGGCTGCGAGCTGGCAGCCCCGGCTTGGCTCGTCATGCTAATAAAGTAGCATCGAGTGAATTGCGTGAGAGAGAATATTGAGTGGTTTTCTGCTAGCAAAATTATGGTGCTTTGGGTCTGGCAGCGCGTTCGCTAATCCTGGGCAAACATACGGCCAGGCATGTTGACACAGCGTGTCTCGTGCGGCTTTGCAGGCAGATGGCTCCTTTGCATCTGTGCCAGGCATGGCCAGGCATTTGTAGCCCCTTGCGTGCCCTCGCTTCAGCCTCCCGCCTCACCTGCCATGCCCACCATGGGGCTGGAGGAGGGAGGCAGAGGGCTGCCTGGGAAGCGGCTCAAGTCCTCAGGCCTCGCTCGAGCTACGTCGCAGCTGTGCCTGCGCCAGCCCGTCCACCTTGCTGATCGGCCCCGACCCACTGGCTCGAGCCTGGACTTGCCTGGTTATGGCTGGCCTGAGGCTGTCCCCGTTTGGTGTCACTGGCCTGGCTCTGTGCCCCTGGCTCACCTATGGCGGGATGCTCAGCTGCCTGGAGGGGCTGTGATTTGTGGGGTGCATGTGGAGGGGGTCTGTAGTACCATGGGAGAGAGCCATTAATGCTGGAGCTCAGGGCACATGCAAGCCTCCGTGATGCTCACCAGTAGAAAGGTGGGGAGTTTCTCAACACGCACAAAATTTGCCTCTTGTACCCCGTCCCAAATATGTCAAAACAGAAAGGATTTGATTTCAGCTTACTGGGGCATATAGCGGCTCCCTGCCTCCCTCTCTCTCTCCCTGTGCTCCTGCCAGCCAGGGCACATCCCTGCAGCAGGGTTCCCCCGAGAGCCATCCAGACTCCTCTATGGTTGTGCCCTCTGGTTTACCCAGCATAAGACAGCGTATTCTCCTTTCTCAGCATCAGCATAGCGCTCTCAGTACTGAATTTGTTGCCTACAAAACTAAGCAACAGATTCAGGTTACTCCCAGTTCCCTTTTGTGTAACGTTAGATCTTTTCTGGGCAAAAAAGCCTTTGCAGTAGGAGCAGAAGAGACCATATGATGCTTTCAGAGAGAGCCAGGGCTCCCAGAGTCACAGGGAGCATTGTCCCTTGCAGCACAGCCCTATCATTATGGGGCTCCTGGGTCTGTTCTAAGGCTTCAGAAGCCAGAGGGGCAGCCAAGACCCTGGCACAGCAGAAGGATGCCGGTCCAGGGGAAGCTGCTGCAGCAGATCTGTGAAAGCTAAAAGCATATGGCTTCAAAGAGAGAAACATTCTGAACCCTTTGGAAAGAGCTGAGTGATGGGAGGATCAAAGCACTAGAGAGAATTGTGTTTTGTTTAAAACTGAGGTCTTACGGCAGCTTTTGAGGGAATCTTAAGAAAACGTAATGGGATCTCTTAGAAAAACAGCAATGCGAGCCTTGCAGCCGGTACAATGAAGAAGAGCGAAGACCTCTGTGTGTTATTTGTGAAATATTATTGCCCTTGTGGCAACAGTTGAGTTAGTCATTCAAGTAATTTAGGATGTTGGTGACTGAGTTTTTGAATGCGAGGGGGTGCTTTTCTGCCAGCTGAGACCTCCGTGTTGTGTTTCCATCTGGCCAGACAGTAACACCTTTCCTCATTCCACAAAGTATCTTACCATGAGAGTGCTCTTATTGATTTTGCTGGAGCCGTTTGCAGAGCAAACGCTGTAACGTGTCTGTAAAGGAGGCACAACTGAGTCCGCAGCGAGGAGGAAGCTTCCACAAAGCTAATGAGCTCCTAATGAACATGGCTGATTACCTGATGCTCTTCCCTGTAAATGCAGTAACAGCATGTGTGTGATGGTAGATGACTGTAGCATGAATTTGGAAAACCTCTAGCATTTATCCTTCCCAAAGGTGGCAGAGCCATTAGGGCTCTGCGCTTCTGGGCCTGGTGGGATGCAACGTGGTCCGTTGGTCCACTGCAAGTCAGAGCTGGGTGATGGACAAAAACGACGCAGCACAGGCAGGTGGAGAAGGAGTTGTGCTGCCTCTGCACCTCTGTGCAGCTGCCGTGTGTGTTTCAGAAAGGAGAAACTGTTCCAGGGAGGTTTGATGAGCCGATTTCCCATCCCAGCCCACCTGCTAGGAAACATCTGGAGAGCTGCAGCGTGACTTTCCCTCCTGCCCAGCTGGCTGGTTCCTTGCTGGGGACCACAGTGAGCATCTCACATTGCCTGTGGCTGTTTGGTCTCCCCCTGGTCTCCTGCCTGGGAACAGACACGAGGCAGGAACAATCCCATGTCTCACCTTGACCCCCAGCTCCATCTCATCTTTGCCTTCCCCCTTCTTTGTCTGTTTGTGTCTTGATCCCGAGTTCCCGAGCTTACTTAGGACTGAGAGGGGGAGGCTTTCTCTCCCTCTTGGTGAGTATGGCCACTCTCCAGCCCTTGCTGAGCAGCAGTGGACAGGAGACACTGCATCCACTCCAAGAGAGGAGATCCAGCTTGTTAACCCATTTCTCTTGTCCTTGATCCTTACAGGACACTGATGAGAGCAGGGCTCTGATGCCACAAGCAACCCTGGGACGCCTATCCCAACCTGGGGGAAACAGGTCCCATTATCTCCCTCTTGAAGACACCGGGTATGCCCTGCACCCTTACGTCTGTAACAACTCTCTCGTCTGCATGTATAGACAATGTAAAGAAACTGGAACTTCTGGAGCACAGCTCCTTTGACTTCCTGAGATGTCTACCTTGGGGTGACCTCATGCTTCTCTGGTGGGAATAAGGTGAGATGAGTGGGCTGGAGAACATGCATGACAGAAATGTGGGCAGGAGGGTGGCACAGTAGCATGTTCTCCACCAGTGACCCCGAGCTCACCTAGTTCCTGGCACGCTTGGACTTACTGTAGGGAGGAAAGGAGGAAAGACCTTTATCAGGGTGGTTAATTCTTCCCCAGAAATTCCTGTGCTCCCGTTGCCTGCACTGCTCCTCTCAAAAAGAGCAACCCTGCACTGGTCAGCACATGGGTGCTAAAGGTGAGTGTGGCACAAGGCTCTGCTCAAACATCTAATGCCTCTTTGTGTTCAACTTTAAGCCCAGGAGAGGTCAGAAGCATGGGGAACTTGGGAGATTGGAAAGGGCTTGCTTCTCTGGCAGGAAAATCTAAGCAAGAGCTTTTGAATATGAACAATTACAATTTGGACAGAGGAAGAATGTGTGGAGAGCACCAGAAATAGGACATAGGACGGGCCCTGTTGTCCTCGGGTTTTTTGCGGGGTGATTTTGCACCCTTGTATGAAGTTGTCCAGAGGCTGCAGTAAACATGCGTATCAGGACAATAATGTCCCTAAACCACTGTCTTCTCAAGGTCCAGGAAACACAATGTGAGAATATACGGTGAAAATAGTGCACCCAGTAGGACTTCTCGTAACGAATGGTGCAAAGGAGAAAGTCATCTGATTTACCCATCACAGTGTATTTCAGCATCCCTGCTTCTGTACCTCTGAGGTGTGCAACTCGCCTCCCTCTCCTTCCTCTGGTGGTCAAGGTTTCTGATGTCCTGGCTTTCCTTCTTGCTCCCAGCTCAGCTACCCAAGTCCTTTGATCAGCCATGGCTGACCTCACCTCCTCCCTCCTTTCTTTGGGTTGTAATTTGGATGATACCTACAGGCAGCAGAAAGAAGGCACGCCTTCCCCCAGCCCTGTTCCTGAGCAGTGCAAGTTTAGCTCCCTTGGCTTCTCCTCGCAGTCTTCTCTCTCCTTGGCCATACTGAATATACACCATTTCTGTGCTGCCTCCTTTGATTTCTACAGGGGAAGCCTTTGCCAGCAGCGGATGTGTCTGATTTTCTCACTCTGCCGCAGCAGCTTTGGAGCCGTCGAGATCCCCGGAGACTCAACAAGTCTTCAAACAGTCAGAGGAGCTGAGACCCAGTCTCCTGAGACATCTGAGCAGAGCACAGCATCAGCCTTTTGATACAGTGCTATCAAGATGTTTCTCTGTATTCCCTTTTTTTTGCAAATCAATAGAATGGAGCTGGTTTCCCTCCTGCTGTTGTCGGGGGCTGTTGGAAAAGGAGGTGTTTTCATTTCAGCTCTTGAGTTAAAGAATAAAGGAGGAGGAGAAGGTGGGGGAGAGGAGGCAGGAAAGGAATATCAGAGAGGACGATAAGGGAGAACATCTGCTCACAGCTTTTCCATAGGGCTGGCCCTCTCTGCGCTGCGGGAGGAGGCAATCAAAGGGCGCTTGCCTGACAAAGGGGACAGTGCTGGAAAGCAAAGGCTGAGCGGCTGGAAGTGAGTAAAAGCGGTGAGAGGGGTGCTGGGACACACCTGTGAGCCCACATGGGGTCTTTACACCAACAGACAGCCGGACTGGGCAGGATGGGGCCGAAGGAGCCAGCTAGTTTTGCCAAGCCTCCAACCAGATGCCTTGGCCTTTTGGCCAATAAACTGGTGTGGCGTGAGCTGCTTTATTCCTTCCACCAATGCAGGTGAGGTACTGGCTTCTCCCCCCTCCCAGCTCTGTGGGAGCACCTTGCTGCACCTGTAATGCCGTGGGAAGCCAGCAGCAGGGTTTCCCACCAGGCTGCAGGCTCCTGAAGCGGGTCCTGCGCTCTGCCCTGCCACCCCAGCCCACCCTCCGGGGACCCCAGTTCCCTCGGCTTGGGAGCCACCTCTGCCATCGCTTCCCAGGTCCCAGTCCCCGTTCCTGCCCTGGAGCGCTCTCCACCAGGGACTGCCATGAAGATCGAACTGTTCAGGTACAGGCATGCTCCAGGTTATCTGGAAGAACACCCACATTCGCCCTGAATAGTGCCTGCCAAGCAGCTGGGGCTGGAGCAGGATCTGTCCCCGTGCTGTCTTGGGTTACAAACCCAACATATTATTCCTAATCCCTGTCAAGCTCCTTCTTTGGGTTTGGTCTGTAATCATTAGTATAAAAAGTACCCTTGGCACACAGTGCCCTCTGCAGAAGTAATCCTCCCCTACAGCTTGGCTCAGCTCTGAGCTGCTGCCCCACCGGCTATCCTGGAGCCTTCTGTAAGAGTCTGCTTTGTCCCAGTTCTGGTTTGCCTTGATTTAATCTCTGCCCCATTAAAAGCACCTTGAAACCAGACCCCTGCTGAAGTCCTGCAGGCACGCTCTGTGTCCATGCAGGCATCCCCTATTCGCCCCCCCCGGTGTGTCCCTCCGCACCAGTGGGACACAGGATCTTCAGCCAGGCTTGCTGCCGACCCTGTGGAGCATCTCAGCAGGGACCTCACCTTCCCTGGGAACTAGCTGGAAGTGCGGTGCCACCGATAACAGGTCCTCAAAGTCTTGCTGTATGTGCAGGGAGCGTGTCAATTACTACTCCTTTTTCCCGTACTGCCCATGCTTCTTCCCTGCTCCCATATGCACACTGTCCTCTGAGGTCCCTTTCTTCTGCCCACAGCATGTTCGTTTCAAATTCAGCTGTGATTTTCTGCCACTCGAGGCACCCGGACCCTCCTGCTCCATCCCCACGTGAGAGGGAAGGGAGCAATGATGGACGCTGGCAGAGCACAGTGCTTCTCCTCCTGCCTCTCTGCACTTGATCCCAGTGTCATAGGAGAGGATCTCTCCCTCATCCTCCCTGCAGAGGGTCTAAGAGGCTTTTAAGCCCCCCCCCGTCACGTACACACGCACTCAACTTTCCACTATCTGTGGTGCCATTTAAGAGCAGACCCAGCGAGGGCTGGGTGAAACTTGTGAGTCATTAATTCAACTGGAACGATGAGCTAATGAGAGGAACTTTGCAAGCTTCCCTCCCCACTTCTGGTTGCTCAGTGCATATTAATCTTCCCAAGCACATGTGCCGGCAGCATCCCCAGCAGCTGAGCACACTGCTGCACGTTTGCTTTATGGGCCGTTGTTCCCTGTGCCCAAGACCTCTGCTTGACTTGCTATAGTTCTTCCCAGTGAATTTGTTCCAAACCAGATGATTTAGTAGCACTCAGAGACCTGGAGATGGCAGGGGGAGGCCGCGCACATTAATGAAGTCCCTGTTAGTACTCGTGTGCTGTCGCCTGGACAGAGGCACAGCTAAGTCCCCGGATTCTTCTTTGCCTGGTGGGACTGAGTGTGGTCCCTCCTTCTGCAGATGGTGAGGGGCTCTGAGGTATGGATTTGTCCATCCAGGCTGGATGACGGCAATTCAGCTGCTGAGGGGCAATGTTAGCATCGCTGAAGTGTAATTAATTCTGTGTGCTACCTGGGGGATGAAGGGGAGTTTGACAAAGGCTGTAAAACTCTCCCAGGTGAATGTATCCATCATGGTCTGAGCTTTGCGAGCTTTCCCAGTCATATACCTCCTAAAAATATTCCCATGGAGCCACAAATTCCTGTGCAGTAACTGTAAGGCTGCTGACGAGGCTCACTTTTCTTAGTTATGTTTAGAAATAGCCCACAGCACCCCTGGGATCCATTGACCCCCCGGCTGTAAACCACTGACCTGCAGCCTGTAGAGGAGGGAAACGACAGGGCAGCACCATCATTTCCACCCAGACAAAGCCGTGCACACCGAAGGTGCCGGGGCAGCCTACTCGTTTAAAAACCGCTGTCTGCCATTATAAACCTGGCACCATCAGGCCAAGGGCTGCGTGGTCTCTGGGATGCCGGGAGCATCCCAAGGCGGGACAGGCAGCTGTCCCGTCCCCATCAGGCTCTGGTGCAGGATGAGTGTCGGCCCGTGGTGGGCTCCACGTGCATGTTGCCTACAGCACGGTTTCCATTTTATCATCTCACCATAAATGTTTGATTTCTCTTCAAAGGAAAATTTCAGAGGGCTTGGTCAGTAGGGCCAGTGGCTGTCACCGCTGGAAGGACAACCGCCGGGTCGCAGGCCAGGCTGGAGGACAGAAGCGAGTGCGGTTTGAAGCCATCAAGCAACAACCCAGTTTTAGGTTTGGGCGTGGGAAGACTCTGCTTCTTCTTCCTCAAGCTCAGATGGCTGCTGTTGCCTGAGCCCTAGGAGCAGGATGTATTTAAATATTACTGCTAATTGAGAGTATTTTAGGTCTGCGTTTCTTCTAAAAATTAACTCTCTTGATTTGAAACTCTAAGTTGAGGCATAAAATTACTGTAGGTTAATAAACCCCATGTAAATGTATGTACTCACAAAACACACGTTGGTTGCTCAAAAGTTTAATGCTAAGCCAGCAACTTAGCAGGCACCCAAAACCTGGCATGAAATACAAAACCAGAATTTGGCAACAGCAATGGGCCCTGTAAGTGCAGTGAAAGGACTGTCTTCAGCTCAAGGATGAGCTTGGCCACATTTGAGAAGCTGCAAACCCCCAAAAGCAGAAAGGCTCATTTTCCACTCTTGTCTTAGCAGTCACATCTGCAAGGTTGAAATCTATACTGCTGAAAATCCTCAAGGACCCCAGAGCCAGAAACCAAGCCAAATTCATTAACTACCTCTAATGCTGCCTTTAATAAGTTGTATGGCTTTTAAATACAAACGTATTTTGAGAGACCTTTTTTGTCCTGTATCTAGGACAGGTAAGGCAGGCTTATAAAACCAAGTGTATATTCTGAGTTTGCACATGTTTCAGTTAATTACCATCCAAATTAAAGCTTATTCAACTGATGAATTTAAAAAAAAAAATAAAATAATCAGCTAGTGAATAATTGTAATATTAAGCCTTTCAACACAAAGTGAAAAAAAAATCTGAATAAATGTTAATTACATAATAGCTCTCATAAGCTGGTTTAACTACAATGGAAGCTGGCGAAAAACAAGTACTGGGTTTTGCTGACCAGTGCCAGTCAGCTCGCTTTAGGAAAACAGCGAAGTAGCTCAAATGTGAAACAAGATTAGAGTGGATTATTTAAAGGCTTCCTGTTTACAGATTTAGATCAACTTGAATTGCAATCAATTCATCCTTCCTGCCTGGAAGGGGTTTGCTCAGGAAGACGACGGCGGCGGTGGTGGATCGGGGATCATGGCAGGTGTGATTCCCCTTATTCCTTCTTCACCTCTCACCATAGAGGGGGGTTTAACAGAGTTTATGTTAAAAAAAAAAACACAACAGACTATGAGATGAGTGGATCATCTGTCAGTACGTCTATGGAGGAGAGAATTTTTAGCAGGGAGGGCACTTCCATTTAACGGAGGAAGCCGTAGCAGCTGGATCATGCCACGGAGCCACAGCACAGGCAGTACCCTTGCACCGAGGATGCTGCCAGCATGGATGGAGCGAAGACGGTCCTCACCTTTGCGAGGAGGGAAGCAGGATGCTGGGCGCCTGCCACCTTCCCCATGAGCTCCAAAGCTGCAGCGAGACCCTTGTGCCCCCCATACGCCCAGCTGGGAAGGAGCCCCCTCCTCCACCCCCCCCAACCCCCCCACCCCCCGCCCCATCCTCTCGCAGCGCTGCTGCAGATGGGGCTGGTGTGACAGACAAATCCCCGGCGCCCCGGCCGTGCCAGATGCCTGGCACATCAGTGTTGCTAAGCGAGGAGAAGTTTTAACGCGTTGATTAATGCCCTGACTCTGGGTGAGTAATTAGAATTAATGTGGGATATCAAATCAGGAAATCAGGCATTATTAGGAGGAATTAGTGATTTATTTTCATTTTACGCCTGGCTCACCCCAATCCCCCAACACAGACGGGGATTTGGCAAGAGACGAAGCTCCTTACTTACAGCACGAGGAGGCAGAAGTAAGTGGCGATGGGAGGAGGAGGAAGAAAGGGGAGAGCACAGTTCCTGCGTAGTTAATCGCAAAGTCTCATCGCAGCCTACGACTGCTTTGAGCAAAGTGCAGAGCAGCAGCGAGGGACCATCGCCACGACCACCGCTCAGGGTCCCGGCCGGTGGCAGCTGGAGGGACAGCACAAGCACAAACCCTGGTTTTCTAGAAGCACCATCCTGGCACGAACCCTGGCACTTCCCTGCTCTGGTTTGCTTTTGCTCTTATATAGACCGTGGATGGGAAGAACATGCCACAGGCAAATCCATCACCCCTACAACAGGGACACGGCAGCAGGGCAAAGCAAGGGTGAACCTCACTGGTGGGTCTTGTTCCTCAGGGGGGTCCTGCTCTGGCACAGCAATGGGGACCGAGTGGTTTCAGGCCACGCCGGGCTGCCAAGCCTTTGCCCAAGCAGCTGGTTGCTCCAAAGCTGCTGTCAGTCAGCGCGTGGTTGCAAGCCGGCACACGTGGCTGACAAATGGCTCACTGCAGACAGCTTCCCAAGCCGCCATGGAACAGGGGCAGGCTGGGAATCCCAAGCCTGCAGCCTGCCTTTATTGGTGCACGGGAAACAAAAGGGGTAGGGGAGTGAAAGGGTGTAATTCCAGACCCAGGGCGCCCGAGTGGCTTGAGAGTAGGTGCTCTGAAAGGGGAGAAGTGGGCCAAAGGATGGAGGCAGAGGAGCCCGTTGGACCCCAAGGCCAGTCTGCCTCAGCCCACAGCACAGCAGCCGATGGGGATGCCACGGCAGCATCCCTGCTGGGGGCAGGGGGGGGCGGACCCGGGAGGCAGGGACGGGGTACCAGCCCTGCCAGCCGCAGCGGGTTCTCCAGTCACACAAATAAGAAGATAGTGTTTCTCTACGGCTCGTTGATTGTGTCTGAGAATGAATTTTAATTACACTGCCCAGGCTCAATAAATCACAGGGGCAATTAAAATCCCCGTTTGCACTGACTAATTGCTCCAGAGCATGGATTGTGGTAAGATGTTAAGCTCCTTAGCCGTGGTACAAGGCGGAGATGTAAAGGAGCAGGGTGGATTTGAGAGGGAGCAGGGAAGGGGGATGTTGGGGGGGGGGGGGAATGAAAAACCCACCCATCTTCCCCAGTCCCCATCCCCCATTCTTGGCTGACTGTGTGATTTGATGGCTAGTTAGAAAAAAAGCCCAAGGAAATCCCTGCAGGTGGCAAGGTCTTTGATGTGCTTGGCTCAGGTGCACTAGATATGCAAACCTGGCGCCCTGGGCCACCTTCCGCCCGCTCCTCTCCGTACGCCCCTTGCATCTCCAGCAAGGACATGCTGGAGCTCGTCCCTTCTCCCGGGGTTCCGGCTCAAGCCACCCCAGCCGTTGGCTGGCCAGCAGAGGCGTGCGTCCCATCCCACCTGCCTCACTGCTCTCCCCCTGCACCAAAAGCACCGCTCCACCAGCCCTGGCACAGAGAGGAGAGCACAAGGACGGGGAAGGGCCAGCCAGCATGACTGCTGCTGAGACCCAACTGCTGCGTAGGCTGGGACCCAGGGAGAGGGGCACCCGTAGCTGCACCCCCGGGAAGGACAGTGAGAGCATCACCTCCTTGGGAGAGAGAACCCTCCTGAGCGACCCTCCTGCGCAGGACCCCGAGCCCATGGGATTGATGCCGGCCAAGCCCAGGAGGCCATGGAGGAATTCAAGGGCTTGTATGGGAGTGTGAACGTCTGAAGGCAACAGCTCCTGAAGGACTCGATGGATGCCATTTGGTAGTCTGTCCCATGTGTGCAGACGAAGCTCTGACTTGCTGCAGCCCTGCAGGGTGCCTCCATCCAAGGAGCTTAAGGAGGTCTTGGCCTGGTAAGGAGGTAAAATGGTCTTTGCTTTGCTGTGATGGGGAAGTGGGAGGGATGCGGGGAGCAGGGAAACACACAAGCTCCCAGATTGCCCAGAGCGCCTGTGTCATGGCTGGGACATACTGACACAGCCTCCTGGGAGCAGGACATAGCCTGGAACAGGACATGCTCCCTCGGTGGAGCAGCAATGTTGCTGTCTCAGATGGCTTCAACACCTCCAAATGGGGCTCTCTTTCCAGTTTGCATGATCTCTGGGTTTAACTGCAGATAAACCTCATTTAACTGAGACCTAACTGGGCTACTCCTGTTGCAGAAGCCAAGGCAAAGCTTCATTACTGGGTTGACACATGGTCCCTCTGCCTGTGGGAGGTGAAGTGGGTGTATTGACTCCCTTCTCGCCCTGCCCCAGCAAATCTCTCCAGGAGCTGTGCGGATCAGCACCACTGTTACATTATGCTTTTTTGAAAGCAAAAAAAGCATGACAAGAGATGCAGAGACTGGGTGGCACAGTCAGGCTGCGCAGTACGAAACCTGGGTGCTGTTCTGGATTCCCTGGGCATTGCAGATGGACCCTTTACCTCGTACTCGGGTTTTTTATCCCAGCTGAAGATGCAGTCAATCTCCTGCTCTTGCACAAGGCAAAAGCAAGCCTCAGTCAATGAGATGCCCAGAGAAACCAGTCCCTGCCCTGGCACACAATCCTGCGCAGGGGGGCAAGGAGGAAGAACTGAGTTTGGCAGGGTGTGAAAACAGCAAGAGTTCTGACTCCCAAGCAGGAGGGCTTGGGAGGTTTCAGCCCCCATTAAGGTTCATTGACCATGCAGCCGACCCTCTCCAAGGAGGCATAAGAGACTGCAGAGCTGACTGCTAAAATGCAGCCTGCTGTGAAGCATCATACGGGTTTACATGTAGATTTTCATCGGAATTGAGATGTATTTGTTTAATTAGTACCACCGTAACACAGGCTTGGATGGAAAAGCTTTGCCGGGGAGACAGGTTAACATGGAGCTGGGACTCCAGACACCCCAGGAGAAGAGGCTGCAGCCGAAGAGCCCGCTACGCAGCTTGATCACTCCCGCATGAGCAGCCAGGAGAGGCTTTCCAATGTGGTACCTAGCAGGGCAATTGGCTCTTGGCTTTGACGGAAGATGCTTTAGCCGGAGGAAGAAAAGCTAGGGGCTATTGCGGCAGTCTGCAATCCCAGCCCAAATGCGGCAGAAAACAGAGGTTTTTCACCAGAAAGCAGCATGTGTCACTCATTCAAGTTAAATGAAGCTTAAAAAACAAAACAAAACAAAACAAAACAAAACAAAACAAAACAACAAACAACAAACTAAAGAGAATGAAACACGTCTTAAGAATAGCCTGCTCTCCCAGCTGGTGTCTGGGACATTTCATCTCTGCCGGAAGATACCCCAGCCAAAGCAGGAGCGGGATCAAAGGGGTGAGTGCCATCACATTGATGTGCCAACCGGCACCTGCCAGCCAAACACCGGGACACTCTCCAGAGCGAAACCAGGAGCTGCCACAGCTCCATCTGAAGAGGCAGGGTCGTCCAGCTGGGGTTGCAACACGCTCCCAGCCGCTCTGTGGTGGCATCAACAGCCCCGTTACACAGTCTCAATTGTCAGCCAGACCAACAGCAAACAGATGCTGAAGATACCATAAAAAAAACAAACAAACAAAAAAAACCCGCAGATGGTCTGCATGCAAATGTTTACCACGTTAGGTGTTTTCAGCCTTGCAGGAAGAAATGGGGCATCTGCTCTGACCGTTTGGGAGAAGCAGTAGGGCGGCAGTGACTTTCCCTGGCCACCTCGGAGGCAGGACTTGGGTTTCTGCGAGTGTTTGGTTTTGGTGCTGACTCCTGTAGAGGGTGGGAGCGGGCAGACGGGTCGTCTTGCCCTGAGGGTTTTAAGTAATGAAGCAAGATACGGCCTGTGAGCTCCATGATGGATAGAGAGTGGCATTAAATGGGACTCAGTGCCTGTCTTTATCTTGTCTGTAGCCATCACGGAGGGGAGTGAGCGAAATGCTGAGCAGTGAGGCCTTGGAGCTGCTCCCTTTGCTGGTCTGGGGGCAGGTAATGCCAGCAGCAGGGCGCAGGAGGGGCTGGGGACATCGCAGGACCCACAGCCCTCTTTGCTCCGTGGTGCTCTGGAAGCTTCCTTCTGAAATGACAATGTATTTGGAGGTTTTGTTGCCCAGGCTTAAAATTACCTGAATCATGAATCGTCTTATGTATGCTCCCAGGAGCCATCAAAAATTTGAAAGAACTTGAGGAAGCAGAAGGCAAATCAAACCTAACTTATTTTTTTATCTGAAGTATTCTGCCTGATTACATGGGGCTGAAAGAAGTGTCCCCTGCCACTAACGTCCCTGTAACCACCTCCTCCCGGTGCTGTCAGCCCTGATGCCACAGGGATGGGCTTGGCTCACCCTGTCTGAGGCTGCAGCTCCTCCCAGGGCAGCACTCCGAAGGGGGAACCCAGCATGGCAGAGGGTGGAAGGGGCGACCCCCAGTGTAATCCTAAATGCCAGCCAGGCTCTGCAGAGCTCGTCTCGGGGGTTGCCATCCCGCCTGGCACTTAGGCTGTCTGCCGCTGTGCCCCTCTGCTCCTCCTCGGCCAGGGGTTGGGATGGATTTGCCCACTGTGGATGCCAGTCCCCTTCTCCCTCTCGTCTCCTGGGACCCGCGGGGCACACCTCAGCTGTCCCAAACCAGGGAGCTGCTGAAACGAAGCCCTGAGGAAGGGAGAAGCAAACGCCACGTGGGGACAGGCGAGGGGCCAGCACAAGCACGGGGGTCCCCCAACTGCATCCCGATGCCTTGCCTGCTCCCTCAGCCCTGGGATGGAGCTCTGCATCAGCTCCCTCCTGCCCCTGTCACGACAGGGGAGAAGGCACCGCGACAGGCTGGCCGCAGGCGGGAGGCTGCAGGCGGGCTTTGGCACCGGCAGCGGCAGGCACACAGACAAGGCTGGGCTCAGCCGCAGCAGATTGATAGGTGTCTGGCGGAAAACGTCCTGCTGATAGCCCGAGAACAAAATGCAAACAGGGAGAAATGACAGCTGTTCCTGTAGCTTTTCCATCATCTCTGCCGATAGCAGCCGCGGCGCCTGCAGCTCTGCGATTGATGCATCTCTGGGGACTCTGGGAGCGCGGATGCCACAATCAGGAAGGATAAAAGAATTGCTGCTGGAACCCAGAGGAGACTTCGAATCCTTATCAGGAACAAAAAGGACATCAATCTGGTGCCAGCACAGGCCTGTTAGACACAACCACACGCTCAGCAGCCGGCCCAGCAAGGCTGGCAAGGCACGTCCATTGCTGCCGGGCCCTTCTCCCAGTCCGGGGTAGCTGCCATGCAGCACTGGGCAGCGGTGTCCCCAGGCAGTGCTTGGCCAAGAGGTCACCAAGAAAATCCTTGGCAGGGAAGATGGGGAAAAGGGAGCAGGAGACGAGCCTCTTCGGAGTCCCCACTGGCTCTGGCACGGTTGGTGCTGCAGGCTCTCGCAGCTCGACAGCCCAGCTGGGTTCCCTGCCTTTCTGCGCCAAGTGAGCCCCAGCCTGAACCGCCATGCCTCAAGGTTGGTCCCCTGTTCTCTGGCCCACTGCAATCCCAGTACCCAAAATATATGGAACTACTTTATACAGCTTTGGCAGCAGTAAGCATCAACCCCTCGGAGATAGATGAAGCTGATCTTTCCCTTTTAGGTCCGGCTTCTTGACATGCGAGGGGTAGGGAGGAGGCACGCAGTGCTGTTGGTTGGAAAGCGCCCAGGCGCTTGTGTAAACTGGTCTTCTGGGGCTTCCAGCCTAACCCTGCTGTGGGAAGCCCGACTGCTGCACCTCTGACCCGCGTGAGGGGCCTGGCACTCACACATCACAGCAAACACACACAGCATCCCTTCGGCAGGTGGCTGGGAGCTCCCCGCCTGGGGACACAGTGGGCTGCTGTCTTAAAGGACCCTGCTGCTGCCTCTCCCGATGTGACCTTCCACCCAGGAACCCCACGGCTGGCACTGCCGCCAGCCTCTTCTGGGGCAGAGCACATCAGCAGCTTAATCACCACACTGCTCCAAACATGGAGAGGTTAAAGAGAGCCTCACAGCACGGTCTGTCCTCTGGGCACAGCCTAGTCCCAGGCTGGCACAGGTGCCTGTGTCATGGGTGGCCAGGACAGCTGGGCTGGTGGGAGCTGGTGCTCACCACGAGGACAGAGGCTGGTGGCGCTGTCTCTGAGGCTGCTTTCTGCAGCATCCACACCTTTTGCAGAGATCTCCTATCCACGCAGCCAGGTATGGACCTTCTTCACTCACCAGTAGGCCAGGACAGGGCTGCGGGGAGCATGGCTGCTTGTTGGACCACGCTCAGCCCCATCACTCACTGTTCTGCACGCCATGAGAGATGCATGCCACTAGGACCACTATCTCCATAAAGCCAAGGAGAGTTGATGGGCATCGCTGTTCAAAGACCTATTGCCTAATGGTCCTGTGACAGCTTTTGGTGAAAATACAGCTGCTTCTTAAAGTCCATTCCCTGCCTGGTGGGGGGAATAGGACAGCACATCAGCAGCCTGCAGGCTGGCTCGGGGACCATGAAACGCCGTGGCACAGGAGCATCCTGGGATGTGCAGGTACTGTAAACCTCTTATTTAAAGTTTCCTGGTCACGGCAATCAGTAGCAAAATCATAAGACTTGGGTAGCAATAAGGAGCCATGATTTTTAGCAACAGAGGTGTTTTGTTTGGCTCAGTGCACACGCACACGTACACGCAGCCCTCATGCGTGCACAGCCAAAGGGGAAACTACGCTGATCGAGTTAAGTGTGGCAAGACCTTGCTATGGCGCGGAGCAAATACTAATGCCGTGTAAAGAGCTCTAATTAGTTTAGAAGCAGAGCTCAGTAACAGTTTTCAACATCTTGAGGAAATTGCATTGTGGCTGTTTAAATCTCCGCTGCTGCTGCCCTCTGGAGAAGACTGGCGATGTTTCTCCCTCTCTTGGAATAATATTTGTCTCTGACTCTATTTTGCGTGATTACTTCAGCTGACGCAGGGCTACGGGAGACCGGAGCTCCAGGCAAGGAAGGGTTTTCGGGATGGGCTTGGCTTGCTGCAGCCTACGTGGGGCCACGCGGGGCAAGCCGCAGTGGGGAAGGAAGGTAGGAGGAGGTATTTGGAAAAATATGAGGATTTTGGAACAATGCCTTGAAGCAAACTGGAGAGCTGCGAAGGGTGGATCTGCCCAGAGACGAGGTCTTATGTGCATACCCCCAGTGCTGTGCCTTTCTCAGGACTTGCTGTTGCTACTGCAAACCCAGCTCCCGATGGCAGGAGATGCTTGGCTTGCTTTTCTCTCCCTCCCACCTTGCTTCACTTTTAAATAAGCGTCTATCCCTCACTGCTTGGAGGAACGCTTTGAAAACCTGACCCCGGTGCACCCTAAAAGCTCAGAAAGCATCAAGTAAATAAAAAGAGAGCTTTCTCTTCTGACTTAAAAAATCACGTTTAAGAAAAAAAAAAAACAGCAATCTCCTAACCCTTTTTGCCCCGATTCAGGAGAAAATTTTTTTCCTCTCTTCTTTTAAGGCTGGTGCCTCTGGGAGATTTGGGGTTGCAGTGCCAGTGCAGAAGAAAGTCAGTGTGGCCTCTGTGCCCCTTACTTAGGATACTTGGTTTCTCCCGGTGGTTGGCTAGTGCTGTCACCCGCCAGCCAGCACTTGGTGGCTGTGGGGGACCATAGCACCACTCTCACTGACATCCTTCTTGATGGGAAGCTTTACCATGAGCATGAGACACAGCCACAGAAGCCTTGCCTGTGCCAAGAGCCTTGCCACCCTTCTCTGGCCAGGGTGACTTTGCTCCTTGGAGCCATTTGGCAGGGGCCAACACACTTGCCTTGAGCTCTCCAGTGGCCAGCTGGTTCCCATCATAGTCCCGGGTGCCTGTTCCGGGTACGCAGGTGTCTCTGGCAGAGAGGGTATCCAGCCCTCAGGGTATCCAGGATCTGGCTCAGGCTGGATGAAGGTGCCCTCCATGTCTGCTCCCCACTTCTGCTCGTCAGCTGTAAATGCTGGCAGGAGATCTCCAGCTGGAAGTGGGATGTGAGCCACTGGCAGGTAATTGCTAAAGCAAGCAGGGCTGCATTAATTGAGATGACGGCAGCCAGCAATGTGCTCTTGGTTAGTCTTGGCTCTGCAGCAGCCCGTGGGGAAGCAGAAAACCCAGGGGGATGGGAGATAGGCTCTGTTTCGCTACAGTGACGCTCTGTGCAAGGTCCTGCGAGGCGGCAGGAGGGAAACCTGCCTTTCCCCCTCGGTGCCCTGAGCACTCATTAGCCATCCTCTGTGGCTCCACACCATGCTGGCGTGGGCTGTCCCATGTCCAGCACTGGAACCAGCTCTGCTGACATGCACTGGGGGATCCCTGCCCCATGGACCACCCTGCCAAAGAGATGCAAGAGCCTGACGCAGCCGCAGGGTGGGAGGCAGGCAGCCATCTGTGACGGGCATGTGCATGCCCGCCAGGGAGGGGGGGAGGGAGCTGCAAACCCCCACCTTTTCTCCCCCTCTCCTCCCACCCGTGCTAGAATCGTGCCTGGAGGTACCGTGGGCCCTGGAGGGGTTTGCAGCACCCTGTCCCCAAACGACTCATCGCCGCAAAGGGAAGATGTTGCTTGGGCAACACATGAGAGTGGGAGAAGAGGAGAGTGATGCAGGCCAGGAGTGAGGGGTGTTAGCGGAGCTGAACGGGGAGCCCAGAGCTGCCAAGGCAGAAATTGGGTCCCCCAGAGCTGGAGGGTGGTCGCAGACCTGCCTGGCTGAGGGTGCAGCAGGATGGAGGAATATAGCACAGCTAGATGTGATCCAGGTCCTGCTTTCTGTCATCTCACAACCTCCTCCCCATGACCCCAGATGCTGCCTGGGGCCACCCAGCCAAGCTGCTAGGGCAGGGATGCCGTGGCTTGCTTCGCCAGCTCAAGCTCAGAGGGTTGAGCGTACCGGGGCAGGATTCACAGTGTAGTCTGAGGCTGCTCAGCTGCCGGGGAGGAACCAGGAGCTGTGGCCACGGCAGCTGCTGGCTGCAAAACAAATTGGAGAGAAACAAGTTAGTTGCTGTGGCTTGTCTGCAGTGGCAATGAGGTGAGCAGGGCTGTCGCAGGGTGAACAGAGCATGGGCGGCAGCCAGTGACCATCTGTGCCACCCTCCCTGCCGGGTGTCATGGGCTAGGGTACCCTGGAGATGGGTACTCCTGGAGCAAGGGTGTCCCACCTACCTGCACCACTGCCCAGGGAAGGCTGCCACCAAGGTGAGGGACCCTGCCCTCCATGGGGACCAGAAAATAGCCCCGGCTGCCCAATGCTGGGCACCACAGACATCAAAGCCACCCTAATCGCAGATGTTCCTTTGAGCTCAGCCGTGATGCTGCCCGCTGATGTGTGGGGGAATTGTTCAGTCAAGGGCTTTAGGATAAATGGTGCAGAAAACCACACGGTGTCATCACCGTGGGGCTTGAGGGCCAGGGGCAAGGGCAGAGCCCCCCTGCTGTGTAAGCCAGGGGTTTGCAGGCAGCAGCATGACCCAGAGATGCTCCTCTAACAGGTCTTCTCTCCCACACCCTGCACGCACGGGCACAAGGAGGGACACCAACCACCTGCGGGAGTGCGGGGACCTCCTCTGGCCCTGACAGCAGGGGGCTCAGGGACCCCAAAGGGGGGGTCTGCATCGTGTAGTGGGGCAGCCAGTGGGGAGAAGGGAGGAGTCAGATGCGGCTGTTATGGCAACAGAAGCTCTCAAGATGAAGGGAAGTAAAAGGCACTCTTTAAAGCCTGTTTCCATGGCAACAAGCATCTTCAAAGGCCTTTATAAAAAAAATGAAATAAAAAAAAAAAAAAAGAGGTTTCCATAGAGGTGGGGACTTCTGCAAGCTGAGCTGCCGCAGGTGCTTTGGGAGTTAAACAAAGAGCCTGGGCTCTCCTGGGAGGGGATGGGGGCAGCCCTGCGAGGCAGAAAGGGTGATGGGAGCAGAGTTTTGCAGCCCAGGGGCTGCCTTGTGCCTCCTTCCTCCCCCATGTTTTGGGGTTTTTTGCTAGCTGGGCCTTTGCTCCATAAGACAGCCAAGTCCAGCAAAGAGAGCACGGAACAAATAGCCTGGTGGAAGCCCAGGGGCAAAGAAATACTTGTGCTCCTGCTCTGGTTCTTCCAGCCTTGCTTTCCCTACTAAGGAGAGGACAAGCCTGCAACATCCCTGCTGCAAAGGACTTGTTGGATCTGCACCTCCTAGGGATGGGAGGCTGTAGGCGACGAGCTCTGGGTCAGTTCTGCAGCTGGGATCATGCAGCATGACTGCCTGCTGGGGACGGGGACGTGGCGGGGCACGGCCATGGCTGGTATTACAGCAAAGGGCCAGATGCCTATGGGAGCAGCAGCAACAGTCTGCTCTGCCTGGGGATGGGATGGGATGGGATGGGATGGGATGGGATGGGATGGGATGGGATGGGGCCAGCATGGTCGGGCACGAGCTCTATCCTACACGATGCTGAACCTACTTTGGGCCACATGTGCTCTGGTGCTACAGGATCTCTGCAAGGACAGTCCAAAAGGCTTTTCTTTCTTCTTAGCACATGCCCTTTGACTAGAGGAGCATCAGATGTTCCTGGAAGGTCACGAGCTGCTGACAAAGGCTGTGGTCAGCACTGGCCCCAGCTGCAGCATATGCTGGGATTGTAGGCTAGCCGTACTGGGCACCACAGCAAATGCTCTCAGAGGGGGGCTTCAGCCTGCTTTGCCTTGTTTCCCCCCTCTCCCCAAAGGCAGATTTAACCCCACTTTCTCCACGGTGTGATCGCAAGCCCTGGGCTCACTTTCCTCGTTCCCTGGGGGTGCTGCCTGGTCTGCAGCAGGGGCCAGCAGGGATGAGACCCCCCCCGCACACTGCCACAAGCAGAAACAGCTGTTGTGTGGGGCTGGCTTTGGAGTTGTGAAGCTCGTCAGTGGATGCTGAGCTGCAGCCCCTTGCTCTGCCCTTACATGGTATAGAGCTATAACCACTACCAGGGATGCCAGGCTCCACTATGGCTGTCCCACCCTAAAAACGAAGCCTCTCTTCTCTCACCAGCAATGGTGAGCACTGTTTTTTCTTTGCTTTGGGATGGGGGTGCAGAGGGGTTGTGGGTAATAGAAGTGCCCTGATGCTGAACAGATCTTGGCTGGAGGAGCTTTTTGAGACCATGGAAAACCACGGGGACTCCAAATCTGTAACAGTTGTTCAATAAAATAGATGAAAAGACTCGTTCCAGATGGCCTGACCATCCTGGATATATTCACTGTGGGATGCACTGAATTTTAGCTGATATAATTTCATCTGTGGGCATTCTTCACTCCAAACCAAAGAGCTCAACAGTTAAAAGGAGGGACAATACTAGTGGCCAGAGCCCTGGCCCTGCGACTGTCACTGTTTTTTTTTATCAGAGTACTCCCTGAGAGGTGATCAATAACCCTGAGAGGTGATCAACCACCCTACAGTGCCTGGCTCCACATTGGCAGGGGAGTGCTCTGCTCCCCCAGACCCAGCTCAGCCCCTTCTCTGCAGGGTTCTCGACTTCCATGCCTTATTTTAAGGCTGGTGCTCAGCTTGATGACTAACAAATTCTACGCTCAAACGATCCTGCTGCAGAGTAATGCTACTAATCCCACCGGCAGCCCTTGGGATGCTGGAGAACAAGCACTTTCCCAAACCCGCGGGCTCTGCAATCACAGACCTCCACTCACTGATGCGTGATCCAATAACCCTGCAACTCTCCGGTCTCCTGTTTTACCGATGGATTTCGAGATATAACCTTACCTGGAGAATCCTTTGAGTGACTTCTTTGTCTAATTGTCTGCAACAACACAGTATCATTGGCAAGTGGTGCAGGAGAGTTTGGCCCCACACAGCATAACTGGCTAGAGGTAAATTGAAAAGGACAAGTAATAAAGCAGAAGTGCATTAAAGGGCCTCCTTCAAGTGTACGAGCGAGGGAGAGATTCTACATGACCGAAAAGGTGCAGGTTAAAAGATTGTGGGCTGTGCAGCAGAACATTTCCCTAGATCAGAGGCGGCAGCACAGGAGTGACCCAGAGCACGGCACTGACTGCCCAGGAGTCCCGCGTGCCGCAGCAAGGGCAGGAGGCACCACAGCTGCAGTTCGGCTACCCTTAACTCCTGTCACCAGCTCTGTGTAGTAATGCCAGGGTAAGCCAGAGGCTTCAATTACATTTGTCAGGCAATCAGAGTCACGGCAGCCCCATTAGCTCAAAATGAGCACTGGGGACCTATGCGCTGGGGAACACAGAGTTCAGCTCGGGGTGTGATCAGGAGCCCGTCCAGCGATGCTGGGGGGATTGGGGTGAAGCCATTCCTGGTGCACTGGGAAGCACGGGCAGGGTATGAGCTGGGGACAAGATGCACACCAACAAGCCTCGCTCTTCTCCCTCCCAGCCCCCAGCCACCTGCAGCAGGACCAGTTACCACAGGACCTGTTATTGCGGGACTGGCCATGCCCATGAGATGATTCCCCTCCCACCATTGATATTTGCATTTCTCCAACCTGTCTGCTACAGCTGACAACCCGGGGGCTCAGAGCGAACCGGGGTGGGGGCTCAGGGCAGAAGTTGTGTGAGTGCTTGTGTCCAGTGAGCAGCTGGGAAGGGCCTGTATACCCTGTGAGGAGTAAGTGGAAGCAAGGAAGGGATGCCTGCTGAGGAGAGGGAGTTTTTCTTACCAGAAAGGATACGTATATAATTAAAAAAAAAAAAATAGAATAGTTGGTTCTGACTATATGGACCCTGTGCTAACCCACGTAGAACGGGGCAGCAGAGATGCAATGCCCCGAGATGTGCCTCTGCCATCACCAGGCTACAAGCTGCTCCGAGGAGCCCTGCAGCGCCTGGGTTACGTTACAGCAGCCAACAGCTCCTCTGTGAGGCGTAAGCTGGCCCTTCTCCGCCTTCCTCCATGGGATGATTTGCAGGGTACAACCTGCTCCGTGTGTTGGAGCACTGCCAGCAGCCCTCTCGCTGCTGGCATTCCGCGTTGCCGATGACCACAGCGAGATGAAAGGGTTGAGCCTTGGTTGAGCCACAGCAGGATCAGTGAGCCACCTTCCCGGCCCCACGTCTGACCTGAGCCTGCTTCTCAGCCTCACCCACGCTTCTCCTCCTCGGCTGTCCCAGGCTCACGGCTGGAGGCCCAGCAGCAGTTCCCAGCTTTGAGCAGCCCTCACCTGCTTTCCCTCTGCTCCAAACAGTTTGGGAGGTCGGTCCTTGCCCCCCTTTTCCTCCTGCTCGTTCACGGGTGCCAGGCTCCCGTGGGTCCTGCAATCCCCTTGTTAATATTCCGGGTGTGAGAGCATTCAGCATCGCGCCAACAGGAGCCAGAGGTTAAAAAGTACAAATATAATTATGGTGATGACTCTCCTGTGCAGCCAGCTGAAATGGCAGGGGAGGAGGCGGCTGGAGAGGGCTTTGCCATCAGCCTCCACTCTGCCCTGCCTCCCTCTGACCAGGTATTTTTCTTCCCTGCTCGGCGTAATGCGTCCTGGGTACCAAGGTCCCAGGCCACATGGAGGCTGAGGATTTCAACTTATTAGTTTTGGGAGACAGGGCTCACAAGCACGTTCATTCCCCCGTGCTCCATCCCAGCTCCCGTCTCCCCTCCATTCGCTCACAGGTCCTTCAGGTGCAACAGAGCTGGGTGCTGGCTTTAAATCATTTAAACTCTTGCGTTTGCAATGTGGTCTTCACGCTAACCATATTCATTTAATAATAGCCATGGCCCTGTGTATTCCCTGGCAAGCTTGACCTAAATTCGGCAGCAAGGTTTATTCTGCAGATTGCACTGCAGCGGATGGGAGAGTGTGCAGCAGCTGGGGGAAAAAAAACAAACCTCGAAAGGGGGAAGCTTGGATTGAATTAAATCTGAATCAAATCACAGCCATCTCCTCTGCGTTTCTTTAATTGGAAGTTCAAATTCAGTTTATTGTTCCCGGCTCCACCATTTTTAGTTTCCAATGTGCTGCAGGATTTGCGATCTCAAACGGCTGTGATTGTTGCGTAGGGAAATTTTGACTGCTGCGGTTGCTAGAAATTGGGCAAAGGCTGCGGTGTAGTTTGGATGATGGTTTACTAGGTTTCAGATTTGGCCCTGAGCGGAAAGTTCCTGCCTCTGTGAGGCATTCCTGACTTCTTCTTCCATCACCTGTGGAAGGTATTCACTGGGCTGATTTATTTTGTGTTATTACAGTGACACTCAGGCATAAAGGGCATAAAGAGGTGGCTTCAGCAAACTCTGTTCTTGGGGAACAAGAAAATAGCCAGGGCTTGATAATGAGAAGCTAAACAGGTCTCACGCACGTGCCTTTAACCATTGTAACCTCAGGAGGGTTAGAGTAATGATATGGTTAATCCTGGATGTTTGGCCAACTCTTAACATTGTTAGTCAGCTCCCTGGAGGAGAAACAAAGCTGCTCACGTATGTACAGCTCTAAGCCTTTGGCTATGCTCCAGAAAACGGTCCTTTCTGCTGCTGGAGAAGGATCTTCACCAAAGCTTTGCTTATGCTCATTCAGGCTCATCCCCTGAAAGGATTAATGCTCAGCAGATGCGACCTAAAACATGCAGAGAAAGGGAAATGCCACTTTTCCCCGCAGAGTGACAACAGGGCACACTGTTGGCTTTATGTGTGCGCAGGAGCCAACACTCGGAGTCTTCTGGGACTACCTTGTGCTCCTGGGCAAGCCCAGGCTTTGGCACCCTCCTCAGCAAGATCTAAGGCCCACCTCCACTATCTGCCCAAGCTCAGCAGTGTTGTAAGAGACTGGGGATGGAGCTGGATGGAGAAGGATGAGGAGGATGGCTGGTCTTGTATTCCTCGATCAGAATTTTGCCCCAGCCTCAGCGTAGGTGTCTCGTCACCACCCCGTTGCAACCCTCCCGCTCAGCCTTTGGGAAATGCCTTTTTCCTGCAGGAGAGACTGTCCCTGCTCCACCAGCCCTGCCTCCCCAGCCCCTGGCAGCAGCACTTGCACACTGTTGGTTTAAGAAACCCAAAGCCATTGATCCCTGTTAGGCAGCTCCTGGCTCTGCTGCTTGGCGTCTCACACCAGCCAGATGTTGAAGAGCTGAGCCCCACCGCATGACAAGCACCCTGGACCTGCTGCCTCGGGCTGCTGGGGCGCCTCCATTTGGCATGCGTGGGGGTACCTGCACTTCCAGCTGCCCCACGGGTGGCCCTAAACACCCTCCCCTCTTCCTCGGCATTGGTCAGGGTGCTTTGGGAGAAGTTTTTTTTCTTGGGTTTGTTCACATCGTTGGGGAGAAGGAGGGAAATGCGGCTCTTCTGCTCTTCTCTGAGCCCAGGCAAGTTAGCCTCTTTGCCTCCCGTTATCCCCCCAAGAGACAGGGGATAATGTCCTGCTCCTCAGAGGTCCTCAGAGAGACCTCCTACAGAGGTTTGGGCCCTTCATCTTCATCAGGAGGGAGGCAAGACAGCACCAGGGACCCTTTGCAGCCCACCGGTGCAGCCCAGATATGTCCTTGCCAGGCTGCAGGAAACAGCTCTTCTGGCAGGGAAAATTGGATCCTCCTCCATAAATAAACCTGTGTTTTGTCTGGAGAGGCAGAAAGGGCAGGATGGCATGGCACGATGCTGTGAGGGGGGCAGCAGGTACTGGATAGAGGTGTCCCGCTATGGTGGCAACCCTGTCCCAGGGGACCCGGCTGCTCCTGTGCTCACAGGGCGCAGCAGGGATGGAGGGAGGGTGCTGACAGGGCATTCTGCAGAGATGCCCCAGCTGGACCTCCCCAAAAACACATCAGAGCAAAGCAAGCACCTGGGGGAGCCAGGCAGCGGGCTTCAGAGCCACGCTTGGGGCAGACACTGCCCACTTGGCCACCAAGGCCACACCAGATCCACCTCTTGCCTGAAAAGCCAACTTCAGCCCAACTGCAGGGAGTGAAGGCAGAGCAAAGTGAAAGCAGAGTCACCCTTTGGTTTCTCCACCTGACCTAGCCTTAAAAACTCAATCTGAAGGTGGCATTAGGGAAGTAAGATATCGTTTATCAGGAGCGACAGATCCAATCTATAAATTAACATGCTCCGCCTGGGAGTCAGCAGGCAGAGATATCTATCAATTCTTCCCCGGCAGGCTGACACAGGCACACAAATTTGGCCAATTCCCCAGAGAAGCATGCAGTCTCCAGCAGGTCTGAGGACCCAGAAATGCTGTGGGGCAGAGCCAGCGACGGGGAAATTATACAGGAGAGTCCTGGAGAAGAACCGAGCTCCCGCCTCCACCCCACCCTGTCCTCTGTGACATGGGGACAAGTGGGCCCCCAACAAAATGGGATTCACGTCTCAGTTCAAAGGCATAGTATGTTTTTAAACGCACCATCATGGCATTCAATATAGGATGAGTTGCAAAACGGCTGCAATCCGTTAGGGAAAAACTGGCTATTTTAAGATACATCTACGTAGTTTGCTTACACCCTCCAAAAAGAAAGTATAAACCATGGAATTTATATTTGCTTTTTTTATGTAGGACCGACACAAACATAACTTTACCTACATACAAATTACTGTGTCTGTGCTCGGTAAATCTGGGGGTTTAGGGCTGCTCATTTCCCAGCCCTGGGAGGTGCCGGGTGACTTTTTGGTGACGCCTGGCATGACTCTGCTGTAAAGGACAAGTAAACGAGGACATTTTGCAACCCTGTCACGAGGCGCTTGTCTCGCTGAATCCCCTTTCTACATAAAACCAGAGAGGCTGCTGGGCCAAATGGTAGAAATGGCTTCGATCAGGACGCCTGGCGCGGCCTCGCTCCCATCCCAGGTAGCCACTGCATTAGCCACTCCCTGTGGGGAGGAACGGCCGGCGGGGCAGCTAAGGGGACTTCTCCCTCCGAGGGACACGGAAACAAAATTATCAGGGGGCTTAGATGGTGCAGCCAGGAAGCCTGTTAAAGGCCTCGTAAATAAGAGCCCGTGTAGACAGCAGGTACTGCGGGGCTTTATAGGCCTATAAAACACCCTGAGCTGCCACCGAGGCTGGAAGGGATGGGTAGGGAATCTAATTTCACAGGATTTAAAGCAGGTGAGAGGGATATAAATGTGTGTTTTTAATAGTAATTAATGCTGCCATTCAGAAGCACTTAAGCAGTGGGTTCGGAGAGTTTCCAAGGGCTTGCCTCATAAATCACAGCCCACGACCTGCCCGCCCTGCTCCCGGGGAGCTCGGCTGCTGCTCCCTCGTCTGACCCAGCCAGGAGGACATTTGCAGCCCCAAGCGGAGATCTCAGCATCGCTCCCGAGCCATTGCAAGCAGAGCCATCCCCAGCCATCCCTCCGAACTGGGAGACACCCTAGGACGGGCACAGTGACACCTTCCCCCAAGGTTCTCCCCTTTTCTGCAGAGCCGGAGGGACAAAGCAGCAGCTTCCTCATGCCTAGCTAACTGCTCACTTCTCTGCCGCGGGCTGCCAGTTTTCACCCTGCTTTGTTGAGTCATTTCCACCGTGCAGGCGGTCAGGTCCCAGCCAGCTCCTTCTGCCTGGTGTGGGTGGGGAGCAGAGGCTGCTGCAGCCCACAGGGATGAGGTGGAGAGTGGGGAGGGTGCACGGGAGATATGTAGGAACCAGGCAGCGTATAAAATCCATGGTGGTTTGTGTCATGCTGTGATTTCCAAGTTGACACCAGGACCCTTGGCGTCTGATTTCATACCAGTCTTGGATGACACCAGATACCAAGGGCTTAGCAGAGAAGCCCAGTGTGGGCAGCTGGAGATGCGCCCCATGCCTCAGCATCCCCACGCACCCCAGAACACTCACTGCAGGGTGCTGTGCGCCTACTCCTGCGTCCCACGGCTGCAAGAGGGCAGGCAAAGCGGGACAGCAGGGACAGCGGGACAGCCAGGGCTCCCCTCCACCCCAACCCCAGTCCTGCTCCAGCCTCGCCCCAGTCCTGTCCACCCGTGCCCCAGTCCTCCCCAGTCCAGCTCCAGCTCTGTCCCAGACCTGCCTGGGAAGGCTCCAACCGTGTGCCAGCCCTGCCCTCTAGTGTCACTTCTGCCACAACCACGCTTTATGATACAGCTCGTTCCCCCAGCACCTCTGGTGCAGATGTTCAGTCGGGTCTCAGGCGTGACTGTTTCAGGCAGAGCTTGACTTTCACACCGCGGGGGCGGGGCAGGGGAAGGATCCAGGCGCAGAGATCTGCCAGATGGTGATGCTGTAATTTGTGGGTGGAAAGAACTTGCTGCTGCCTTCACCTCCCGTCTTTGCCCATGGCCAAACCAGGTCCCTGCCATTTCCCCAGTCAAGGCAGGAGTCCTGAGGAAACCAGGAAAGAACACGACAGCCAGGAGAAATCATTATTAACTATTTCTTATGCACTATTCTTCCAGTTATGTGCAGTCAGATTATCCAGATTGGGGATTAAGCACGCCCCAGACGCAGAGACAGTCTGAGATGTAGCTGAGATGGGGTACCTGCACTGCTTCCAGAAACAACTTGGGTTTGCAAAGCCCAGGGCTGCTTTGGTGTGGCACAGAGCCCACACAGAGGTCCTATTGGACCCCCATTGCCTCCAGAAAAAGCTGAGTCAGCATGACTGCTCAGGGGCCCTGGCACCAGACATGAAGAGGCTGAAGAGCCCAGGCAATGCTGATTTTGATCCAGTGACAGAGCTGGTTTGGGTCCAGCTGGGACTTAGCCTCTTCTGGGCTGAGCTCCAGCAGACTCTGCATGAGTCCCCCATGTCCTGGGGTCCAGGAAGTTGTCTGAGCTGGGTGCAGCTGGATCCAAGCACTCTCCAGCTCGTGCCACCAAGCTGCTGGAGGATGGTACGTGGGGCAGGCACTGAACCATCTTTGCAGCAGCTGCCTGGGCCAACAAGGCTGGCACAGAACCACAGCTAATAAATCCACCTGGACCAAATCTGGTCCCATTTTGGAACAGGTTGCCCAGAGAGGTTGTTGAGGCCCCATCCCTGGAGGTGTTCAAGGCCAGGCTGGACGTGGCCTTGGGCAACCTGGTCTAGTGGGAGGTGTCCCTGCCTATGGCAGGGGGATTGGAACTTGATGATCTTCAAGGTCCTTTCCAACCTAAACCATTCTGTGATTCTATGATTTTGCAGTGACATCAGGCTGCCTCTGCACTGGACTCCGCAGGTGCTCCATGTTTTCCCACAATGCAACTGCAGAGGCATCTATTATCCTGCACAACAGCAAGCTTACGGCAGCACTAGCCTGCCACAGACATTTCTCCTGCGAGTCAAGGAGAGTCTGGAAAGATGCTGCATCATCATGGGAAATGCCCGTGCTAGAAACAGGTGTTGTTTGGGAGCAATACTAAAGAGATTTTCTATTCTTTCACCCTGATTGATGTTTAATACCTAGCAGAGAGACACCTAATCCTGCTGTTCTGACCTGATAAATCAGGCTTGGATTTTGCATTGACTTCCTTCTCCTATATTAATTATCAGCAAATATGAAATAATGGTGTGACAGCTGAGACCTGTTGTTACCAGGCAATATCTCCAGTTCAAACTCAAAACCTTGAAGGCTCAAGCTAATTTTGCTGAGGTACACAGCAAACCAGAGGAATCACCAGTAGGTCCAGTAAAGTAATACTCCTGTCACAGGTGAACCCTCCTGAGTTGTTGGCTCCTGCTTGGATGCCATTGTGGGGTCACACTGACTATACACAGGCTGAACATACACACACATATACATATGTACAGATATACATATACTTACATATATGTGTGTATATACATATGTACACGTGTTAATACATATATATAGCTAGATTGATGGCTTGACTCATTAGCCCCACACTTTATAAATGTTTGCATCAGGGATGCTTGTATAAACTGGAAATCAGATCCCCATATACACAAGGAACAATACATCCTTAAATACACTGGAATGATGTCACCGCTGATCTGGCTTCTTCCCATTTCCCATTACAGGCAGTGAAATGAGCCCTATTTCTAACCCCATAAGAAAATAATCAAAACTGTTGACGTTTTCTGCTGCTTTGTTTGCTATTCTACATGACTTACAAGGGGCCTATCCACATACTAACACACTGGTCAGTACGTCCAGGTCTCCTGTGTGGCCAGGAAATGCAATCATCTATGCTGTCTCACCACTGGGTTTGACCTGCACCCCAAAGCTTATTGCTATTTTTTCAGCCAGGCTGCTGCTTGTCAGCTGATTTGCTTGCTTTCAAGTAGGTCACATAATTTGAGGAGGAAGGGGAGAGCTCCCTCCTCAGAGGACCATCGCCTGTCATATTTTAAAAAGTTTTCTGTTCCCAGAGGAAAGGATTAAATAAGATGCAGGAGTGCACACGCGTGTGTGTGCAGGCCAACAGGCAGGTGTGCCAGATGCCAGCAGCAGCACAGGCATCTCACAGGACATGGGAACAAGGACACTACCGAGGCAGCCCAGTTTCCCAACATGAGGAACACGTCAAAGCTCCTTGTTTTCCAGCCGCAGACCTCCACTAGCAATAATTGTTTACTTTGAAAGCACTCAAGGAACATGAAGCGACACACTCCTAAACCAGAAATAATCCCGTCCTGGCTCTTCACGATATGTGCTATCGTCTTAATATACAACCAGGCAGCAGGGCAGGAAAATATCTAGGTCTCGTCTGCATAAGGAAGTGAATTGCTGCTGCTATAGCATAATAAACATGTACTGTAAGGAAGCTAAATGTATTTATCTTCTCAGAAAACTAGGTTAAAAGACAGCTTCGTCTGCCTGTAAGCGCTTGCTTGTAAAAAAATCAGCAAAGCTGTAACAAGATCCAGAGGCTGGAATCTCTAACAAGGCAACTCCAAGCATGAAAAAAAGTGTGTTATTTAGTGGGAAATAATCAGCCATTGGAATAAGTGCCCTACTGAATTCAGTATCCCTGGAAGTGTTTTTAATCAAGATTGATTATTTTTTTTTTCCTAAAAGATCAGCTTTAATTCAAGCAGGAATTAATTTAGGGAAGCCCAAGGCTGGTGCTGTGCAGGGGGCCAGGCTACATTGTCACAACGGCTCCAATTAGCATTATAAACTGTTCATTACCACACTTACTCTGAAATTTCTAAATCACCTACAACTTTAAATCACCTTCCCCCCAGAGCAGAGCATCCCTGTGAGGCAGGTGGGCAGGCACAGCTATGGCAGAGTTACTCTGCTGGTCAGTTTTTGCACTTTGGCAAGCCTTAATTCAAAGCACTTGTCAGAACCGTTGCCATGCTGTGGACAAACTCTGCCTAAGGAGGTTGGCTAGCAGAACTATCACAGAACTACCCGATTATTCGAGAACAAATCACTTTTACTTTGGAATACACTGTCAACACTGGGGAGTTACACTGGCAGAGCTGAGAGTGCCATTCCGGTCAATTCTCCCATGCAGACGTGCCATACATGTGTGATAAGGCTGGAGAACAATCCCCCAGGAGAAGCAATGAACATTTTATTGATTGGGATATTTCCAACTTGTGCAGGACAAAGCAATCTTCTCCGTGCTGAATGAGCGGGCACGGTGGAATTGAGGGTTGGGTTTTTTTCCATCTCTAATTTCTGTGTTTAGCTTAGAGAAGACATTGTGAACAACACTAGCAAGTGGCAGAGGGGAGAAAAACATCTTATCTGGCTCTGATTCTGCCAGAGGCGCTGTCATACTTGCAACATTAGTGGTAGGAGAGGTCATTTCCTTGAAACTCAAGACAAATGTGTGATGCTGAAGCCACAGGTATGTGTAACAGGCCACAGGGACCTCTAGAACCAACCCAGCACCTCACACCCAGGCTGTTTGCTTTCTTTTTCTTACTCGACTGGTGCCTTTTATGGGAGAAGCACTGGACCAGATGCTGGCAGGAGGTGGATGGGACGGGATGCAGGATGGGAAGCTTGCAACCAGTGAGTGCTAGCTGCATTTCTAGCAGCAGGATCAAAGCATGGTTGAACTAGAGGAGGCAGCAGTCGGTCATTTCCAGCACATCAATAGCAGCTTTCCCTGCCTTGATGCCAGTCCCTCTGCAGGGCCATGATCTCTGCTGTTTCCCTGGCAGGAGCTGCAGGCCTACATCCACCTGCTCTCACGCTCAGGCAAACACTGTGCACTGCTGCGGCTCTCCCGGCTGCCTGCGCAGGCAGGCAGAGCGGGCAGGTCAGTGAGGCGAGGAGGCAAAACTCGCTTGGGGTTGTAAGGACTCTACCAGGCTGGAAAGGCACCTGACAGCCCATCACACGGTGCAGGGGTGCAAGCTGGTGCTCAGCACGTACCCAGAGTTCTCCGTCACCGCATGGGGCACTTGGGCAGTCCAGAGCAAATACCCAGGCACCAACCTTCTCTGTCTAGAGGGAACGTGATTCCCGGGAACATGATTCCCACCAGCGGCCAGGTGCTGTTTACAAGGGAGGGGCTACAAGGAAAGGCGACTTCTTTTACTAAACCAGCTGATGCAGCTGGGGAAGAAAAAAAAAATCAAGTCCACTTCCAGAGATTTGAGAAAACCACATTATGCCTGAAACATTTTCCAGCCATATCGACTGGCCTAATGGAACACAGCATAACGCTCCCCACAACCCCTGCCATGCTTCTGTCCTCCACAACTGCCAGAGTATGGCTGCTATGCGGGCAATTAACACCACTGCCCTTGCCTCCGAAATCCCCTTAATTGTGCTCTCTGCGAATCGCTGGGCCCCAGGACATTGCAGACCAGACATTTTGCAGCAGTCTCAGCTGAAATGAGGAGCGTGGGATCGCACTGACCAATGTTTGACACTGAGTTCGCTGCTGCCTCCCCCGCCACATGGAATCTGGTATTAATTTTAATTTATTTTGTCCTGTCCAGCAGTTTGAATTCACAACGTGCTGGAATTTGGTATTGAAAAGGCTCCTTTGTCATAAAGCACCACTAAGAGAAGGTGGGACCTTTTGGCATGCGAGTATGGGCAGATGGGTCTTTTATACCTGGAATGATGATTTGGGACTACGGGATAACCGCTTTGGCACAGAGAGAGCGTGTGCACAGCTTACCCCGATAACCCGGCTACCTTGAAAGTCGTTAGCTCCTGTATCACTCGCACCATAGCAGGGCAGCGCAGAGCTCAGCACAGGCTGCGAATCGGTACTGGAGTAGTTAATGGCATTGGCAGTGACAATTCTGCTCATTAAATTTCAAAGTTAATGCTGGTAGGAAGAGGAATGGGGCAGCCCACACCTCCCTGTATTGTCCTTATGGGCTGTTTGCGGGTGTCACCCTGCCTACCTCATGCAGGTCGTGTCGGGACAGTTTTATTTACCTCCACAAAAAAAAACAGGACTTTTATTTGTGTAAATCAGGCTTCGCCAGCGCAGACCTCTCTGCTGCGCGGCAGGCACCGGCCGAACCCCCCCTTGGAAAATCACGGATGGTGCAAGGCCCAGATCCCACCGGCTCCAACCGGCAGACGAAGGCCACTGACAGGAGCCAGCGGAGCTGACTGGTGGCCCCCACACCGGGGCTGCTACCGGTCACCTCCCTCCCGCCCCGGCCCCAACGCCCCAGTGCCCCCCCGCCACCTCGTCGGGCTGCCATTAATTACCACCAACTCCCGCTATGTCGCAGCACAGACCCTGCCCAAGCCCTTCACCTCTGCTTGCACGGGGAAACGCGCTCACTCGATTGCCCCTCGCTAAATTGCCTCCCTTGTTAATTGCCCTCGCGGCCCCCGGCAGCGCCCCCCTCCTCGCCGCGGCCTGGCCCGGGGCGGGGCGGCGGGGCCGGGCCGGGCCCTCCCCCGACATGGCGGCGCGGCCGACCGGCCGGGGAGGCGCCGAGCGGCGCCCGCGGGGCGTGAATAAAGGGCGGCGGGCGGGGCCGCGGAGCTCCGGGAAGCGCGGGGCCGCCGGCGGGTGAGCGGGGCCGCCGGCGGTAGGAAGGAAGGAGGGAGGGAGGCCGGGGCGGAGCGGTGACAGATCGGGATCGGGATCGGGATCGGGACCGTCGGCTGACGGGCCCGCGCCCGCCATGAGCGGGGCGCAGCTGACGCGGACGGGGATTCTGCGGATGGCGCTGGGCGGCGGAGCCGCCGACCCGCTGCTGCCGGCGGAGGGCGGCGAGGGCCGGCGGGCGCCCTTCCTGCTGCGGGCCCTGCGCATCGCCGTGGTGGTCTGCCTCTACTGGTTCACCTCCATCGCCATGGTCTTCCTCAACAAGTACCTGCTGGACAGCCCCTCGCTGCGCCTCGATGCCCCTCTCTTTGTCACCTTCTTCCAGTGCGCCCTGACGGCCGCCCTCTGCCTGGGCCTCAGCCTGGGGGCGGCCTGCGGGCCCCCCTGCCCCGGCCTGCCCGCCCTCCGCCTCGACCCCAAGGTGTCCCGCAGCGTCCTGCCCCTCTCTGCCGTCTTCATCGGCATGGTCACCTCCAACAACCTCTGCCTCAAGTACGTTGGCGTGGCCTTCTACAACGTGGGGCGCTCCCTCACCACCGTCTTCAATGTGCTGCTCTCCTACCTGCTCCTCAAGCAGACCACCTCCCTCTACGCCCTCCTGGCCTGCGGAGTCATCATAGGTGAGGGGGAGCGGGAGGGGGCCTGCACCCAGCCCACGGCCGGGCTCATAACCTCGGACAGCTGGTGGTGGGGTGTCTGCCCTTTGGGAAGCCATCCCCACCTGCATGGTGGCACCCCTGGTGAGGTAGCTCAGGGCTCATGCCTTGCTCTACCTTTGGCAACCTGCTTTGCATGTCTGAAGCATGTAGGTAACCCGTTAAAAAAGGAAATTACTCCTTGACCATGGCTTCCTTTTTCCTTTGAGCACTGAAAACTCTTTATTGAAGTTTAACTTGTCTCACCTTTTTTTTTTTTTCTTTTCCCCCACAAAGGACACAAATCAGCAGGTGGCTTTCTCCCTGTTCTCAAGTGCTTGTTGATTATTAACTTTGGTAACAATAACAGTATGTCAGCACCATTGTGACCATACAACGGGGCTAGCCAATTCAGACAGTTGAATGCATGTGATGAAGGGTTAGCTGATCAAGCCAAGCGTAAAACACCACCAGAAGATCTGGTTGTGTGGTTAGGATGTAGGGCAGGGCATTGACTGGCTTAACGGGAATTGCTTACAAGTCTTTCATTCCAAAGACATCAGTAATGCCAAAAGCTGCCTTCCACTGGAGAGCTATTTAGGCGCCAAGGGTGGTGACTAGACTTCAGTCTAGTTCCAAGTGGACATGTGTTCACTTTGGTGCTTAGACAAGTAGATGGACTTGGATGAAAATGAGACAAGAGAGTCCCTTCTCCATAGAAGAGGTGAACAGGAATAGAACTACTGTCTTTTCCACCCAAGTCATGCAAGCAATTGTCTTCAGCTAGTCTTGTGTTTGGATATTGCCCAAGAATATGGCGTCTGCCAGCCTTACAGGGTTTCTCTAAGACTCTCTCCCCCTGGCGCCATCCCCTTTTTGCTGTGGAAATGTTGCCCATATGCCTATAGCAGCGTATGCCTATAGCATCTGTGGCCTGATGCAGACCCCTTCTGACTGTGCATTGAACCCATTTGTGGTGCTTAGTTTAAAGCACGTTGGCTGCTTTGTAGGCAACTTCCCAGACAGCCTCCAACATGAAGCAGCTAATGGAGAGGCGGTGCAGTGCTCCTTTAGTAGCTCATCTCCCCTTTTATGTCTTGCTTATGAGCTGGATGGGGAGAAATCTTTCTCTCTGTCCTGGAGAGGCAAAGCCTGTAGCTCCTGTTCTGGAGGTGGTTAAAGAGTGCATTACCCATCAAAGAAGTTTAACATGATGAAGATACTGCTCTCAGTTTCTGCCTTGTGATCTTTTTTTTGGTCAAGCTTCTTAATATTGCATCCATGTGTTTACTATCTTTCTATCAATTTTTCTGATCTATCTTTTCCTTCCCGTTAACAGTGCAGCAAAGCCTGTGAGGCCTTACTTTTTTTTTTTTTAAACCTTGAGGAGTATTTCTTGCTTCCTGTGTGTCAGTTTGTTGCCTTTTCAATTAAAAAAAACCTCACATGATCTCCTCAAAATGACCCATACACAAAGAGTAGCTTTAACTTCAGTTCACGGCTCTTTGGAGTAATGGTTTCTAAACTCATGCTGCCAGCTCAGTGTGGGAACCAGTCCTCTGAGATTGAATGATAGCACAGTAAATTACCTGCTCTCCCAAAATAAATCTTCCCAGGACACTAGTCATGACACTTTGTGGGTTCACTTAATAGAAAGGGGAAGCCCTTAAGCCTGTCTCTGCTTGTGGTTGTGGTTGTTTGTTATAAGGTAGATGATGAATTGCTGACTGCAAGTTTTGAATCAACAGTTGTTCAGATGATGCCTGATTTCTTTGGTTGCAGGTGGCTTCTGGCTGGGTGTTGACCAGGAAGGAGCAGAGGGCACTCTGTCATGGACAGGTATATTCTTTGGGATCTTAGCAAGCCTGTGTGTTTCGCTCAATGCCATCTACACCAAGAAGGTGCTGCCTGTGGTGGATGGTAGCATCTGGCGCCTGACCTTCTACAACAACGTCAATGCCTGTGTCCTGTTCTTCCCCCTCATGATGCTGCTGGGCGAGTTCCGCACCCTCTACCACTTCGACAAGCTGGGGAGCCCCAGTTTTTGGGGCATGATGACCTTGGGGGGAGTGTTTGGCTTTGCCATTGGGTATGTGACTGGACTTCAGATTAAGTTCACTAGCCCGCTCACCCACAACGTGTCTGGGACAGCCAAGGCCTGTGCGCAAACAGTGCTGGCTGTTATCTACTTTGAGGAGACAAAGAGCTTCTTGTGGTGGACAAGTAACTTGATGGTTCTGGGTGGCTCCTTTGCCTACACATGGGTGAAAGGACTGGAGATGAGAAAGGTGCAAGAGGATCCTAATGTCAAAAGCGGTGAAAGAAATGAGACTGGCGTGTAGGCAGCTCCTGCACCTCTGTTTCTGTGCCCAGGGTGTTAACCTTTGGAGCTCCTTTCCTCCTGGGGAGAAGAAGAGCAACGAGCGGGGAAAAATTCACCGGCAAAGTGTATGGGGAACTGTGTCAGGAACCAGAGCCAAAGACCTGACTGGATCATGTTTTATCCATGGGATCTCACCCTGTATTGGAGTTGGGGAGAGCATGTGTTGTAGAGAGCAACAAGTTTTTTTGTGATCGTTTTTTAAAATGAATGTTGGTATTGACCTAATCTGGGCAATTTGCATCTCTGGGAGGGTGGGCTCATAGTTGACAAAGACTGGGATGGGAGCTTTGTGTAGTTAGGGATCTAGAATTAACTGAATGAATGCAGTTTGAAGTTATGAAATCCTGAAGCTCCACGTAAGGAAGAGACAGGTAGCTAGGCTGTTGGTGGTAGACTCCAGTAAACTGTTCTGCTGTAAAAGGATTGGCAACAGCTGTTCTTCCTGTTGCCCCATTCAGTGCAAAGGATGGGAAATTCCCTCCCTTCTGGTTCTGTACAAGCTTAAGCAGCAGCAGTGCCTCGAAATCTCCTTTCCAAAAAGTCAGTATCGCATCCTTCTGAGGTCTTTTCTGTGTTTCTGTCCACCTGTTTTTTTAGTTTCTTAGCCATGGTGAGAATCAGGAATGAAACTTCTCATTCCCTCTGCACCGTGTCCCGTAAGGGAGAGCATGCTTTCTGAAGCGGCCTTTCTCGGGAGGAGTGAGCTTGGCCTCTGCCTCTCTGTGACAGGCAGGAGGGGAAAAGTTACTCTGAAGCACTTGCTTCTGTAGGGTGGAGATCCCAGTTCGTGGGGTTTGCAACACTTGTCACCCTCTGTGTAGGGGGTAGGTTTGTGTCTGAAACAGGCTTGTTACTAATTAGGCTTGTTTTTGGGGGCTTGTTCCACACCTACTTTGGATCTCCTCTGGTGTTTGCAGTTTGTCTTTTGGCTGGTTCCTTTTAAACATCCCCTCCATGACCAGCTCAGTGAATCCTTCAATCCCCCAAAGTCCTAGTTTTGCTTAGCTGCATCAATCCCTTTACTTGAAACTTGCTGCTGAACAGTTACTTCTGCAGAAATCTCTGTTCCCCATCTGGTCCCATGCACGTGCCACCTGAGGCTACTGTGTGCTGTGATTTCTGATTCAGGGAGGTCAGCAGCAACATCCTATGGTTGGCTGTGATGTTGCAGCAGCTTTCAAAACCCCTGGCCTGTTTAGATTTAACGGGTTATTTGGATTTATTTGGATAGCGATCCTGGGCAGTTCATGCGACTGCTTCATACCCTGCCCTGTGGATCCTATATTATGCACCATGCCCAGTGTGTGATGTCTGGCCACTCCTACAGAAGGACAGTCTGGAATATGTTCCTGTGTAATTTTGGGGGGGGGGGGGGGGGTAGGGCTCCTGCTCCAGGTTTCATCAGCCACAGGTACTTTCTCACTCCTTTTTGTCGCAGGCTGCCGTTTGGGGTCCTTGAATTTATTTTTAAGGGGAATGGATGTTTTTAATGTTGCACGTCCTGACTTGTAATGGCCAAAACCTGATGAATAAAGTCGTGGGGCGGGGGTCGCTCTCTGGATCTGATGAGGGAAAGGGGAGCGACGTTTACAGCGTGTGTCCCCGTGGGGACGGGACACACACATGCACACGCCGGCGACCCCCTTCCCCCCCACCTCCAGGCGCGGCCGCTAGAGGGCGATAGAGTGCCTCTAGAGCTCCGCTCGCTCCCGCCCCGCCGCGCTGATTGGCTGCCGCCGCCGACGCAGCGGCAGCCAATCAGCGCGGCGGGGCGGGAGCGGGAGCGGGCGGCGCGCGGGGGCCGCGGCGGCATTTGGCGGCGACGATGGCGGCGGTCGCCCTGGGCCCGGCTCCGGCCCTTTGCCGCTCGGTGCATTGGTTCCGCCGCGGGCTGCGTCTCCACGACAACCCGGCGCTGCAGGAAGCGCTGCGGGACGCCTCGTCCCTCCGTTGCATCTATATCCTGGACCCTTGGTTCGCCGCCTCCTCCGCCGTGGGCATCAACCGTTGGCGGTGAGTGGGGCTGAGGAGGCGCCGGGCCCTCAGGCCGCGGGTGGGCCCGAGGGGGTCGGGACGCGCCGGGTGTGGGCAGGAGCGGTGGGTCCGGCGGTGGGGAGGGTTTTAGGTGCTGGGCCGTGTCGGTCAGGCTGCTGCAGGAACGGGAGAGGCACACGCTGCCTTCTGCGGCCCCGTCCATGTATTGCTCTTCCCGGTCCTCTGCCTGCAGGAGAGAGGTTGTCTTCCCCGGTTGGCCTCGCCACGGTTTTCACAGCGGCGTTGCCTGACTGTGTGGGAGGGTGCCTTCAACTTTATGTAATGTCATTAGAGTTTCTCTTGGCAAGCTGGCTGAATGCTTGAGACCAGCAGCAGCCGCCGATGGGCGTTTTGCTTTAGGAACGCTTTTTCCTGAATTCAGAGACAAGCGCAAAGAACCTTCAGAGCTGCGTGACCGCACCACGCCTTCCCTCTGCCCTTCGGCTGCCTAGTGTGCGTAGGCATGTGCACACGCCTGCCATCTTCCCATCCCCCAAATTTTTACGGAAATACAGTTTGGCTGCTGATAGGAAGGTGGCGATGAAGCTTGTTTGGGTTTCCCCCCCCCTCTACAAATAGGAGAATGTGTGGGGTGAGTCGTGTCTGTGCAGAGAGGAAGACCTTATGTACTGGTAGCCGGTAACATTACATAATGCTATTCTGTCAGGTCTCAGCTGCCTAACCATTTGGAAACCAAATCCAGGTAGAGATCCTTCTCTGCAAGATTTCCCCACGTACAAGTGAAGCAGATTTCCCCTTGCCCTCGCACTACCTCATCAAGGGGGTTCTAGACAGGACAGCCATCTGGCTAAAAATCCTTTAAGTGCTCTTTGAAATACCATAGGGTTGTGTGTGTAAGGTTAGGGAAACCGTAGTTGTAGCCGATTGCCTCTGCTTGCTCAGCTTCATCTCAGAGGAATGGGATAGTGTGAGTGATTTCTAAGCATTTCTAGAACCCATATCCGAGGATGGCTTAAACATTGTAAATGTGCAGAAATGACCACAATGTAGGTGTTCAAATTACAGAAAATTGTGGATTGTGTTACTGCTTAGTATTTTAGGAGCCTGAAGAGATCCTTTCATAGACCAGACTTTCTTCAGGCAGCAGCAGACAGAAATGCCTTTCATGTGCTGCTGTTGTTGCGAACCGTCCTCATTTGGAAGAACCAAAGCAGTGCCCCCAAAAGATTAATTCCTGATCCATTTAATCCTTGTTTGTTTCCACCAACATTGCAGAGGGAGGAGGCAGGTAGTGGTTTGATTTATGTTGTAGTCATGGAATATATGAGCAGATGAAGTTTTTAAAAAGAATGTTTTCTTGGATGCGTGTACCTACTGTAGATATCAGAAATTAGCACCACTGGCTGTTAGGCAAAAATGTATTAGCAGTTTACTTATATTTACTGGAGTTCCATTGGTTCCCATTAGGAACCTTAACTTTGTTTTGCTATTTTTTTTTTTTTTTTTTTATGCAATCACTTGTATTCGGAGTTCTGTGCTCCAAAAGCAAGTGCTTGTGTTTTACCTAGCTTCCAGAAATTTACCATGTTGAAAATCCCTTATTATTTACCTGCACAGCATGTGTGAGTCATGTAGGACTAACACTTGTTTAATTTTTAGAACACGTTGGAAAGTTGATACGCTTATTTAATAGATGGAAAGTGGGCTGGAGGTAGGGGCATGGTTTGTTTAGTTTACCTGGACCTGGTTCTGGTCTTCTGTACTGTGATACCGGGCACTTCTTTCCATCAACCCCAAGTCTCTTTCTCACTTGGGAAGTGCAGAGGAAGCTTGTTTTCAGTTTGCATTATGGGCAGTGCAGTTGAGGATAGAGGAAGTACATAGTTTGCAGGGCAATTGTAGCTTAGCTTTCCTATTAGCTGCATCTGGTCTTAAGGCAGCTGATGCAGATACTCATGTCTTGCAGGTCATGCTGCAGAGTGGGCGTGTAGGAATGAAGGAGAGGTAGAGGATGGCAGGCTCACTTACGAAGGGTTGAAAGTTTGCCAGCCGTGCTGCCTGCTGTCAAAGACATTAAAGTTTTAAAGCTGGTGTCTTTTGCAGAGTTAGCCAAAACAAAGTGAAGTTACAATGTAGGTGAGGGTGACAGGGGTAGCTGTGAAAGTAAAGATGATACATTTAATGTTTTTTAATAGTGGGGAATCAGTAAGACACACTATTAAATGCAAAAAGTACTTAAATGCTTTTTTACGGTCTTGGGTGGGAGGGAATAGATGAATGTCTTTGCATGCTCTTATCTTTGCATCTTCATGGTGGAAGATAAATTGCAGTTCTGTTCGCAACTATTCCAAATACAGATAATTCTTGCCTTGGGAGATCTTACTGCTCAGTCTCTCCTAGCTACTGATGAGCTAGGAGTGTACAGTTCTCTCCTGTGGCATTGCCTGTTTGTAACCAGAACTGTAAAACTTGCACAATTCTTGTAGTAATTCGTTACTTTCCTTGAAGTAGTGTATCAACATCTTTCTACATCATATGCAAAATCTTTCCTGCCCCCAAACTCATGAAAGAATATACTGTAGTGAATTATATGGTTTATGCTTTTCACCATGTCGTAATGTGAGAGAGAGCAGCTGGCAGGGGTGTGCTGCCAGCCTGAGAGAGAAGATGGGAAGGGGGTTGCAGGAAGAAGAAAATCCTAGAAACCTCTTGCATCTGGACAAGCAGAACGTGCATATGAATGGCTGGGAGCTGGCTGGTGCTGCAGTCTCATAGCAGTTGGTAGGCAGACCAGGGATGAATACAAATTCTTGTGTTGTTTCTTATCCTAACTTTCAGTTTGATTTGGTGATGTATGTTTGCTGGAGTTCCATGCAAATTCTCCTCATTTGTCTTTTAGCTGTAACCAGACTGACTGACACTAACTGCTCTTGTTTCTTCTCTGCAGATTTCTGCTGCAGTCTCTGGAAGATCTGGACAACAGTTTAAGGAAACTCAACTCTCGCTTGTTTGTCGTGCGAGGGCAGCCAACAGATGTCTTCCCAAGACTCTTTAAAGTAAGAGAAAATAAAGTAATTTTCTGGAGCATGGTGAAGAAAAACTGATGTCCCAGTGCTATCCTTGGTTTCACTCACTAATGATTTGCTAGTTTTTGGAGATCCCCTCAGCTTCTATTTAATTACAACTAATTCTTCACTATAACACACTCTTATCATTAACTACAGTTAACTAACTACTATACCTAAGGGCCAGCTTGTGAGCCAGATACACTCTTGAACTCAGACTGGCAAAGAAATTTAGTAGTAGGGTGTAACCTAGTACCGGGGTGTTTGAGCTTCTCTTTTTGAATGGTGGTCTTTGCCTTTATTTCTGTAAGTCAGGTCTCACAGGGTTGCACTGTAACATGCTGATGACTTTATGTGTTTAGAGCTGCTTCCTTACTGGCCATTTTATTCATGCAGCTTTTACTCAGGAACACTGCTATGACTGTACACTTTTACAGACAACTGAAAAAGCATATTGATCTGTATGTGAATTGCAAATAGGGCTTTGTGATAAAATTTCAAAACTCGGAAGCTTTTATGTTAGCTGACCTTCCTTCTGTTCAAGGCAGCAGTTCAGTCTGCTCAGCAGCAGAATACACCTTGGGTCCAAGCTTCCTGCTGCTCTATGAGTTAGGATGGTGGAATATGCAGTGACCTTGGTGGTCGATGATGGATTAGTGCGATCCATTTCTAAAGTGATATATCAGTGCTGCAGATTGTGAGAGAGACAGGGATGGCAAGAGCATTTCCTTGAATATCAAGGTTCCTCAAGCAGTATCATTCTTCTCTGTCCTGCTCTAAGATTGTATTTCCCACTGTCTTTGAAGGGTTTTGATGGTGTCTTTGCTAGAGTGACAAAGCTAAAGTAAAAAAACATGGTTCACAATAGTCTTATGGGGTTTGCCTTGGGTTTGTCATGTGGGCTGTACCTTACATATGATTGACAGTATTACTGTCCCCAAAGCTGCTATAGAGCAACTGCTGAGAAGGAGAGGTAAATTTGAATCTATAACCTCCTGCTGTAAATGGTTCTGGTGTGTATTTTCTGGAGGAGGGCAGTAATGGTGAGGGGAATCGGACTATGCAAGTCAGAAGGAGCACTGATATTTGTTTTGGCTTCTGCATCTTAACACATGACACAAACTATGTGCCACTTTTAGCCTTTTCAGAGTCTGGGTTATTTTTATCTTTTGATCTGCAAATAAGCTCTGGCTAGTAGCAGTTGTCCATGCTCTTATTTTAGTTCAAGGTATTCACAGGATAATTAGAACTTTGTTGGATAAAAATGGCTGCTTTGGTCAAAGAACAAAAAGTAGTTGGCAGGGTTTGAGGTTTGAGAGATGGAATCAGCCAGACTTCTGTTTTGCTACAGTCTGTTTTGCCTGGGCAGGTGAATTGATGAATATCTTAAATGTGCTGTAACAGAACTGAAAAGAATGTGCAGGGGGTGGGGGGAGGTGTTTATGCTATTATATGGAAAAATACAGCTTCCATGGGAATTAAGGCCTCTCAGGAGCTGCTGCTCTGAACAGTGAATTAGAAGCAGCTCATGCCTTGCTGTCAGATGTTGTGAAGAGGAGAGTTATGTCACATGTGGTAATGCAACACTTAGACTTAATATAATTTCTGCTCTTGCTGCCAGTAGTTGAGATATGTTGTTGATAATAGTCGCTGCAAAGGCACTATTATGCATCAATATCATAAGGAAAAGTGTACTTACTAGCTCTGCGTTAACCTTTGCAGAGTTTTTTTCTCACTTCCTCTGTAATTTTACCTCTTCTATCAAAGAAAAGCATGTCATTTGTTCACTGAAGTTCGCTTGCAATTCCTTTAGTGTGTTTTGGGGCTTTTTCCCTACAGTTTTTCTTTGCTGTAGGCTAAATACTAAGAGACAAGTCTGTCATGACTTCTCTTTTGCACATCTGCAACAATTTATTGTCATACAGTTTACTGTTTTGTGGTTGGTTGTGCTCTACTTTCTGTGTGCTACTGTAGCATGTAGAATGGTGGGCTTCTCAAAACTATAGGAAATACCTGAATTTGAAGTTTTGTATTCTTACCTAAGATATCTGTTAGCTAGTCTTAAATGGTTTTGGGTTTTTGTGTTTTTTCTTATTCCATTCCTTTCTTTCAAGGCAGTCATGTCTGTTTCTTCAAGACCAAAGCCATCTTTTCCAAGCCTTCTAGTCTTTCTTGTAAGAGAAAGAAAAGTTTGAAATGAAGCTGTTAAATCACATAGGAGCAGGGTAGGGGCTGGAATTTGTGCTCTGAGTTATGAATGCTGACATGTTCTTATTTTGTAAATGGAGTGGAGGACCTCTCTGAGATGTACATTCAGTGGTACATAACTGGTTTAGTTCTCTGTCCTTCCTAATATTAACTTTAGGATTGGACCTGAAAGTTTAGAAAATAAGGGGTCTTGTACAGTTGTTTTCTGCTTCTAAATTCCCTTCCCCGTCTTTGGCATTATTTTTAATGGTCTCTAGTGAACTAATCACATCTGTTCTTTGTACTTTGTTTCTGGTTCCAAGGCGGAAAAGACTGTCCTGTATATAGAGAAGTGACTTAGACTGTCTCACTTGGTGAATGTGGATCACATCTTAGTTGTGTGAGGGTTTTTTTTAAGTGTCTCTATAGATTTCTGACTGTGTTTGACTAAAGTGTTTGCTAAACAAATCTGTGGGCTGCTGCTCTGCTTGATGGATGTCTCGGGAGGGTCGCTGTGGAAACCATTAAACCTCTTCTCATAGGATTCATTTTCTGAGGAAAACTAGGCCATAGTCTTTGAGAGCAAACTGTGCTCTGGAAAAGCCTGGAAGAGGCTGAATGCTATTTCATAAGGCCTATTCCATGTAATCTGTGAGGCATCTATTAAAGGTGTGAAGATCCAGAATAGGTGTATGGCATGACTACTGTGAAATAAGTCCCCAAAGGCAGGACTTAAATTTAAATCTGAATTGCAGTATCACACTCTACTATGTTGCCCAGAAAGGTTCACTTGGTTGCTGTCCTTTGTCCTGTGTTTGCCTCTAGCCTGTTTTTTGCTCTTTAGGTTGAACATTGGCCCTCTATTATGCGATGGCTTTAAAAAGACATTAGAAAACAATTAGAGTGTATTGGTTTTACTTAATCATGGTCTCCACATAAAAACATGGTATTTTGAGCAGAACTTGTATTGAAAGAGTTCTCTGAAATGCTTTCTCTGCAAATGCTGGAACAGGCTGGTAGAGTTACTTTTGGACAGCATGTGCAACAAAACAAGGTGGTGTTAGTCTTGGAGACTGAGCTGTAACCTAATAACATTAATAGAGAAGAACTCAAACCTCATCTTACATGTTTTAAGCCTGATATATATGAATTTGCATACGCGATGTTTGCTAGAGCTGATAAAATTGTTGATTCTTTGGTTATTTCGACTCTAGACTGCTGCTCCTCACAGGACCCCTCTCTAAGCTTCCAGGACTTAACACTGGCCAGGGGAAGACTGACATCCTCATTTGTAATTGTGCTGGTTAGAAAGAGTCTTCTGTTTGACAGTTGTGTGTACTGTGTTTCTTGCAGGAATGGGGAGTCACTCGCCTCACCTTTGAATACGACTCGGAGCCGTTTGGTAAGGAGAGAGATGCAGCTATTGTCAAACTGGCCAAGGAGGCTGGTGTGGAGGTGGTGATAGAGAACTCCCACACCCTCTATGACCTGGACAGGTACGGGGAGAGCAAGGGCAGAGGTGCTTCGATGGCTAGGCTGGGATTGTCATGTCTGGGAAGACTTCAGTCTCCTCCATTACGTTGATCGCTATACGTTGATCGCTGTCATCCTGTGTGAGCCTAGAAGGTGTCAACAGGATTACTCTGCACGCTCACACTTTTGATTAGAGCACGCCAAAGTGCTGACAGTGACGTGAATGTACAGAAAGGTGTTGCCTCAAGCTTATTAAACTGTACGTGATGATCATTTAAGTTGCTCAGCTGTGTCCTATTGATTGCTCTCCTTGAGCATGTCCTCACTGCATGGACTGCTTTTTTTTTTTTCATTGTAATAAAGATAGTTGAGCTGTTGTCTCAAACAGGTTATGAAGGCAGGGATTTTATACTGATGGACGTGCCAGGACAGCTGGAAGAAGTAGAACAAGGTAGATTTGGGCAAACTTACCTTATTCTAAAACCTGAATGCCTTATCTTTGTTGTGTATTTGCTATGGGAGAGCCTTGCCTTTATGTTAAGTTTTATATATTTACTTTATATATAATCTCCATATGTATATGATCTCCTTAAACACTGGAGACAGTATTTCGGAGACTCTAAGGTATGCTTGACTTCAACCATTTTTCAGTACCATACTTACAGGTTGCTTGCTTTTTTTTTTTTTTTCATGACTTGTGCCAGTAATACTGAATATAGATTTCCTCCTGTAAATCTTTGGCATCCATAATTTCCTATGGGAAGGAGCTTTGCAGTTAGCACATGCTGTGTGGAAATGTTTGTCATCTTCTCCTAATAGTTGCTAGCATTCTTTTTGCTTTTTCTGAGTGCTGCTAAACACTAAATCGATGTCTTGGGGCTTCCTACCAGACTGGTCATAGTTATTTGAGAGGCTGATACTATGTAAGTTAAGATTGCATAGCCATGCATATGGAGAAACAACATGACTAACACTGCATTTCATCTGATATTTTTGTCAGCTGGTCATGTGGTGTACAGGGAAGTTTTTAAGTTGCCTTTCATTTTTAGCTTTCCCAGATAGCTTCTTGTGTTAGTCAACCTTATCATCATGTTCTTTTCTGTCCTTTCCCAGATAATTTATGAATAATGTTGAGCAGCACAAGCCCTAGCTCAGCTCTGTGTAGGATTTCTCCTTCTGTTGGAAAAATGGATTCCTACTTTATCCTGTATCTCAAAGAATTTTCTGTCTGCGAGGACCTTTTCCTTTTTCCCAATTTATCTTGGTTTCTTTAAAAATTTTCAGTGAGGGATCTAGTCCAATGACTTCTGAAAATCCAGGTAGAACATATCAACTGAATCCCCCTTGCCCCAGGCTGAAATGTCACTAATAGATTTTGAGGCACATCTTCCCTTTACCAAAGCCAAATTAACCCTCCAGCATATTGCATATACCCATGCATTCACCGATTCCATTAGTATTTTCTACTCATCTGCCTAATGCACATATTGGACTTTCTATTCTGTCATCCCTGTAATGACCTTGAAATGCTTTTTAAATCTGGAGAGTCATATTTGCTTTTTTTTTTTTTCCTCATAGTATGCAGACAGTTTTAAGGCAAGTGTTACATGCAGCATCTATTAGTTTGGGTATTTCTCGATGTCGTTTACAACTCCTGGGTGAATGCTTGCTGGGCCTGGCAAGCTGTTGCTACTTAAACATAGTTTTGACTTTGGTGTTTCTTCCTTACCTCCCAGTCTGTGACATCTCCTGGTACATTTCCTTAAAGAGATTCAGACTGATAGCCTCCCTTAATACCTCCATAGTGAATACATGTATAAAACTAAATGCATAGATTTTTGCTGTGGTGTTACAGTCTCTGAGGTTTTTTTATGACTTGATCACCTCTTGGCCCTATAAATATCCTGGAGTGTCTGTAAAGGGATTTTTTTAATTATTATTATTTATGTTTGGGGTTGTTTTTTTAAAGGTTTTTCAAACTTTCATTTGAGTTGGGAGGTCAAGGAGGCTGCTTTTGTGGCTTTTAACCTACCAGTTTGGGGGTTTTCTGTCTTTATTTGGCTTTCATTATTCTGAAGGATTTTGCCTTCTATTATCTTTGATGACGCTGTTATTTAATTGTTTGACTTTTGTGATCTCTCTGAAATCTTTTTTGATGGTTTGTGTGCATTTGTTGAATTTTTTCCCCATTGTCATCTTCAAATCATCCCTGTGTTGCCTGTCAGTGTTTTATGTCTCAGCTTGTTCTTTTTGCTTAGCACGCTTCCTTATTTTTGTGCATTTCTCTTCTTGAAATAAAAGCCATTATGGTATTTTTGCTTCTGGAAGGAAGTTAAATTGATGCATGCCAAAGTCACGGTTAGAGCAGGCAAGTGATAAGTAATATTTTCAGCTATACCTTAGCACTGCCTAAGACCAAATAATGAGTTGTCTTTCCTTGTGGCTTCCTGATTAATTGTTACATGGAGCAGTCATTTATGACAACTAGAAAATTGTTTTTTGGCAGGCAATGGGGTGTGACAGCTACCCAGGCTGTGTGGAGGCAGTTGAAGTCTCCAGTTACTCTGACATTTCCTGGTTCTTGGCATCTCTGAGATTTCTCGGCAGGTGGTAATACAGTTCTAATACTGTATTTCTCCTGGAAGCCTCTCAGTATATATTGCCCTCCAGTCGTGCTACCCAGTCTTTTAACTCATGTGTTGTCCCTCTGTTCAGCCTACTGTTTTTCCTGCATTATTAGTAACCTGGTGGTAGTGCCCTGCTTCTCATCTGTCTTCAGTCAAGTTTCCAACAGGATTGTCAGGCCTGGTTTTGAACAAATTAGACTAATCTTTCACTTCTACATAAATGATTCTAGCAGTCCTTCTCTTGTCCCCTGTAGTGTAGTCCCAGTACCACCACCACTAGCTTAAACATTTACAATGAGCCTCTTCAGTTAACTTGTGAATTTCACCAGTTCTACCCAGTAGGAAGACTACAGTATTCTCCTTGTTGTCACTGCCAGCAAAGCTGTGTGATTATCAGACCATCTTTCTCCTCCTCTCCACCAAAGCAAGGAGAGAGCTACAGAACATCAGCGTCAGTGCTGGAGAATACTTCTAAGAAAATCTAGGAATTCCCAGTCAAGATTAGCGATGTTCAGATTGTAGAAGTCAGACAGAAAAGATAATCTCTTGGGTATCATCTTGACCAGCTCAAAGCCTTTACTTGACAATTATTCTGTCTGACAACTTCCATCTGACGGGTTGTTTTGTCCCTTCTCTGGATCTGCCTGTTTTCTTCTCCTTAGGCTCTAAATCCTCTCTAGTCTGCTTGCTGATGGTCAGCATTGTGGTTTCCGTAATCCCGAGCAGGCCTGGGTTATTCAGGGGGAGTCGTTTAGGTCAGAAAAGAACAGTGTGAGCTTGTATGCTTGTAGCATGCATCAGGAGCAGCTTTTCTTCAAATATTTTAGCCTAAGGCTGAAATGATAGTTAAATGCTCTTTAATAGGAGCACGTACTAACTTAAAGGAACCAGGCACTGGGGAAGCGTGCATACCTTGGTGGTTTGGCAATTCATAATTACACTATGCCAAAAAAGTGGTTTATTTCCGTCTAAGACTGTTAAGTCAAACTTCTGCCTGCCAGATCTTGTTATCCATGTCTGTCTTGCATGGTGCTCTGGTGTCAAGTGTTTTCCCCCTGCGCTGATACTTAACCTGTCATCAAGTCAATTCTTCATCTTCCGTATGTTCGTATCTGTGATTCTGCGGAAGTTGAATTGTTCATCCTTTGTCCAACACCTGTTGTGTGGAATATCTGTTGGTTATCTCTCCATCTCCTCTCTGAATCTGCAGAAATACCCCTTGTCTTGTGTACACATAGCCCTTCATGAGCTCTTTGGAGTGAGGATTTAGATCAGAGCAATTGCATAAGCTGGCGAAGATAACTAGTCTGTGTGAATTGGTCATGGGGGTGCATTGCAGTGCTGGCAGCCAGCTCTTCCTCGCGCGAGGAAGAAGGGGGAGCACATTCAGTCCCTCAACAGAACCAGGCCCTGTCACTTGCAAGCGAGCTGCGTGTGGTGTCAGTTTTTTGAGGTGACCAGCCTTCCCTAGCCTGGTAGCTATCCTGCTGGGGCACTGCTGTGGAGGTGTGAGTCAGAAGCTGACACCTGTGGGGGTGTGCATTCAAAGTCTGCAGACACTCTGCTGTCACAGGTGACTGACTGTAGGATAACTTAAAATCCCAGCAGCACCAGAATTATGTTTTGATCAGGTTTTGGTTGCCTGCTTTCTTGAGGTAAAGTGGTGACTGTGTAACTGACAGTCAAAAAGACTCTCGTAACTTCTGGCATTCAGGTAGCACTGGGCATTGCTAGTCTGGTAGCACAGCTGTTTTTACGTGTGTTCGCTAACACCAGAAAGGTTAGGTTTTGTATGATGAGTACAGGGATTCTGCTCTTCTCTGTTCTGTTTCAAAAAAAAAAAAAAAAAACCTAGAAGAATAAATGCCACGTGTAGTCTGAGAGTTGCACTGGGGGAGACGGATGAAACGGGAGTATTAAAACCTGGGGACGGTTCTTTTTCTGCCATCGGGAAAAGTCCTGTGAGATTGTACTGCTTGGGTTAGAAGGTCAGTAGGAGGGAGGAAAGGACTCCTGCTTGGGGGGGCTTCCTGGACAAATCTTTGTACAGAAGGCTGAACAGCACTATTGTGAAAGGTTCAAATTTTCTTGCATAATGCCGGTGTCAGGTGCTGTGAAATGTGCAAATTGTCATAGTGTCTTAGAGATCCTTGTCCCAGATCCAATAACTGTCATCTTAGGAATTTAGAAGCTGTACTAGGTAACTTCACTTGTATTCACATTCTTGAGGATGTTGCTGGCATCCCCCTGCGAGTCCCAGTGATTTGCTCCAAGTAGCTGTCTGTTCACAGGAGTTGTAGCTGTGATCTGGGACACGGTGTAACTGTGGATCTCAGACTGAGCTGCAGCCTCAGCAGATCTGTGGAAGAGGACTGAAAAAAAGAGTCAGTGTTAAAGAAGTGGCTTCCCCGCCCCCATCCCAAGCACCTCAGGGCAAACACGGTACAGCTTTGTCACGTTTTGCTTCCAAGCACTGAACTACTCTGGAAACAAGGGAGCTTCTCCAGAGTGCTGTCATTGGAAATGCCTCGCTTCTTTTCCAGTGGCAGTGCTGATTTCCTGGGGATCTTGGTGAACTTGATGGGCTTTTGAGGGGACCCCACTGCTCAGAGCAAGCCCCAGAGAAGGTTGTGGTGGGTCATGCTCATCAGAGTTCGTGTTCTCTTACCGTCTCTGGGCCGGCCAAAAAACGCGTGCATGTAAGCAGAGGAGGTGCTTTCTGGTATGAAGGTAGGGGACAGAATGTGTTGCCTGCAAGGGTCCCCTCAGGGCACTGGCTTGGAAGTGCGCGATCGTCTGTAGCCTCGCATTAAAAACGCCCAGTGTTCTGCACTCCCCACGCATCCCGATTGCCCCCCCCCTCCTGCTCATTAATGTCTCTTCCTCCCAGTGTTTACAACTCCGAAACGGTAAAACCGGGAGGAAACCGCAGGAGGCTTCATTTTTAACCTTTGCAACCGTGCTGCCGGCCCTGAAGGCACCCCCTTCCCCGGCTGGCGGTGTGTAGGAGGCCGGGGCTCCCGGCCGCTGCCTGGCCCCGATGGAGGCGGGCGGGCAGCGCGGGGTCGGCGTCCCACGTTGCCAGTGCTCGGCAGCCGGGGGAGCCGGGTCAGCGCGGAACACATGTGAGGGAGGGCTCGGGGGTGGGGAAGGCCCCGGGCCGGCATGTCGCTCCTCCTCGCTACACGTGCGGGTTCGGGGGGGGAAGAGGGGAAGGCACATGGCGTCCGCCGAAACACTCGGCTTTAAGCCCAGCCCCTTGCATAAGCTGTTGACTGTAATGGGTGGGGAAGGCTGCTCTGCTGCTGCTCCTGTGTGAGCTATGGGGTTGGCTGCCTCAACTTTATGTAATGCTGGCGATCCCTGTGCTGTCTGCTTTGCTGTTAACCCCTTCCTCTCCCTGCAGGAGGGGGGGTTAGAAATGGCAGCTTTCATCCTGGGGAAGCTTACCTTGCCCAGGGGGCCTCTCAAACCTCTCTGTCCCAGGAAAAATAAGACTGCATGGCCCTAGCAGGCTGTGGATGCTTAGTGAAGTAGAGGAATGGGGAACCATGACTGTCTTTTCTGTAGCATGATCTGACACAGGTGAATAACATGAGGCAAGTCTACTCGTGACCTTATGGTGTGGGGGAGGATGGTGATTTCCCTAATCACGGGAGAGAGGAATGACGCAAACTGGGATTTGTCTCATCCGAGATAGGTGGAGGAGGGGTCACTGACGGACTGGGACTTTTTGTGTCGGACAGGGAGGAAGTAAGGTCAGAATCAGGTTAGGATATCACACGGTGTCAGGGGAACAGATGCAGGTCTGGGATTTGCCATCTTGGGGAGACAGAAAGGCAGTAATGAGATTGAGATTTTTATACAGGGGTCTGATGAGCTCTGGGAGAGAGATGTGATGCGAAGCCTGATTCAGCTGGAGCTGTTTTGGTTTTTTCCCCATGGAGATGAATTAGTAAGTGGGGGGTTGTTTTCTGGTGTGTTTTGGGATTTTGTTTGCTTGTTTTTAATAATCCTTTGAGGGATGCATCAAGTGGAAGGTAGATCTTTAAGGATTTCTGTATCCAAAGTGAAAGACTACCCTGAGAAGAGGTAGTGGGATACAGTTTGGCTGTCACTTCCTTGTTTCTTCTGTGGTAGTGAGGCTGTGTTGTTTCACCGTGTTTATTTTGTCTCCAGAATAATTGAGCTGAATGGCCACAAGCCACCCCTCACCTACAAGCGCTTCCAGGCCATCATCAGCCGTATGGAGCTCCCAAAGAAGCCAGTGAGCACCATAACGAGCCAGCAGATGGAAACGTGTAAAGTGGACATCCAGGAGAACCATGATGATGTGTATGGGGTCCCGTCCCTGGAAGAGTTGGGTATGTGTTGAGAGTGAAGGTAAGGGTTAACTGTCAGCTGAAACAGGATCAAGTGAAACCGTTTCTGATGGCTGGCATGTGCCCAGGACAACTCTAGCTTTCTTATCGTACCTGGGCTGCCTCTAGCCATAGAAGCAGTCTAATGTTTTCAGCGAGTTCTGGACCTTGTGGAAATAGACTGCTCTCCTGTGCACTGCTGTTGATGCACAGTGTCCCCTTTAGCATTGCTCTGAAATGCTCTGCATCTGTCCTTATGTTCTCTGCTATACTGAGTATGTAACCACTGTATCAGTGTCATGTCCTCACCAGCTGCTTTCCTCCTACTGCTGTCTCTGACACATTGTGTAACAGACCTAAAGAGGTAAACTAACTGTGTACCAGGCTTGGATCATTTCATTCAGTTATTGCCAAGCAGCACCAATTTGGGAGCTTAGCAAGACAAAAGATATTACAGAAACTTCTTTCACTCATCCTGTTATACCTGTACGTTTCTTGGAGAAGGAGGATGAACAGAGAGCTGAGGCATGAGGAATGCAAGGCCTACATCAGGGAAGTGAATGTAAATGCAAGGGAAGAAAGGATTAATGCAGAATACTGTCTGTGTATGTGTGACTGGAGGCTCCATACCAACTTTACAGGAGTATGGCCTTGTCCCTTAAGGCAAAGTTTCTGCAGTCATGTAAAAGTGGATGACTTCACAACAGGAGTATCCTAAGGGTTTCAGTCCTGGGTAGGTCTGCTGCCTTTGTTGTCTGGCCTAATGCGAGACTGCCTGCAACCTTACACTGTTCTGCTTGCTGCCAGGGGAGGCTCCTCTGTCAGCCCAGAGCAATGCAGGGTAACTGCATGATTACTTCCCCTTTTGCACCAGTTCTTTGGCACTAATCCAGTGCCTTCCCCAGCACCCACTTTCAACAGAATAGGAGCCTTACAAGGAGCAGCCAAGCTCTCTGGTGAGCTGCTGGTGTATACGGCAAGGTATTTTGTAAGGCAGAGCAGTGAAGCAGATGTTCCTTTGCCAGCTGCTCTGGCCTTTGGAGCAGAGCCCTGTGGGTAGTGCTGACACACAAGAGAGAGTGCTGGCATATGAATGATGGGGAAAAGTCCCCAGAAGGCTGCCTGAAGTATTGTGGGGAGAGGCCCTTGTGTCATGAGCAGGCTTTCCCTGTGTTTCCACATGGTTTACCTGCTGTAGGACTAAAGCAGCAGCATCTTGCTGTTATTAATGCTTAATCCCAGTTATACTTTTTGTCTAGGCGTGGCTTCAAATCTTACAAAGTTCTTTCCCTCAGGCTTTCCTACGGATGGTCTTGCCCCTGCAGTTTGGCAAGGAGGGGAGACGGAAGCCTTGGCACGGCTGGATAAACACTTGGAAAGAAAGGTAACCCCTGTTACTTAAATGGTGACTCCTGCAGGCCGTGCCTCCACATGAACATATGTTGAGTGTTGGGCATTGCTCTGTTTCGCTGTTCTTCCTAGCAGCGGTCACAGCGTTCACCTCTGGAAGGGGTGTTTGGTATTGTTGGAGTACTCCTGTGATCTTGGGTTGTGTGTGGAGCAGGGAGCTCCTGGGCTTCCTCAGACCCAAAGAAGTAGAGCTATATATTAATTATGCTGCTGTTTGAAGCATATAGTATTCTCTTCCTTGTTTGTACTCCTTAGTTTCCTTTAGAGGAGTCCAAACTTGGAAACTCTCATTCTAAGTTGCTCGGTCCCTCCTGCACACTCCACACCATTTCGTTTTGTCTTTAGCTCAGGTATTGGTGTGAGCATGTGCTCGTAAAAGAATGCCTTCCCCTTGTACATCAGCCTCTTCATATGGTGTCTCACTGGCTGACATTCCTTGAGACCCTTGCTGAAATACTCAAATCTTTTCTGTGTGGCATGTGTTCTTGATTATAGTGCACAAGGAGAACAATTTCAGAGTAATGAAAGATAACCCGGCTGCAGAGGCATGACTCATTTTTAACCAGTTTGTATCTTTTTAATGCTGAATATCTCAGTGGCAGTTGTAGAGATCAAAGCATAAATTCTTGTGCTGAAGGGGGAATAAACTGTCAACATAATACTCCACAAAAAGGTCTGAATTTGCCCAGTGTTCTTGTTTAGTATGTGAACAGTGATAGATGTACCTGGACATAAACAACAATAATTGCGCTAGCTTGCTAGGAGCTCCCAGGGTTATTAGCTCCTGCACGCAAAGCAAATTCAGTCCTTTTTGTGGCCAACATGATTAACTGCTTTAAATCCTGGAGTGAAAGTTTTGCAATTCTTGAATAGGGTGTGGGGGTTGGGATTGCCCACTTGAGGCCTCTCTCTCTGGTGGCTGGAGGTGAATAGAAGAGACTCTGCTGTCAGAGTCGAGTGGTCTCACCACCTGCACGGAGGCCTGCCCTTAGCAGTGTCCCACAAATTTGGGTTTTTTTGGCTCATTTCTCCTGAATATGTCTAGGCATGGGTTGCAAATTACGAAAGACCAAGGATGAACGCCAATTCATTGCTGGCCAGCCCTACAGGACTCAGTCCCTACCTGCGTTTTGGCTGCTTGTCCTGCCGCTTGTTTTACTATCGTCTCTGGGAGCTGTATAAGAAGGTAAGACAAAAGGTTCATCTGGAGAGCAAGCTGGTTGTGAGCATAGCATGATGCTGGTTCCCAGGCAAGTGTGCCAGAACAGCTGCAAAAGTTACTGTTGCCTCCCTTGCGTTTGACTGATGGGCTAAGTTTGTTGCTACTACAGGAAGAGATTCTGGGATGAGAAAAAGTGATTTTTCCTGTTATATAGGCAAGCAAACCTTAAATCTGCCGGCACCCTGTTCTTCAACCTGCACTCATGTGTCATGAGCCATGTAGAGCTTTTCGGGGTTAGTTTGGGGTCATTTGAGTTTCTTATCAGTGTACCAAGTGAGCTAAAAGCAGCACTAACATTACTACCTGGGGTTTCCGGTGAAGGATGATCTGGAACTGATCTCCTTTATGGCAGTTGTCAGTAACTGACTTGGGAATTGTGTATAAATGCATGGGTGGCTTACAGCTCGGCTTAATGAAGCCAGTCTTCCCCTGCTTGTGAATACCCTTGTTTTTTCCTCCACAGGTAAAGCGGAACAGCACACCACCCCTCTCTCTGTATGGACAGCTTCTGTGGCGGGAGTTTTTCTACACAGCAGCTACAAACAACCCCAAGTTTGATCGTATGGAGGGGAACCCCATCTGCATCCAAATCCCCTGGGACAGGAACCCTGAAGCCTTGGCAAAGTGGGCAGAGGGCAAGACAGGCTTCCCTTGGATCGATGCAATCATGACCCAACTGAGACAGGAAGGATGGATCCACCATCTGGCCAGGCACGCGGTGGCCTGCTTCCTGACCAGGGGTGACCTCTGGATCAGCTGGGAGTCAGGAGTCAGGGTGAGTCTGGCATTTCCAGAGGCTTGCAGGAGGCCATAAGGAAAACAGTCTCCCTGGCACTCACTGCAAGGATGGGCACACAGGTATGGCTTTTGCTTTGCAAGTAAAAGTTGTGTGGGAGAAGGGATTCACTAGCAGGCTCTTGGCCTGCCAACAGTCCGACTTCTTTCTGACTTCTACCATGAGGCTATGACAGTATGAAGACTTTCCAGTAACCATAACTAAATGTTAATGGGACCCACTGGTAAATACAGACTGGGGTTTGGGGGCTTTTTTTTTTTTTTTTTTTTTTTCGTAAAAGTTCTCTCAGTCCCTCTGTTTTCTCTGCAAGTTCAATGTCACTTTATAACTGGACCTTTTTCCTTATTGTATAATTCATCACCGTGCCGGTCAGGGAACGCTCCATGACTGTGAAATCTGAGTCTAGAGTCTCTCAAGGAAAGAGGTAAAAGACCCTCCTCTTGGGCCATCTGAAGGGACAGACAGCTTGAACATATCTGGTGTACATATTGCCCTACACAAAAAGTAGAGGCATGGGCATCATGTCACAAAGCTGACAAAGCGCACCATAGCTGAAAGTGCATCGTAGGATCAGATGCTAAAAGCACAGCATCTGCATGGATGTGAGCAAGTTACTGCTGAAACCTATCTGCCTCTCAGTGCCAGTGTGCTCTGGGACCTTCAGAGGGGTTCTTCCTTCTTGCTTTGGTGCTTGTTCTGTGCAGCATCGGCCTGCTTCCCACAGTTGGTGCTTTGCACTTGTTATGCCTCCCAGGTTAGGATCGATACCCAAGGCTTGCTGCAACACTGAGTAGTGATTTAGTCTGTAGCTGCGTGAGAGATAACCCAGCACTTTATCAGCGTGAGCAGACGGTGCCTCCCTGTGTGAATGCATCAGGAAGTGAGACATATTGACTAGCCAACTGGCTTCAGCCAGCAGATCACCTCTTTGCTGCTGCTGTGGTTTCTAGGAGCTGTTCTCACAGCTCAGTGCCTGCCATTTGAAATGGCATCTTGGGTCTTCCTGCCACAAAGTCCTGCCTGGGGAAACTCTCACTGCCTTTTCTTCCAATTGCTGCAGGTATTTGACGAACTGTTGCTGGATGCAGATTTCAGCGTAAATGCAGGCAGCTGGATGTGGCTTTCATGCAGTGCATTCTTCCAGCAGTTCTTCCACTGTTACTGCCCCGTGGGCTTTGGACGTCGCACAGACCCCAGTGGTGACTACGTTAAGTAAGTGATGTGACTGGAACTTGATCTGTGAGCCTAAGTCATTCAGTAGCTGATGGGTGCATGGTGCTTTCTGTGCATTGTGAATACCGTGTTGCTGCAGTGGTGGTTGTGTATCTTTTTGCTTGTGTTGCAGGAGGTATCTGCCCAAACTAAAGGGCTTCCCCTCACGATATATCTACGAACCATGGAATGCCCCAGAGTCTGTGCAGAAGGCAGCCAAGTGCATCATTGGGGTGGATTACCCCAAACCTATGGTGAACCATGCAGAGACCAGCCGACTGAACATCGAACGCATGAAGCAGATTTACCAGCAGCTGTCGCGCTACAGGGGGCTCTGTAAGTACCAATAATTGCAAAAGATTTTGTCTTTAATAGGAGATAAAATGCTGGGAGTAGGGTTCATGGTTTAAAATAGATAGCAGCTGACTTTCTAGCCAGTCCTTGCGAGAGGAAGCAGTCCCTGCCAAATCTGCTCAGTCAGTTTCTAGGGAGAGCTTCGTTGAGCTGTTGGACAGGTAAGACTGGGATTTGATTAGTTTTGAGAGCTGCTGATGGCATGGCACCATCCATATGCCACCAGTGGTCCAGTCTTCACTTTGGAAAAAAACTAGGCAGGGTGTCCTAAAGAAATATGCTGTTAGATCACAGTGCCTGTCTGTGGTTCAGCACAGCTCTGAACTCATCCTGCTTTGGGATATGAATGTGCTGGTTGGTGATCATTAAGGTATTTCCTTGTGCAAAGGCTTCTCCTGCCTCAGGTGTGTTTTGTTTCTTAACTGTGATCCTCGTGCCTCTCTCTAGGTTTACTGGCATCAGTCCCTTCATGTGTGGAAGATCTCAGTGGCCCAGTTGCAGACTCAGCTTCAGGGCAGGGCTGCAGCACCAGTACAGGTGGGTTGGAGCTATTTGTGTGCTTCTGAGTTGGTTTCATGTTGACTTAAAGGCTACAGGCAGGAGAGAGACAGATCCTTTTCTAATAAGAAGAGGATGTGTAGCTAGGAAAACATAGATGATATTTATCTTCCTTTAGGCTTTCTTCAGAAGTCCCCAGTGAGCCTTCATTCCTAAAAGGGCTGAAGAAGTAAATCTTTTATAGCCTGTATGGGATCATATGCAGCCACTTAAGGGCTAATCAGGTATAACTAAGCAGTCCACCATCAGAGAATACCTTTTTTTTTTGTTCTGGGAGACTTAATTATTTTGCTTTTAACAAAGTTTTTTTCAAAAGTTTTCAAGGAGGCTGTGGCAGCATCTCTCTGTGCCTTGGGCACTGCATATTCTTCTTTCTCCCAGCTCTGTAGCACGTTAGGCTAGGGTGTATTTGTGAAGAGATCTGAAGACAAGGGGAACATTGCAATCACTCTTCTTCCTCTACAGCGATGAGGCTGTCGCAAGCAGACCAGGCTTCTCCAAAGCGCAAACATGAGGGAGCAGAGGAGCTGTGCACTGAAGAACTGTACAAACGAGCCAAAGTGACAGGTCTCCCTGCTCCAGAGATCCCTGGCAAGAGTTTATGATTGTGAGTAGTCCCTAGTGTGATCTGGCCTAAACTACCTTGTTCTGGAAGCTAGCAAGACTCAATCTTCCTTGCTTCCTGCATTTTAATGAACAAAATGGACTTCCTTGTGGAGGGAGATGGCTCCTAACTGTAGTTTCATAGCCTTGTAATTTGGCAGTGGTCTGCCCTCTGGTTGTTTTGCTCTTGCTTGACAAGCTGTTAACTCAGTTGTCCAGCAGAGAGCAGTACCCTGTTACTAGAACAATCAGAGAAGCACAGTTGTTCCTGGGTTTGCTCTAGTGAGGTTGTTTCTCCTTCCACAGAGTGTTTTTGTAGGTGGATTTGGAGATGCGGTGAGGGTACGGGCTGGAGTCGAGTCATCTGCCCAATATGCTCCAGTTCCCGTGAGGGAAGGAGCTGGTCACATGTTCTGGCAACTTTTCAGTATGAGGGGGAGGTCAAGGCAAATTCTCTCTTTTGCTTTCTCCTACAGCCAGCAACAAGCACCTTGCAAGTGAAGAGTGAGAGTGCTGAAGAGGTGACCAGAGGAGTAGGGACTGCTGCCACAGAGGGAATGGAACTTGTGATCTGCAACAGAAAATCTGGGGTCTCGTATAAATGTGTAATTCCAATAGCTGCCACAAAAGGGCACTGCATTACTTGTGCTTGGGAATATTTGGCTTTCTGGTCTCCAGAGAGCCAAATATGTCTCTTCTCATCCATGGCCAAAATCTGCCCACATCTAAGGGGGGCAAGAGGCTTCTGTCAGCTTGTTCTCTCCCTCACTCCCAGGTGTATCTTTCTTGTCTGACAACAGATCAATGCATATGACTTGATGCATTGATGTAGGGAGCAGCATCTGCGTGTCTCAAAGCGTAAACATCCTTTCTCATCACTAGTACTAGGTGGTGAGGTGCGCTGATTAGTTCAAATTATAGAAAGAATTGAGAAGGAAGCTGCTACAATGTCAAAAATAGAGTACCCATCCTACAAGAGAACAGGAAAATCTCAGTATTTATTTTGTTAGGCTAGACTGATGGGGTTATAAATGCTTTCTGAGTAAATCAAGGTGGTAGCCATGTGGGATGGAAACAAAATGAAGGACAACTGTAGCACAAGAACAGAGAGATGTAAACTGTCTATACACTTGAAAAGCACTTAAAACTTCCCCTGCAGAAGAAGCTCACTGCTGCATCGGGGGAGAGGGACTCGGAGAGAACAAAAAATTCTTCAGAGAATAAGATCATGCCTTGATGTGAGTAAAGCAGTCTCCCAGAAGCTTGCTGGCCCAAACAATAAGGGGGCTACACCTTGGCCCTGCACTCTACACCATTTTCTCCCCTGAGTGAGCGCGCTGTGGTGGTGTCTGGTGTATAGCCTGCGGAGTGCCTCATACTGTTAGGGGGTGTATTACACATCAGCAACTTGGAGAGTCTTCCTTGGGCTCAGTCCGTTGTCCGTTCTCTGTGGATGTTTGCTCTTTCCTGTAGTAGCATCTGTGTTTTGAGTTTCTACACAGTGTACTCCTGTACCTCATACCCTGCACGCTGTTTCTTCTTGCCATTTGCATTCATGCTAGTGCTTTGTAGTCTAGCAGGACAGTTGTGTAGCTTTCCTGGCTTTTAACCACACACTCCTTGGCCTGCTCCCATTACCTATCATTTCAACACGGTGCTGGGAGAGCACCTCTGCTTGCCTTCCCACTTCTGCAGCACTACCACCCTTGGGAGGGTAGCACTGTAGAAGAGCCTCTTTTGGCAATTTTCAAGAGGGATTAGATCAAGTAGCTAATCCTGTGCAATGGGCTGCTGTTGGCACTGTTTTCCTTTGGTGTCCAAAACCTTTCATCCCCACCTGGTACCGATAGTGTGGCACCTTCACCGATATGTGAAGCTTGTGCAACTAATGGCTTGGGGAGCACAGGAGTTGTCTCCCACTCTGACTGGGGTAATTTGATTCAGTTTTGGAGCCTATGTTTGAACCCAGAGCAATGGGGCTGCAAATAGAAATGGACTGAAATGTGTTGGGGCAACCTGGAGTGGTTGAATTGAGTCTGTGAGTTAATTTATTGAGTAGCTGTATAACCTTTCCTTCCCACTCATCTCCATGGGGCATTGACCCTAGATTCCTTTTCCCAAGGGAATCCATTAGGCAGACTAACCAGGTAAACAAGAGTCACTTTTCCTGCCCTCGCTTTCTTCTGAACTGCTATTCATAGAGTCTGCTTGGTGGATAACCCAGTAGTCAACAGGTTTTGTCTCCTTCAGTCTGACCCAGACCTTACTCCCACTGTCTTGAAGGTAGAAAGTTATAAGGAAAGAGAGACCTCCCCCCCATCTTCTGCTGCAGAGGGAAGAAAGGGGAAAGACATGCACTTTGTACACTTAGGTTACAGAAATTGTAACTTCTGTCATTTGGAGAGTTTCATGCTTAGGCAATGGTCTGTAAATATGACTTTTTTATATATATATATAAATGTCTTTAACCCTCTCTTTGCTGTCGTCCACATTATTTCATTTGGTAAGTAGCATTTTGGGGAACGGATCCATGGGGGTAAGGAGCCAAGGGGAGGGCAAGCAAAATCTCCTGTGATCTCTTTGGAGGCTTTGTGGGTGAGGGGGAGATCACATTTGCACGATTCCTGTCAGTGCCTGTGATGGGGGATGGTGTCACCTGGAAGAGCTGCAGTTCAGGTAGTAGAACTGGGAAGGGCAGAGAGAAACACAAGGCCAGCCGAAGGTGAGGGAAAAACTTGCTGCAAGAAACCTTTCAGTAGGCTGGGATTCATCCACTGATCTCTTTCTCAGTTGAAATGTTAAAGGTGGGTAAAACTCCATGAAGAAGTGGAGTATGTTTGATTAAACTACAAGATGGCATATTCAGCAAGGCTGCATCTTCCTTACATAGATGTTTTTGGCGCAAGCTCTTCCAAAATTATGGGTGTCTGACTGAGTTCAAAAAGGCTTGATCAGTTCATGGGAAAGGAAAAATCTATTGATAACCATTAGTGAAGATACCATCTTTGTTTCAGGAAGGAGCAGAGGATTGCTGGAGGCTGAGATAACGAAGGAAGCATCATGAAACAGGTGCCAGTTTGAGGATTTCCATTTCCTGCAATAACAGCTGTTTTCTGTGGGCTTGGGTGGCAATGTCTGACCTGGTACCAGCACCCCCAAAGGAGGCATAGAGTAGGCTCTTTGCCTGGGAAGGGAGAGCAGTTTGGGTGTGATGCTGTGAGAGTAGTGTCTTTCTGGATGTTCCCCAGGGTGGTGTGGAGGCTCCTTGTGACTGAGAGCGTGGGTGCTGAGACAGAGAAGTGCTGTAGAGCTATGGACAATGTTCACATTGTTCAACGTGGGTCTTCTGTCAGTGACTCAGCCTTTTCTCTTGCAATTCTTCAGCTAAGTCATGAACCAAAACTAACTACACCATGATTTAGCAGTGTATCACAGTATGCTAGGGATTGGAAGGGACCTCAAAAGATCATCTAGTCCAATCCCCCTGTCGGAGCAGGAACACCTAGATGAGGTTGCACAGGAAGGTGTCCAGGCGAGTTTTGAATGTCTCCAGAGAAGGAGACTCCACAACCTCCCTGGGCAGCCTGTTCCAGTGCTCTGTCACCCTCACTGAGAAGAAGTTTCTTCTCAAATTTAAGTGGAACCTCTTGTGTTCCAGCTTGAATCCATTACCCCTTGTCCTATCATTGGTCGCTACTGAGAAGAGCCTGGCTCCATCCTCATGACATTCCCCCTTTATATATTTATAAACGCTAATAAGATCACCCCTCAGTCTCCTCTTCTCCAAACTAAAGAGACCCAGCTCCCTCAGTCTTTCCTCATAAGGGAGATGCTCCACTCCCTTAATCATCTTAGTTGCCCTACGCTGGACTCTCTCCAGCAGCTCTCTGTCCTTCTTGAACTGAGGGGCCCAGAACTGGACACAATATTCCAGATGCGGTCTCACCAGGGCAGAGTAGAGGGGAAGGAGGACCTCTCTCGATCTGCTAACCACCCCCGTTCTAATACAGCCCAGGATGCCATTGGCCTTCTTGGCCACAAGGGCACAGTGCTGGCTCATGGTCATCCTGCTGTCCACCAGGACCCCCAGGTCCCTTTCCTCTACACTGCTCTCTAACAGGTAGCTCCCCATCCTATAGTGGAACATGGGGTTGTTTCTGCCCAGATGTAGGACCCTACACTTTCCCTTGTTGTATTTCATTAAGTTATTCCCTGCCCAAATCTCCAGCCTGTCCAAGTCTCTCTGGATGGCAGCACAATGTGTAGTGTAGTAACTAGCTAGGGCACAGTTGGAGTCAAGTTCTGCTTGTGCATTATGCTTTCCTCCTCGGTGCTCCTGGGTCGACCCAGTTACTGGAGCTTCTTTTGTCTTTGGAGAATTACATGAGGTAAGGTTTTTTGGTTTGTTTTGTTTTTTTTCTTCTTAAGACTTTAGGAAGCGCAAGTAGCCATGGAATTTCTCATTGGAGTTTGGCAACGGGGCTGATCTAGAACAGCGGTGCTAGAGCTTTGGCCTCAGCTGGGTATGTTCAGATAGTGCCAGGCCAAACACCAGCTAAGTAATTACTACAAAATATCCAGAAAAGGCACAATCGTAGAACATTTTGTGTGAATAAGCATTTAAAATTTGGAGCCTAATTTTTCAAGCAAGTTTGACATGCAAAAGACGGTTTTTGAAGCTGCAAGTTAAGGTGTTTCAAAGAGGTGCTGGAGGTAAAAGAGCATGTCTGGCCTACAAGGAGGGCAACGTGTGCAGTGCGTTGGCCAATGGAGTGAGGGTGTGGTCAAGGTTCATGCTATTGCTGAGTTGTTCTCTTGTCTCTGGTACAGACCTCGTGGGCTCCAGGAAGTAACACTGTAGTGCTTGAAGTGGCTCTTACAGGACAAAAACCTTTTTGAAGATTGCATCCTGTGCCTTTAAAAGGTGAAGGGGCAGGATGATGGCAAACTTGGTCCGGCTTTCTCGACCCAGAGTGTAATAACGTAAACTAAACCTGGAGAGGTCGGGTTTGAGATTCCTTCTCTGTGCTGGCCGGAACATCTGTTCTTGTCAAAGGAATGATGGTGGTGGGGCTAAGGATGGAAACAGGCTAGACTTGGATTTCTAGCAGTGATTGCCCACTCCCTGTGCTGGTGGTTGGAGAAATTCCCTTCCCCCACGTCTCTTCCATCTGCACAAAGAAGGAGCTGGGGTGGCTTCAGAAGGGGCTGGTTGGAAGGTGTGAAAGTAGAAAGCACATCTGGATACGAAGGGATGGAGCCAGAGCCATGGCCACTGGGGCAGAGGGGGAAACTGGAGCAGTGAGAAGGATGGCAATGGAAAGAGCGCAGAGTGCTAGTCTGGTGTCACAGCTGCATCTAGGGGGAGAGGGAATACCTTGGTGTGGACCAGCTGGTTCAGCCGGGGGAGAGAAGTAGGAAAACCTCTCTCAGCACATAACTTTTCCCCAGGTTTAACTTAAGGCTGAGAACAGTTGCTCTGAAGTGAACCTGATGGTCAACTGGGCAATTTGAAAGAGACAAAAAAGAGAGTGGGTGCCATGTGAGCAGAGACACAGGCTAGGACAGAAGTGTAGTCTCTTTTGTGGGATGTGTACATGCACATCGCTCTGTAAGCACTCTCCCAGAGGCCATGGGCTCTACCTTGCATATAAACAGATAGATCTGACCGGCCATAGCGCAGCCAGAAAGACCAAAGTGGGTGTCCTGCCAGGCTCGCCTGAGCCAGGGCTGGGCTGAAGGGCCTGATGACCAGGGGGAGCTTTTGGTGCTTGGCTTCCCAACATGAGGTGAGACCTGCTGGTGGTGATCTGGCTGCAGGAGGAGGGGGCAACCTTACCTTCTGTCCCAGGTCAGAGGCCAAACCACAGCCATGCTGTCGAAGAATCATGTTTTGGTAGTGGGTGGTTTTGCTTTAAGATGGAGTTGTGTCAAAGCTCCCCCAGACCCTGAGGGATGCTGGTGACTCGGGTCCTGCGTGTAAGACAGTACAGTCTGTGTATCCAAACTGCAAAGGGGACACCCACTCCCCATCAGGAGGCTGCCCCAGGGGTACCTGTATGCAGTGACCCTGTGGGTGTGTGCTTGTTTCCATGCTGGCCCAGGAGTAACATCTCTTTTGAGTTTGTCTGGCAGGAGATCAAGACTCCTGAGGGAGAGCAGGGCTGTGTGCCTTGGAGGGCTCTGCTTGCTCTTCTCTGGAGGAGCAGCTGACGTCCTGGGTCTTGGCCAAGAACTAATACCATTGCCTCAATGACAGTCAACACCGTGGTTTGAGAAACGCTGATGGGATTGGCTGTATCTTTAAAGTTTGACCTGCTAAAGCAGTGCCACCCACCCTGTCCAGGACTGTCCCAGACAGTAACCAGGAGCAAGGTGGGCATGCAGGGAATACAAAAAGTTCTCCTGTTCAGGTACAGAAGTGGCCTTGGGACCAAAAAATACTGATGCTATGCACAGAAGTGCACAGCACGACCTGTATGGGTTTATGACATAGCTGACAAAGCATGGGAAGGAGAGAGGCAGGGGAGAGAAACCTGCTTCCTGGGACACAGCTGGATGCAAGAGTGGGTCTGCCTCTTCTGGGAGAGACCTGCGACCTCGATATGTGGGGGTTTCCCCCCCCCCCCTTGTGCCTGCAGAACATGTGTAAGCTGCTCCTTTAATTCCCCTCGCTATGCTTGGAGCCCTGGCAAGCTTCAACAGGGGCAGGGTTTGTGCTGGGGCTGCCAGACCTGTTGCCAACCCAGCGCTGCAAACCTGCGGTGGGTGGGAAAGCGCAGCCTCATTTTTTTAGCTGCTATTCCTCCAGCCTCCAGGCATGTCCCCGCTGGGGGGGAGACCCTTGGGAATCGGCCCTGTGTGTTCAGCCCTTCGCCCTGAGCTGCTGCCTGCCCGCTCTGCCGGCCCCGCTCCTGGGGTGGCTCCCCCGGCCCCCTCTGGGGCTGCTGCCGCCACCTGCAGGCACATCTGGCTGGGGGGCCGCTGCCTCTAGCTGCGGGCACAGCTGGGGGGGAGTCGGTCCAGCTGCGGGCACAGCTGCCCCACCGGGGCCAGCGTTTCCCGGTGTCCGGGCAGTGTGCGGGGTGTCACCTCCGAGTTGGGGTGTCGCCTCCAGCTGCCGCCGCATCTGTCCTGCAGCTGCCGCCGGGGGCCGCGGGAAGGAGCCCCTGGGCTGCGTCCCCGCTGTCCCTCACACACACACACACACACACCCCTCACCGATGTCGTTCCCCCCCTCCGCCCCCGGCGGCAGGTATGTCCCTCCCCACCGGCACCGCCAGCATCCCCCTCCCTCCATCCCTCCTTCCCTGCCTCCCTCCCTCCCGCCCGCCCTCCGCCTGCATGGAGAGAGCCACAGAATGGCGGAGCGAGAGAAAGGAGCCGCATCCCCGCCCGCCTCCTCCCCCTTCCTGGGGCTGCACCTCGCCTCGCCCCCCAATTTCAGGTACCGGCTGCACCCCACCACCCCCCAGCACCGCGACCCCCGCGGGGCTACCTCTACCCCCACCCCGGGCAGCGCTCCCCATCTGCTGCAGCCCCCCCCCCCGCACCACACCGCCGCGCCGGGCCCCCGCTTCATCCAGCAATTTTGCCTCCTCCCTGCGCATCCCTTCGGCCCCCCCACCCCACATATCCCTTCTGCCCCCCCCGCGCCGGGCACCGCTGACCCCCCACCCCACACATCACTCTTCCCCTCCCCCCATCCCCCCATCGCTGCTTCAGCCTGCCCACCCCATATGTTGCTTCAGCCCCCCCCAAGCCTATGTGGGCCCTCACCTATATACCATTTCAGCTCCCACCAGCCCCCTGCTTGGCCCCCTCCAAACCCACCAGCCTCCTTATCTGCCTTGTCTCCTCTTCAAACACCTCTTCCTCAGAAAAAAAAATATGTTTCGTGTCTTTCCCCACCCCCAGGAAAGCCTTTTTTCTAGCCCTTTCCTAGAAATCCCAGGTGCTCCCACTTCCTTCCCACCCCTGTGAAACAGGAACCCCAAGTGAGAAAGGTGGGAGAGTGCCAGAATTGATCCTCTGGGCAGTACTAAGCGCTCCCATCGATTTGGGATGCAGGGGGCTGTCTCTCCTCCGAAACCCAGCGAGGCTGCTCATGGGGACTTCCGATGGCACGGGCCAGGCCAGGGATGGCCGTAGGTGCTGACCTGCGGGGGCTGGGGTCTTCGGAGCCTCCGGTGCCTCCCGAGGGCTCTGGGATGGGGATGCTCTGGGCGGGTAAGGGATCTCTGGTACCGCCTGTGGCCGCGGTGCCCGGCGTTGCTTGCTTGCCATCCGGGGGAGGCTGCCTGCTTCTGGCAGCCGTGCTGTCGGCAGCCATTGCTCTCTGCTTGCCTCTGGCACCCAGGGGTGCTGCGGGGGGGAGCTGGCTGAGAAGGGGGTGATCGGTACCGGCTGCTTTGTGTGGTGAGATTTTTGGGGAGGGAGAGGAGGGGCTGGTGCGCTCTTGGGGCCACAGCTGAGCTCGTGCCTACCTCTGGCAGGCCGCAGCCCCCGAGGCTTGGGGACCAGCAGGTTCCTGTGAGGAAGCCGGTAGGTGCAGCTGAACTATGGTGGTGTCCAGCCAATTTATCCTTGAAGGGGTCCTCAGCTCCCGAACCCCCTTTGCCAGGTGGCTCCGGGGCTTGGGCAGCCGCCTCCTATCGCAGCGCTGCCAGTGAGAGCTGCTGGGAGCTGTTGCAACATGGCTGGGTAAACCCTGCAAATCGAGCGATTAAACGCTGCCTCTGGAAATGTCCACCATGGAGAAGGGGCTTGGCCACTGAGCCAGGGGATGGAGGCTGAGCTGCCGAGCAGCTCTGGGCATGTGAGAGGGTTGGGCTGGCTACCTGGTGCTCTCCTGGATGCACCGGATGTCCCCTGGGCATATTCCTGCTCCCCAGCAAACAGCGATGCCCCGGGAGGGAGAACGATGTGCTGCTCCTTGCTGTGCCTCAGACCTTCGGAAAGGGAGCCCAGCTGCCCCAGGGAGGAACCGGCCTCCGTGGGGGAGGCTGTGCAGCCACAGGGGAGTTGGGGCAGGAGCGCGAGATCTTCCCCGGGCACCAAGCTCGGGGTGTGAGCCTTGAAGTAGAAGGAGATGCAGTGATGTCCCTGAGCCGTGGAGCAGGGTCTTGGCAGACCAGAGGCGCCATTGTGGTGGGGAGTGGTGTGCGAGGAGGGAGCCCTGCTTGTGGAACCTTTCTGACCTGGGTTACGTGGAGCAGCTTCGGTTGTGCCTGTCCCAGCTCCGGTGTCCCCACCGTGGGGGCTCAGCGAGGGTCCATCCCCCGTGGCCGAGCTGGAGCAGGCAACAATGAGCACATCTCAGGGTGACGGATCAGCCCATGGCTGGCGGCGAGGGCCTGGGTGAGCCCTGCCCTCTGCCCGCAGGATGATGTGTTTCAGCTTTTCTGCCCGTTGGAGACTGCTCTTCCAGCTCCCTGAGCAGTAGCGCACAGGCTTACGTCTTAAGTGATCAGGTGGCTCAAATCGAGAAAGGACTTGGTCCAGGGTGGCAAGCAGCCTGAGGGACTGGGCTCTGAAGCCCTGGAGAGGCTAGGGATGGTGATCCGGCAGGTCCTTGTTGCCAGTTATGGTTTGGTGTTGTCTGAGAAGAGGTGGGAGAGGATGGTGAGGTCAGCCCTCCTTTAACCAGGAGGACCTACGAGATGGCTCTCACCATGACAAGAAAAACAGCATTTTAGGAGACAGAAATAAAAAAGTTGTTTCATCCAGCCTCCCCATTGTCTTTAAGCCTCCCAAAGCCTCGCGGTCGGGGCTGTGCCCTGCTGGAGCTCCTTAGCATCTTTCTCTGGGACATGGTGTTGCAGCTCTGCACCCTGCCAAGAAGCTTTGCCAATGCTTCGGGCCAAGCTTTCCTGTGAGGGGCTCTCTGGGGCCTCTCTTGGGCTGGAGGTCCCTCTGCCCAGTATAAGAGGGGCAGGGAGAGCTGGTATGACTGGGATGTAGCTGGGTATGAGGCCCTGCAGCGCTCCCTGCTGCCCCCAGGAGTGTGGCTCTGATGTAGCCGGGACCTGGGGAGTCAGTGATCTCCTCTATCTCCATCTGGTTTCCCTAATAAAAGCAAAGAGCATTCACCGAGTTGCTGGGGCAGGAAGGCTCCTAGGGAAGGAAACCCTTAGGGAGTTATTTGCACGGGTCAGGAAAGGGGGAACTACCCCGCTTCTCAAGGAGCTCTGTGGGAAATCACAGCCCTTTCCCATACTGTTGCCAGGGCCTCAGGAGAGGAGGAAGTCTCTGGGGGAAAGAGACCCGTCCATCTCCTCGGGAAGTTCAAAGCACCTTCAGGCTGAGGCAAAAATCAATCCTAGCGCTAAGGGTTGTTTTATGTGTTTGCCATGCTCATCTGGAGCCATCTGAAGAGCCTGTTTGGAGGCAATGAGCTGAGCGTCAGAGTGGGGCTACCTGTCTTCTTGTGAGGGGGAGACAAAAGAGCTGTCTTCCTCTGATGGAGAGAGAGAGGCGCCTTCTCCTCGGTTCAAATAAAAGAGTTTCTGTGGCTCTTGCGATGCAACAAAAAAAAAAAAAAACAGGGCCAGCCAAATGTAGGATAGTACTTTCTTTCCCACTGATGCTGGTTATGGGACTTCGGCACAGCGCTGCCTGGGAGCAGAGTATCGGAGTATGGCCCAGGCAGCCGGGCTTGTTGGAGCCCCCAGCTCCATCACGCCCTGGAGCCCTCGCCAAGTCCCCACGTGGGAAATCCTGTGCGGCGGCAGCATGCTGTGGAAGAGATTGCTGTAAGTGCCCTTTTCCCTGGCAGGGGATGGAGATGAGGGAGCAGCTAGGCTTGATTTATAAAGCTGTTATTAGGGCTGTGATCCCTCTCTCGCAGTTCCTGGGTGTCCTGAGTTTATCAGTTCTTGTGGATTCAGCAGGGCTGCCAGCCGCCGGATGCCTCTCGGCGTGTCCTTCAGGGGAGCACCCATAACCTCTGCAGACACAGGGCTCGCCTGCTCTCACGGCCAGGGGGCAACTTCCCACGTACCTGCGACACGCAGGTGGCACCCATATGCCTCCGCTGCTGCTGGTGGGAAGGGAATTTGGCCAAAATACTTGTGTGGGTCCTGCTCAGACTTTTACTGCCAATGATGGAGCTGAGGGGAGCGAGAGCTGTTTCGTTTTCCTGGTATTTTTAGCCTCTTTGAGAAGCAAGAGAGAAAGGCAGGGGTGTTTCCAGCACAGTGAGCTGGGGAGTACACCAGAGAGCCTTTCTCTTATCTCCTAGGAAGTCCTGGAGCATCCATGTGAGAGGAGAAAAGGGCAGGAGTAATACGGAGATAGAGATTTCGTTATTCATTGCATTAAGCAAGGATGTTTCCAGCAGACGAGGTGCCTCCAGGCAGAGCTGATAGGGAAGATGGAGCCCTGGATACCATTATCGGGGATCTGAGAGACAATAAACACAGTGTCACGAGTGACATTCGCCAGTGGCACGGCACTAGTGGGGTGAGAGCCAGCATCAGCAAAGTGTTCCAGGCCACCCAGTGAGCTGGGCTCCTGCGAACATCACCCACTTTAACCTGGCCAGGGGCAAAACTGGGTCCCAAGGAGCCAGCAGTGCTGGTCAGGCTGGTGGGAGATGCACCCATTGCTCATCAGCCCCTGGGTTGGGGGGCCAAGGAGAGCTTCTGGGGGGGCTGCTGGCCTCGGGGCAGGAGGGCAGTGCTGCAGCTGGTGGGGAGGGGGATGCCCTGGCCCCATCTGGAAATCAGGGTGGGCGCCTCTTTCCCAGAGCTGCTTTGGCTCCATCCTGATGGGTTGAGGGGTGAACTGCACCGTGGAGGCTCATGGTCTGTGGCACGCCAGAGGGCAGCAAGCGGCTCCGACAGGCTCCAAGAGGCCTGGGGGTGATGGAGGATTATCCCAGGCCACTAGGCCAAGAGTTTGTCAGCAACGCCTGGGGGCCTCTCCTGGGAAAGGCCCTTATTTCGTTCGGCAGCAGAAGAGGGGTGGGAGCTGGCAGAGCAGCTCACCAGGTATTTCTCTGGCCCTTCACGGGGGTTAGAGGTTGGGGAAGCTCAGGGATGGCCCTGCCTGAGGCGGGAGCGGGGCTGGGGGTCAGGTAGGGGCAGACGGGGAAGGGACAGTGCTCCCGGCACTGCTGTGAGCCGGCTGGGCTCGCCCCTTGGGGAAGGTGCTCCTCTTGCTTCCCTCCGCTTCGGGAATGTGGCCGGCCGCAATGCTGGTCCTGCTGTGCTGGAGATGCTCCGGCCTTTGCATCGGTGAGCTGGCCCCGCTCTCCCTGGCAAGAAGCCGGACGGATGCTCCAGTCTCCTGCAGGAAGGGATCCCGTCGCTGCAGCGGGGCAGAGATGGGCAGAGCCCCTCATCCCTGGCTCGGGCAGCGATGCTGCAAGGGCAGGAGGAGGAGGAGGAGGCGGAAGCCGGGTGGTGCGGGCATCTGTGCCGGGGTAAGCAGATCCCCCGTGCCCGCTGCGGGTGCTGGGGAGCAGGCGCTGGAGCAGGACCAGGAGCCGGGCTGGCTGGCTGGCAGGCGGAGGCAGTCAGCATCCCCAGCAGAGTGCAGGGACTTGGCACTGGCTCAGCTGGGGAGGTGATTTTTTTTTTTTTTTTTAATTTTTTTTTTCCCCTCCAGGACAGCTGATTCCATCTATTTTTAATGAGCTCCCCCCCAGGTTGCGCAGTGAGGAGACAGAACAGCGCCGGCAGCCACAGACTGCGCCGGGGCAGGCGGAGGGGCAAGCGGGGTGCCTCGGGGCTCGGCTGCCATCTCCCTCATTCCTCCTCGCCCCGGGGCCCTGGGGGTCTTTTTTGGGGGCAGGAGCACGTCCCCCAGGGAAGGGGGGTCCTCCTCAATGCAGCTGCCCTTGAAAATGGAGTCGAGCACCGAGGAGGAGAGCTGGCTGGAAGATCAGTGGGAGAAATGGTAGGGGACCGGCCGGGCTTTGGAGAGGGAGGGGGCCGTCCTGCGTGCATACAGGGGACGAGGGGCAGCGCCTTGCCCTTGGCCACATCAGCCTTCTCTGCGAGCGGTGGCTGCAGGACAGGACCAAACTTGGCACCCAGTTGAGCCTGAAGTTTTCCCGGCTGCGCAGGGAGCCGGGCGCCAGAGAGGCAAATGTGGCCGGCCGCATCCCGGCAGGGACGGTGCTGGATGCCTGCGCAGCGTCTCCCCGTCCCCGAGAGCATGGGCAGGGCTGGCTGTCCCCCTCCCAGAGAGGGGGGCACTGCCACCCACCCCGGCTGCTCCTGCAGAGCCGGGGAGCCCCTGCCAGCCCCCTTGGCAATGTGTCGCCTCTGAGCAGGACCCCATGGTACCCACTGTGCTCCTGCACCATGGCGGGTGGAGGCCCCGAGCATTAGCGGCTGATGGTGTCCCACCCTGGCGACCCGCGTAACCGGAGAAGAAATCAATTTGTGCTTTGAAGGCTCATCATGAGCCTCCTGCTCCGCGTTCCCTCCCTCTGGTGGGCAGCAGCAGGATATGGCCGGGGGGGAGGGGGTGGTGTCTGGACACCCCACTCTGTGCTGAAGGCTGCGTCTGTGTCCCCCCGATATGTCTTGTGGGGGCTGTCCCCATGGGCACAGCTGTTCCTGGCCACCTCCACCGCTGGCGGGGTCCTCGGAAATGCAGAGGGGAGATGCCACTTCCCCCATGGGGTTCTCCTGCTCCTTCTGTCCCACCAGGGGCTGGGGCAAGGGAGGTGTTGCCCCTCCATGGCTCTGGCTTGGTGCCATGGCATGGGGTGTCCCAAGGCGTGCGAGCGATGCTTAAAACGAGGGTGGGAGCTCTGCAGGTCATAAAATACCCTTCTCCTTCCTTCTCCGCTGGTGAGGACCAAGCCGAAGAGGGGTGATGGGCTCAGTGTGGGGCTTCCACCCGAGCATCTCCCAGCCCGAGGAGCTGGGAGCAAGTGGAAATGGCAGCATGTAAAGCAGTGCCCATGGCCTCTCCAGACAAAACTCGTGGAGGGGCTGAGTTGGTTGGCAGAGGAGTTTCAGGCTGGGCTTTTTTATTTACCCCCGTGGTAATGAATAAGCGAGAGGAGCATCCATTCCACCTCGGAGAAATGTTTTCACGCACACAAGTCAGGAGTGCCTCGCCGTTCCCCTGGGGACACAGGCAAGCACACAAGGAGCCCGCTCGTCAGCACGTTTCCAGCCGCTAAAAGGATATCTCTGTAAACTTTTTGAAGGGGTGTAATGATCCTGTGGGGTTGACGGCCCTAAGGGACCGCTGAGGCCACGCAGGTGGGGTCAGCAGTACTGATGGCCAATGGCCACGGGGATGCCCACAGTCACCCCAGGGAGTGATTTTGGCACAGAGGGGAATCGCTGCCCTCTCTTACTGCAGGACATCGCTCCCAGCCGTGGCACGGGGGCAGGTCGTGCGAAGGCCACCGGGTTTGCCGTGCTTGCAAGGTCTGTGGGTCTTGATGTGGTCACCTGTCCCAGTAGGTCCATCCTCCAGCTGTGCCCTGCCAGGACCTCCAGCCCTTTCCTTCCCTGTAATCCCAGCCTTTGCCCTGCTGGGTGTCTGTGCCCAGCTGGGACAACCTCAGAGCCTCCCTGGGATGATGGGAGCAGAACCTTCTGGGGACACCCGGCTGTGCCATCTGTCCTGTCCTCTCCCGACCTGCATATCCCCTCTGGCTTCAGTCAGGCAGAGGCTGGTTTGGGGTACGCTCCTCCTGCCTGCCCACAGCCGTGGACCACACCGAGCCCAGCCTTACGGTGGGGACAGACCCATCCCCTGCAGAAAGAGTCCCTTTTCCAGTCTTTCTCCCCAGTAAAGACTGAGAGAGCCTCTCCCAGGGCAGGTGGTGCTGCTCCCCTGCCCGCAGGCAGCGTGCCACCCGTGCACCTTCCTGCCCGCCGCCTGTGCACTGGGTGACTGCGCCGTCTCCTCTCCCTCCAGGCTCACCCACGACATCAGCCTCGAGGAGTTTGAGGATGAAGACCTCTCCGAGATCACCGATGAGTGTGGAATCAGCCTGCACTGCAAGGAGAGCCTGGCCACCCGGGTAAGCGCCATGGGGACATGGAGGGGGATGGGGACAGGCAGGTCCCCAGGCCAGTGATGCTTCCTTAATGTACCCATTGCCACGGCCCCGATTCCCTCTGCTCAGCAGTGCCTTCTCCTCACTGCAGCACAGCACAGGCCCTTTCTGACCCAGCCAAACCCAGGGGACAAAAAAACATCTCGGAGCTGGTGCCTTTTTGTCCCCACTCTGCTGGAAGAGTTTGAGTTCTTTCTTCAGGGATGAGCCCAAGGGTTTGGGAGCATCTAGGGGCATGTCCCCGATTTGAGAGGGATGGCCCACGAGTCTCTGGCACTTGATGGGCATCCTCGGGGGAGCGAGGACACATGCGAGGTGGCAGCGAGTGTCCTCCACAGGCTGTGCCTCCTGCCCCGACATGCGTCCCTGGACCTGCAGGTGCAGCCGGGCTGGCACGGTGAGAGACCTCTGCTGCTCACCTGAGGCGTTGCTTGTGGCTGCCTTCGGCAGAAGCCATCCTCAGGTGTTTTGGAAGTGGGAGACCTGGTGTGCCAGTGAAAAGGGGATGGAGGAAGCGGCTCCAACCCCAGCAGGCAGCGGGTGAAAAAAAAATGGGAGCCATGAAGCCTGTGCAGATGCTGCAGGTGGGTCTCCCATCTGCCCTAAGCACCCCGGGGCACACTTTGGAGACCCCAATGGGGTTTGTACCACTATTTGAACTGCCAGAGAAAGCCACAGGGCAGAAATGTGGAGATAAACAGAATTATGTTGGATTTGGAAATATGCAGGGAGTCTGTGTTTTGCCAACGTGTTTCATGCTAAAGGGATGCAAATGCTGGAGGAGCAACCAAACCATTTGAGAATAATTTCATCCGTCAGGAGAAATATTTCCTCTGCAAAACGGTTAAAGACCCAGCGAGAAGGGGAAAGGCAGAGGAATCTGTCGCAGATTTAAAATTAGAAAGTGAGTTTGTGGTGCTGGGAATCCCTTGTTGCAGGCAGGAGGATACAGACAGACCTCATGCTGGGAGGTGAAGGTGTCCTGCTGTGCTCCCTGGTCTAATTCAGGATCTTCCCGGCAGAAATTCGGCTACTCCCAGACATGGGGCTGCTGTTCCACCTCTCTGCTCCGGCCGCAGCCCCCTGCCATTCTGGGATGTTATAGCCAGGGAAGGATGGGGAAAGCCCGGGCTCATGGGCTGTGTGTGCCAAAGGAAGGAGGGATAACGCTGGAGGCAAAACCAACGACAAACTCGGTGGTGGGTGTCTGGGAGGACACAGCAAGAGTGAGGGCAGGAGCTTGGGAAGATCCTCCTGCCTGCAATAGGTGAGGCAGGCAGGGGCTGTGAGTATGTTGCTGGACATTTCCCATTAGCCATCCCAATTCTCCGCTGCTGGTAGCACCACCAAGCTCTTAGGACAGGATTTTATTTTCTTTACGGCATGCCAGCCCTTGGCTGAGGTTTGGCAGGGAGGGTAAGGGGGGGGGGGGGGGAGGGATGGACTTGCAGCTCAACTGCTGCAGCCTGTACTTGAGGTTGAGGAAAACCAGATTGCTTCGCCCCTTTAAAACAGTTTACTGAGGGGTTTCTGCTCCTCTACGCTGCGATGAAGGGACCTGACCCTCGGCAGAGGGTTTGCTGGGGCTCCGGCAGCGAGCGCTGTGCCTTCCTTTGTGGAGCTGCCCAACCGCCCGGCTGCACTGAGAGTCTGCCGGGGTGGGAGGGGGGCGTGAGGCTGTCCCCGGAAAAGCAATGGGCTATTCATAAGCACAGCAAAGGAACAAGCCTACCACTTCTCAGGAAAAAAAAAAAAACAACTTGCTAAAAATATGTCCAAATGGTTTATATGGGACATGGAGGATTGCCCGAGGAGCAGAACCAAGAGCGGTGACAGCAACAGTGGCGAGAGGGGCTTTTTCAATCCCAAACAGCGAAGGTGAGAGCCAGGGAGCTTTCCAGCCCGATTGCCGTCCAGAGGGAGCTCGGGGCGACGGGGTTGCGGGATCTGCCTGATGGAAGCAGCCGGGCCCAGAGGGAGCAGCTTGGCCGGGTCTGCGTGCGGCGCGGAGGGCAGCAAATCAGTGATGACCCACGGCCGGCGTCAGCCAGCTAATTGCATCACGTGGGGACGGCTGGCTTGGCAAGTCAGCCCGACGCCGGGGTTGGGGCCGGGGGGGTACCCTGCGCTGATGCCCTGCCTGCGATGAGCTCCCGGTGCTGGTACTGCAGAGCCATCCGTGCCGCGTAGGATGGAGGGTTGTCCCTGGTCGCCCGCGCAACACCGGGCAACTGGTGAAAGTCTGGTGATGGAGCGAGGGGTGTGAGGTGAGAGCGAGCTGCCTGCTTGCCAGCTCACAGCGGAGCACAGAGCCACAGGGAAGGGGGATACAGAGGTTCTGGGGAGCGCGGTGAGCTGTGGGGCTGGGGGCATCCAGCCCCTCCGAGCTTCCCGACCCAGCAGCGAGTCTTCCGAGAGATGGGCAGGCGCAGTAATTGCCCCAGGGGCGAGCAGGAAAGCACCGGGACAGAGCAAGGGACAGACACTGCCGGAGGGCTGGGAAGGTGGCTGCTGGATGGGGACGGCTGGTGACCTTGGTGAGGTGGGGGTCTGGGCAGAGCCGCTCGGCAGCAAAACCCCGTGGCAGGAACGCGTGGCCATTGCGGAAGTCAATGCTCAAACAGAGGTGGGGTTTGGTTTTTTTTTTTCGGTCCCGGAAAAACAAAGATGACTTCACTGTGGGCTATTTTAGCAGCTTTCCAGAAATAGTGGCTTAGACATGCAGAAACTGTGAGGAGGCGTAGACTGATGTTTGTGCAAGAGGGAACGCTGTACACCGACAAGGACTGTGCCTCGTGGACGGGAGACCACATACTAAGAATGGGGTATAATCCCAAGTGCGGCTGAAAAAACTTTAATTTCAACAAGAAGGCCCAGGTGAACGAAAACCGGGAGCAGAGCGAGGGGTTGACTGGGGAGAGGGCTCAGCGGAGGAGCGGAGCTGCCTTTAGGGCTGTTGAGTGGCAGGGCAGGAGGCTGGCTGGGGAGGAGTGGGTGCCGACAGGGCGGGGGAAGCCACCCCTGCCTCGCAAATGGCAGTGATCGGACGCGTTGAGAGGAGTGGTTGGAACAGGAGCACCAGGCCTTTGCTTTGGGTTTGGGCTTGGTTTGGTTGCTTGGAAATCTGGGGTGATGGTCCCTGGTTTCAGCAAGATGGATCCCGGCAACGACCAGGCTGCGGTTAATAAAGGCTCGGTGCCTCATCTGTATTCCAGGGACTGCAGAAAACGGTTAATGCAGGAATGAAAAAAAAAAAAAAGTAAAAAAATAAGAAATACTTTTCTTGGAAATACCCTCAAGCACAAGAACAAGTGCCCAAAGGAAGAGAGCACATATAGGGCTGCGCTGAGCCTTCGTGGTCTGCATTAAAAGGGCTGAACCAGCCATGAAGATACAGATATGTGGAGAAAAAAATACCAAAACACTTTGGTTTTCTGGAATAATAAGACTGCTGAAAATGCCGAGCTTCCTCTTGGTGTTCACCGCCACTGATCCGGAGTGCTGCTGGCAGCAGCCGCCCCTGGAAGGCCAACGGGACCCACTGCAAAGGGGGAAGCAGCTGCCACGAGTCGGCCAACCTGCTGATCTGGGGACTGGCGGGGAGCTGGCTCCATGGGCTGGGACCAAAGGATGCAGCAGCAAGGAGGCTGCCTAGTCCAGGTGGCTTTTCAAAGGCTGTCCCGTGAAGGTCCCTCTGTGGTCCATTGCCAGCTGTGGCTGCACCAGGCTGGGGGCAGACAGGCTTCTCCTGGCACTGTGAATCATAGAATGGTTTAGGTTGGAAAAGACCTTGAAGATGATGATCTTCAAGTTCCAACCCCCCTGCCACGGGCAGGGACACCTCCCACTAGACCAGGTTGCTCAAAGCCCCATCCAGCCTGGCCTTAAACACCTCCAGGGATGGGGCATCCACAACTTCTCTGGGCAACCTGTTCCAGTCCCTCACCACCCTCACAGTGAAAAATTTCTTCCTAATATCTAATCTAAATCTACCTTCTTCCAGTTTGAAGCCAGGAGCAAAGCAGTCACAGCCAGGTGGTAGGGAGAGGGGCCACGGTTGTCCCCTCTGCTTGGCAAGTCCCACTTGCTTCCCCATTCTGGTAAAAAAATGAAGGTTTTGTCACTCCTCCTCCAACAGGGAAAGCTGCAGGGGTAGAGGAGCAGGAAAGCCTTTTGTCTGCTTGACCATAGCAGGCATGGACCAGGGACACTCAAGCAACATCTGGCATATCACCCTGCTCCCCTCTCAAGAGCCGTTCATTCCCAGGGAAGTGAACAGCATCTGTCCCTTCCCGGGGTCTACGGCAGCCCCCATGCAGGCAGTTCCCCTGGGACCCGTGCACCACAGCATCAGGACCATCAGAGACCAGTTGCTGGACTCTGGGACTTCTTGCCATTGATGCAGCACCATGTGGGTGAGAGGTATCAGCAGCAGGAGTGCACCAGCGTTGCAGCCATCCCAGGGACAGATCTGTAATGGCGGTGTGAGCCTCCCCGTGACTGCACCAAGGTCCAGGTGTGCATCTTGTGTACATCCCACTGCAGGATTCAGGCACTGGTACTGCCCTCCCACATGTCCTAATCCCTCCCACAGGCCGAAGAGACTTTGGGAGGTCACCTCACCATCACATCTGTGTTGATGCGTGACCGTACTCAGGCTGCCCTTAGGTTACATGAATTTGTTCCTAGAGGGCTCCCGAGGCAGCCTGTTCCGGTGGAGCAGTGTCCTTCCAGTTAGAAAGACTTCCCAACATCTAGTCCCTGCCCTCGCTTTGCAGATCACCACAGGTCCCACTCAGCTGGTAAGGCGATCTATTGCTGTGTGGTTTCAAAAATTGCTTCATTGTGCTACAGTCCATTAATAAGTACCTGCAGCGGCTGTAGTTTCCTCCTGGCTATTGAACCTGGAATGGTACATCCCTCGTAAGGCACACTTTTCTTCAAAACAAGTACTGTTTTGCTTTTCTGCATCCTTCCGGGACTCTCCCTCCTCTGTGAGTTTTCCGAGCGATTGCTACAGCTACAGGATTACTGAGGCAGCATCATTAGCAGTCTGGGTTGAACCTCAGCAGCTGACTCGAACACACCTACCTTGGCTAGGAATAGTCTATTTAGCTGGCATTTCCTCCCCAGTTCCTTTTCCTTGCTAAAATCCATGTGATTTGCCAGATGCAACTGGTGGGGTTCTGCCATGGAAACAGGGAACTTGTTGTCTGAAGGCTAACATTAAAAACAAGGGAGTTAAATGTTTAAAACCTTGAGAGGATGGTTTTTGGTGGCAGTGCTTCTCCAGGTGCTCACCCGGTGCCTGCCAGGACTGCAGTCGGGACACTGGGGTGAAATGGTCCCCGTGAGAGGGGTCGTACTGTGCCTGCAGCAGGCGGAGCCCTGCCTGTGATGGCTTTAGTCTGACAGTTTAGGAGCCGGTAGCAGTGAGAGCTCTTGGAGGGGCTGCCAGAGCTGCTGGGGCTGTTTCTTCTCCCATGGCTCAAGGGGCATCCTCCGTGCAGCTGGAGACATGGATAGCATCGGCTGCAAAAAAACGCCCTTCCCCACCTCTGCCCGCTGATGAGCTTTCCAGTCACCCCAAACAGCTGATAACACAGGGAATTCAATTTGCTAATGCCGAGTTGCAGCCTTTATCGCTGGCTGCAGCAACCTATGCATGCGCAAGCTCCGGTTACTGCAAGGAAGGTGGCTTGGGAAGGAAACCACTGACCTTTAAACACCTGCAGTCGCGTGGGGACATCGGTGCCTCTTCGCCCAGCAACACAGCCACGAGGACATCCGCTCCTCACAGCCCTCACGGGTCATAGTGGCCACCTTGCTCCAAGGGTGCAAGGGCAAAGAGTGGTGCTGCTCCCGGCCAGAGCACAGCCACCACCAGTGGGTGACTGGAAAGCCAACGCCGGGCTGGTGGCTTGGCAGGCATCCCTTCCGCACGGCTTCACATCACAATATGTGCAAATGCAGGGTGTGTGAGAAGAGGCTTGTTCAGCGTCAAGGTGAGGAGACCGAGGGGGATGTAACTGCTGTCCCCAGCTGCCTAATGGGCGTTACAGGGAAGAAGGAGCCTGACGCCTTTCAGAGGAGTGCAGTGAAAATTTCAGCCCTGTAGATAGCAGTAGTAGTGGTGTAGCACCAGCACCAGTGCCCAAAGTGGTGGTGGTTTCTCCATCCATGAGAATATTCAACCATGATGGGCAAGGTCCTAAGCGACCTGCTCCAGGCAGGGGGTGGAGCAAACCGCCAACCAAAATAATCGCATGCTTGTGTGAGTCCCAGTTGCCAGCACAGGAGCCAAGAAAGGGCACAGTCTGCCCTGGGAGGAAGAGTCATAGAACAGCCCAGGTTGAAAGGGACCTTGAGAGATCACCTGGTCCAACCTTTTGTGGGAGAGGGCACCCAGATGAGACATCTAGCACCCTGTCCAGTTGTGTCTTGAAAACCTACAGTGACGGGAACTCCACCACGTCCCTGGGGAGGCAGTTCCAGCGAATGATTGTTCTCACAGTAAAAAAAAAAAAAAGAAAAAATAGTCCTTGTTATGTCGGGGCGAAACCTGGGCCTGCACATCGGTGCACTGGGTGGTGAACCTGACGGTGACACGGCACCTGCCGGGAACGAGGTGACGGGGGTACCCCATCCCCAGGGACGGATGCTGCCTCCCCCCCGCCTGCCTGGGGCGGGGGGAGGCGAGGAGGGGAGGGGGCGCGGTGCTTCCCGGCGGCGGGAATAACATCCCTGCCCCTTTAAAAGGAAGAAGCCGCCCGGGCACCGATGCGGCTGCACCGGTGCCGGCTCCCCCCCCTCCCCCCGCCGCCTCCCCCCCTTCCCCGGGCCCCGGCGGGAGGCGCGGCGGCTGCCGGCCCGCCCGCCCGCCCTCCCGGTGGCCTGATCGCGGCCGCTAATCCCGGCAGGGCCATGTGAGCCGGGCGGGCGGCGGGGCCCGGGCGGCGGGCGGCGGGGAGGCGAGCCGGCTGCAGGCGGAGATGCTCCAGCTCGACCTCATCGACGCGGCGGGGGAAGCGCCGGCCGAGGAGCAGACGGCGCCCGAACCGCTGCAGAAAGAACCCCCCGCCGGGACCACGGATGTCTACAGGCCGAAGCGACCCACAACTCTCAACCTCTTCCCGCAGGTGCCTCGCAGCCAGGTGAGGCCGGGGGGGACGGCGATGGGGGGGGGGGGGGGGGGACGACACACGACACGAACAGAGCGGGGCGGGGGGGTCCAGGAGGAGGAGGGATGCTCGCGCCGCCGGGGGGCTTTTGTCTCGGAGGGATGAAAGGATGGAGAGAGGGAGGGATGGCGAGGAGAGGCTCCGCTGCCCCTCCCCGCGATGCCCTCGGGGGTTCCCGCCCGCCGCCGCCCGCATCCCCGGGCCGGGCGCGGCGCTGGCTCGGTCCCTACTGCGGAGCCGGGAGCGGTCTGCGGGCCCGGGAGGCACCGGGAGGTGGGGGGAGGACACGGGGATGTGTCGCCCTTTCGCCCCGCCGAGCCCCTGCAGGCTGTGCCCCCCTGCCCGGGCACCACGCTTGGTGGGGGCGGGGGGGCGGCTTAGGTGGGTCGTTCTTCCATCCCCCGTGGTGAGGGAACAGGCCAGGACGGGGCATCAGCGTGGTAGGGCTGAGCTGTGCCCCCAGCAGAGCCCGTGGGGCAGGGGCAAGGTGGGAGCGGGGAAGGGACCCCGTGGGGATGGAAAGCAAATGAGGCATGGCATCCCAAACGCGTGAATGAGCCATCACGGGACCGGGCACCACGCCATGGGGCCGGCAAACCCATGGTGGCACCACTGGCCAACAGCAGTGCCAGCCCCAGGGCAGGATGGTGACGCCAGGTGCCCCGTGCCCAGCAGTGGGGACTCGGCGGCCTCCGCTCCTGCACGGCGGCACCCGGCAAAAGAGGCATTAATGTCAGCACCGCGTGCAAAATTTGAGAGACAGAACGACAACGCCCAAAATGGTGGCCGGGAGGATGAGGGGGTTCTGTTGTCTCACTTGCTCCCGGATTTTGCACAAGGTTTTGGTTAGATTTCCCCAAGACTGCCTGTCCCAAGCAGCCCCGGAGTTGCTGTTGTCCCCAGGCTGGGTGGCGTTTTGGTGCCCCACACGCTGGCCCTCTGAGCGCTGACCAGAGTCCCTTTGCCCCATCTCTCCTGCAAACTTCAAACCCATGCGAGATGCGCGACGCGCAGGGCTATTTTTGCCACCCTCCCGCGTTCAGCCATGCCTTCTGCCAAGTAGGAGGATTTTCGTCGCGGTGACGTTCGGCTGAGGAGCATGAAATGAGAGGCAGGTGTCCCTGTGGGTGACAGATGGGGAGTAGTCGGAGCTGGGTGTCACCAGCCCAGCACCGGCAGCTGATGCCAGCTCTGTGCCTGAGGCCACGGGTGGGAGGAGGAGGAGGAGGAGGAGGAGGAAGGCACAGAGCCAGGATGGGCGCCCTCGGGGCAGCTGGCACCAGGGACAAAGGCAGTAGGGCTGGGGAGGGGGGGGGAGACCCACCAAGCATAATGGACAAGGGGACAGCAGCAGCCTTGTCCCACCCTGTGCGGGTTCCCCAGGAGCAAAGTGGCACGTGATGGGGGACAGCAGGGCCCCCCTCCCAGGCAGCCAGTCCGAACCAGTGTCCAGGGGTAGCAGCAGGCCTGCAGAGAGGGATTTTTATGGGGGAAGGTTGCATAGATGGTGGACTGGGGAGGGGGAGCTGACGGTCACCCAGCAGGGGGATGCTGGAGGCTGTGGGGCCACAAGCATGGCTGGAGCTGAGGACATGGGGAACAGGAGGTGGGGGTTTTGCAGCAGCGGGAGCCCAGAGTCAGGGGGGAAGGGGGCACAGGGCTGGGGCATGGCTGGCCGGGGAAGGCAGCGCTGTCGGTGGCATCTAGCAAGAAGCGGGAGAAGTGCCAGAGGCAGGCTGGCTGTAAGGTGCTTGGGGTGCCTCTTCTGGATGCCCACCTCTGACCAAAGGTGGGCAGGTACCCCTGCCCACATGTGGTGCCCCGAGGAGAGGACAGGGTGCAGGGCATCCCTTGGGGATCAGCCTAAGATCTGCCTCCACCTGTGCCAGACCCTCCTGCACCCTCCCGGCCTGCCCAGCTCCCTCCTCCTGCAGTTGGTCAGAAGAGGGACTGTGGCCACGTGTCCTCTCTTGAATGCCCAGCTGGGCTGCCCTTCTGTGCCTCCAGCCTCCTCGTGCTGGGCAGGCTGTGCATGGACAGGGCACCTGCTCCAGCTTCTCCTTGTGGGTCCAGGAGCTTACTTGGTGATGTTTTGGTTGCTGCTGGGTTCTCTGTGAGAGTCATCCCATGTAGGTGGCTGAGATGGGATGAGAGGAGAATCCCCGGCTTCCCAGGAGGGGAAGAAATAGCTGCTGGGACTGGCTAGGTTCATCCTCGAAGACCTTGTGAGTACCCCTCTGCCCTGGCCGGGCATTACAGACCCCGGAGTGCCCTGGCCCTGCGGGATGGGTGGGCTCTGCCTGCTGCATTGCTGCCTCCCGTGCTGGTCTGGGCAGCCAGGCTGGCTCGCGTGCTGGCCCCATGGTAGTCTGTACGCAGAGGCCGTCGCTGCGGCAGCTCGCCTGGCCCGTGTCCCGGCCCATCGTGTCCCTGGGAAAGGCAAGCAAGGACGTGCCGTTATTTGCCTTGGCACAGGAGGGGCTGGCAGAGGCCACACTGGGAGGTCGCCGAAGAAGCCCCGTGGCGGGGGTCTCCTCCCCTCCCCAGGCAGCGGCAGGGGTCTGGCAGCCGTGGTTCAGCAGCGTACGACTCGGCGGAGTCAGGGCAAAGGCTGGCTTCGTGTCGGTGGAGAAGCAAAGCGAGGACGGGGCAGCTCCTGCGCTGCTGGTAATAGCTGCAGGCTGGTGATAAGGCCGTGAGAAAATCCAGGGAGTCCCAGTGGGGCTTAGTACTTGAGGAAAAAAACCTAACGGTGTGGAAAATGCCACTGCTGCAGCTGGGGGAGAAGCACCCCTGCAGAAATGGGCAGGGAGGACTTGTCCCTCACCTGCAGGAGAGCCCTTGTTAGAGGGGGAATGGTGGCCTTTGAGACACCGGGGGGCTCCTCTCCCAGCCCTGCAGACGAGACCGCTGTGGTTCCCTGTCCCTGGGTCTGGCAGTGAGGCTAAAGCGCATGTTCCCCTGGGCACACACGCGTGTGCACACGTGTGGCCGGCCACCCAGGGCAGGGCACAGCACCCACAGAAACTCGCCTGAGCACATGAGGCACGGGTGGTCCGATCCTGCCTTGCCTCTCCAGCTCAGCAGAATTGAAGTCTGCTAGTGGACTATATATATGTGTGTGTGTGTGTGTGTGTGTGTGTGTGCATGTAGAGACATGTATCTGTACATATACGTGTGTGTGCATATGTATACCCCTATAAACACCCAATCCGGATGACTGCAGTAGCAGGTGTCAGTCTAGCCAGTAGCTGGCTCCCAACTGGGCAGCACCACATCCCCTGGCCCTTGGGACTTCCCCCATTTAATGACGTTGGGTGGTTTGAAGGTAAGCAGGGCCCGCAGTATGGGAGCCCAGCATGCCCACCCGGCCCACGTGGGCTCAGGTCTTGAATTTTTGGCTTGGGACCATCCAGCCATGGGCTCCTGCATCCAAGTCACCCCGGAGGTGGACGAGTACACCCATCCAGGCCAGGCTGGCTGGCTCCTTGCCCATCCTGCTTCAGCCACCCAGCCAGCTCTCGCAGCAGCGGCGTGGTGAGATGTGGGGCTGGCGAGGGGGGGTCCCCCAAAGCATCGCGTGCCCGAGGAGGCAGGGGGAGCCAAGCAGGGCGCTGCAAACCCGGGGAGGGATGGGTGCTGCCACTGCTGTGCCACACACTGTTTACTGTTTGGGCTACAAGGCAGCTTTGTTGTTCTTCTCAGGACACTCTGAATAACAACTCTCTGGGGAAAAAGCACAGTTGGCAGGAGCGGGTGTCCCGGTCGTCGTCCCCTCTGAAAACGGGTGAGTGCTTGGGTTGTTGGCCAGGGGCAGATCCTTGCACCCTTTCGTGGCTCTTGGGAGCCTGGGGCAAGTGGTGAGAGAGCAGGAGGTTGGGAGAGATATCTCACATGGATGCAGGGTGAATGTCCATCTGGAGCCTAGGTGGCATCCCTGGCCACCTTCCCTGGCAGGGAGCATCACCCTCTGCGGGGCTGTCATTGCTGCTCTCCTCCCCCTCCAGGTGAGCAGACCCCTCCCCACGACCACGTTTGCCTGAGTGATGAGGTCAATCACCAAAACAGCACAACTTCCACCAAAGACCGGGGCACATCCACGGAGAGCCCGTGCCGGCGCACGGCAGCCACTCAAATGGCACCTGCCTGCGTTGCCTCATCCCGGCCACCTGAGAAGCACCAGTCCACCAGCCGGCCCCCACCACACGGCGCCAGCGTGGTGGTGGTGACAACGAGGGGCCCTGAGGCCCACCGGGACCGCATCCGCTACCAGACGGATGTGAGGCTGGAAGCCACAGAGGAGATCTACCTGACACCCGTACAGAAGAACTCAGACCCCTTGGAGACCGACAAGCCGTTCCTGTCTCAGTCCAGTGAGAATCGCATGTCCATCAGCTCTGACATCGACACCTCTGGCTATTCGGCCGTGGCGGGGAAAACCAACCCCTCCATCAGCGAGGAGGACGAGGTGCTGGACTACATGTCCTCCCCTGACAAGACGAACCTGCCCAGGGCCTCTTGCGGTGGTGGGAGCGGTGGCTCCCGACCAGGGCACAACCTTCAGAGAGCCTCAGTGAGTTCGGATACCAGCGCCCTCTCCTACGACTCGGTCAAGTACACACTGGTGGTGGATGAGAACGTGCAGCTGGAGCTAGTCAGCCTCAAGCAGTGCTACTCAGGCTACAGTGACGAGAGTGATTCGGCCACCGTCTATGACAACTGTGTCTCCTCGCCCTACGAGTCGGCCATCGGTGAGGAGTATGAGGAGGATGCACTGAAGCGTGACTCGGTCTGCCTCTCCGAGGACTCCACCCCCGAGGCGGACATCCACTTCTCCAAGAAGTTCCTCAACGTCTTCATGAGCGGCCGGGCACGCTCCTCCAGTGAGTGCTGGACGCTGGGGAGAGATGGGCTGGTGGCTGCCTGCCTGACCCTCATACAAGGCTGAGGGCATGCTCAGGAGATGGAAAGCCACCAGCAGACACGAGCCCCAGCTCTGCTTGCTGAAGCCTGTGGCTTTGTCCCTGGTGGCCAGATAGGCATGGGGAGGCTTGGAAAAGCCTTGTGAGCTGCAGGCGGGGGTGGCTGGAGGTGTTTCAGGCTGCTTGTTTGGCTAGCCCGAGGTATGGCCATCCTGAGGGGGAGGCTGAGTAGTCTCACAGGGTAAGAGCATCCCTTCTGAAGTGCCAACCTCCTCCCCGAGGCCAGTGGAGCACCAGGGCTGGTGGCATGCCCCACTAGGCAGGGCTTCCAGCAATGCGGCTGGTCCCACAGTGCTGGTGATGCCAGCTGTCACAGCTGTGCAGGTTGGAGCGGGGAGGTCGTGGTCCCAGCAGGGACCGCTGGGCACCAGTGCAGTGGCTGTAGCTGTGCCTTCTTCTCCTGTGGCACCACATGGCTTTGCCTTGGCCAAGCCATCCCCAGGAGCCTCAGCAGCCTGCCCAGCCCATGCCCTTCCCTCAGCTCTGGTGCTGACCCCTCAACGCTGAGATGTCCCCCTCTGCCTTCATCCCCAGGTGCTGAGTCCTTCGGGTTGTTCTCCTGTGTGATCAACGGGGAGGAGCAGGAGCAGACCCACCGCGCTGTCTTTAGGTGAGCTTGCAGGTGCGAGCGGTGCCCTGAGCCTCTCGCAGAGGAAAGCCAGTGCTGCCCTCCCACCATGGTGGGGCCGGCCCAAGCCCCAGTGTTTCCAGCTTTTGAGAAGCCCTAGGGACCAAACAACTCCCCATAGCTTGTGCCCTGCCCAGGACCAACATCTGCCCAGGCTGCTGCAGGGGTGATACCTCTGAGGGCAGCTGAGATCTCTGGGGAGCAGCATGGGTGGTGCAATAGGGGTCCTCTTGCCTTAGGTGCCATGGCACTGCTGCCTTTTGAGCCTAAATCTGCTCAGATGCTTTATTCAGCATCTCAGGTCCCTGTGGCTAATTACACCTGCCAGGTGCCTGCCTGGGCCAGTGGCCAGTTTTGTGTTGCCCCCTGACCCAGCAGTGTGCCGGTGAGAAGGCCACCAGCGTTGCTGGCCGGCCAGGTGCTAGTGCCTCCCTGCCCAGGTTTGTGCCTCGCCATGCGGATGAGCTGGAGCTGGAGGTGGACGATCCTTTGCTGGTGGAGGTGCAGGCAGAAGATTATTGGTACGAAGCGTACAACATGCGGACGGGCAACCGGGGCATTTTTCCTGCCTACTATGCTATCGAAGTCACCAAGGACCCAGACCACGTAACAGGTACTAAGCCTCTGCACGCAGCCTGCTGATGTCCCCCAGCTTGCGTCCACCTCCTCTCGACTTAGAAGAGCCTGATGCTGAGCGGGGGGACGGAGGGAGGACCAAGCTGGGCACCTGGCAGGGAGCGATGGGCAGCTTCTGATGGGGTCCCGGGAGCTGGTACCTGGCGCTGTGGGAAGACTTCCCTGGGCAGGGAAACATGCAGGGGTGGGAATATGGAGTGGGGAGGTGGATCTCAGCCCACGCTCCCAGTCTTCGGAGATGATCCCCACCGCGTGCTCCCTCTTCCAGCTCTGGCCAAGAGCAGCGACTGGGTGGACCAGTTTCGGGTGAAGTTCCTCGGCTCGGTGCAGGTTCCCTATCACAAGGGCAACGACGTGCTGTGCGCGGCCATGCAGAAGGTAGTGTCCCACCCCACCCCTGGGAGCAGGAGCGCCTGCTCCTCCTGGCAGCAGGGCAGAGCCTTGGTGGGGAAGAGAAGGGAAAGGGTGAGCCAACATCACTGCTCACAAGTGCCAGGGCTTTGTCTCTGTCTTCCCCCCCCAGATTGCCACCACGCGCCGCCTCACTGTGCACTTTAACCCACCCTCCAGCTGCGTCCTGGAGATCAGCGTGCGTGGGGTCAAGATTGCCGTGAAAGCCGATGACTCCAAGGAGCACAGCAAGGTAGTGCCTGGCTCCCTGCTCGTCTTGACGCTTCCCCGGCTGCTGGCTAATGGCCCCTGTGCTACGGGTCCTGTCTGCATTTGAAAATGGAGGGCCTCCACCCTATGTCTGAGGGTGTGAGAAACACCGTCAGTGAGGTCGTAGGTAGGCCACCTCACGCTGGCCCACCCCACGGGCTCCCAGCTTTGGGCCATATCACCGGCTGATGGCCTCGCAGCTGCCGAGTGCATCGCTGTGCTGGGATGCTGTGAGCTGAGCTGTACCGGTAATCTGTCAGCTTCTCCTAAACCTTTCTGCTACTATTTTGAGTGGTGTCCTCCAGATCTGCCCTGTAATCTCTTTAGCTGGCTATGGCAGGCTGCTGATTGGCGTTCCGCATAAGTAGCCTAGCAAAACACGGGGAGATGCTGAGCAGAGGCAAGCGAGGGCTTTGCAGTGAGCCTTTGGGAAACCTCCCCTGCAGCTGGGGGGGCTGGAGTAGTTGGTGGCCACCGGTGCTGTGGCAGGGAGCTGGGCTTGGGGCTTCTGCAAGGCTTGCCTGTAACTAGAGGGTGCCATCAACGAGGTTGCTCTTTGCACTTGTATAAATAAGTTCTCATTTCTGGCTGCGACCTTTTGAACACCCAGCTTTGAATGGCTGACAGTTCTAAGTTATCCATTCACCTTCTATCTGCTGGTATTTCCAAGAGCCTTTTCAGCGAGGGAGAAGGGCTGTGTGCGCTGGGCAAACAGCAGCACTGACCCTAACCCAGGGCTTCTAGGGAAACCCTGCGGGAGCTGTGGGAGGTGGAGGCAGCCGTGGTGGGAGCCGGCAGGCCTACCTGGAAGATCACCCTGGGCGCAGGTGCTTGGGGTTGCCCTAAAACTGCTGCTGGAAGCAGCTCAGGATCGGGTTCCAGTTTATTTCACCGCCAAGTCCACACATGCATTTCCAGGGGCCATAGTCCAGCTGCCCTGTAGGGGCGGTGGGCAGGAAAGCTTTGACGGTTCCTCTCTCTCTCTTTCCCCCCCCCAGGTAAACAAGTGTAGCCATTTTTTCCAGCTGAAGAACATTTCCTTCTGTGGGTACCATCCAAAGAACAACAAGTGAGTAGTAAGGAGTTGCGGAGCGGCTCTCAACACCAGCAGCTTGGCACAGGGCCTTTGTTGCCTTCCTGCTCCCAGAGGGTGGCATGGTTGGGGCCAGGAAGGGTTCCTCTTCCCCTTTAAGCCCTGCGCTGCAGCCTTTGGATGGAAATTACATCCCACCTCTGGGCATGGCCTGCAGGAACTGGTGGCCACTGGGTTTTGGGTGGGGGGCTGCAGGTCCCAAATTCCTGTGCCCAAGGGGATGCTGGGGTACCCGTGCCTGCTTGTCTGCCTGTTCAGTCTCACCCACTCCCTCTGCCCTCAGATATTTTGGTTTCATCACCAAGCACCCCGCTGACCACAGATTTGCCTGCCATGTCTTCGTCTCGGAGGAGTCCACAAAGCCACTGGCAGAGTCTGTAGGGTGAGTCCTGGCTGGGTGGGGAGGGAGGCACTTGCTCCCGAAGGGCAGGAGGAAGGAGGCAGCCGGGCTGGCTCCTGCCATCTCCCCATAGGTGTGGGGCTTGGACCTGGCCCCAGGCTGGCACCTCTTCCCGCAAGCAGGAGGTTTGGGGCGAAAGCCAGGGCTGACAGGGCTGTGGGCAGCCTATTCCTGACAGCACTGGAACAAGTCCCAGCACAAGGCTTTCACAGGCAGATGGCTGAAAGTCATGCGCTGAGCGGGGGATCAGAGGAAGGATGGAGACCCTGCAGCTCTGATGGCAGCTCTGGGTGTTAACACAGGAGGGGGCCAGGGGGGGCTGCAGGGTTGGAGGGTCAAACTGGCTGCAGGGTAGGGAGGGAAGGTGAGAAGGGAAGCAGGGCGCCGTAAATGCCTTGTGGGGAGGACGCTGCTCAGCTTTGCCTGGTGCTGTGTTGCAGGAGGGCTTTTCAGCAGTTCTACAAGGAGTATGTGGAGTACACGTGCCCCACGGAGGACATCTACCTGGAGTAGGGGCTGGCACAGGTGCCTCCTGCACAGCCAGGGCTGCAGTCTCGCCCCTTCCTCGTGTCGTGCATGGACAAGAGCCGCTTTGAGCCTGGAGGAGGAGGGGGCCCAGGGCAGGGCTCCCCGGGGCACGGAGCGCCGCCTCTTTTCGTGACTCCCCTTCCTCGGGCTGGGGGGGACGGGAGGGGGGAGGGCTGGACAAATTGTGTTTATTGTACAAAATACTCTTAGTTTATTCTATTGGAGAAGCACCTGCTGGGGCCCCTGCCTGGAAGCAGTGGAGGGGTGTCAGGCCCTTTCCTGCTGCAGGCTGGGGTGGCAGCATCTCCTCTTGTGACCATGGCCCAGCTTCCCGTCACATCCCTCTGGGGTGACTTTTAACGCAGTGGCAGAGTCGGACTCTCGCAGTATGAAGACACAGCAGCTACAGCAAACAAGACCCACGTGCTGGCTCAGGCCTGGGCGATGGGCTTGTCCTGGGTGGGCATCGTCACCCTGCCAGGCCCTGGGGACAAGGCTGCTGGGCAGGGATGACAGAGGGAGCCCCAGTATCTCCTCTGCCAGAGCCAGGATGAGCTGAGACAGCTCACCCCTGCCTCTGCCCCCATCCCTCCCCTCAAGTATCCATGCTCTGGGGAGAGAGAAAAATCCTCCTCATGCCTCCCTGCAGTAACTACACCCTTGGGAGGGGAGCCTTTCTCTGCCCCTTTCCCCCTCTCTGCCCCCAGCTGCAGGTGGCAGAGGGTGGTGGCAGGGCTGGGTCACCCCATGGCGGTGGGGCTCAGCCCCTGCGCAGAGCTGGGTCCCTGCCAGAAGCCGGGCAGGGAAGGGCTAAAGCCTGCAGGGAGCCGTGCAAAGCCCTGGGAAGGATGGAGAGGTCTCCTGGTCCCTGCAGCTGGCGGTCTCTGTGCTTCAGGCTGGGTCTGCTGTGATGGCAACAACTATTAAATATGATGGTTCATGGAGCAGGGCTGGTGTGCAGTTTGTGTCCCACCACGGTGGGTTTGGGCCCTGGCTCCTTCCTGCCCTTAGGACCTTGCAAGGAGCTGGAGCTTCTCAGTTTTGGTTTGAGGGCCCTGGTTGCAATCCCTGGAGGCCAGAGATCATCGTATGATGATCAGAAGGGACCTCTGGAGGTCACCTGCCCCAGCCCCCACCCAACACAGGGCAAGGTGTAAGTCTCTGGGGCTGGAGAGCCAGCATCTCCTCTGGATCCCTGGTCCAGTGCTTAACTGAACCACGCATCACAGCACATATTTTTCCCTTATATCCTTACCCTCCTCTCCCCTCCCCACCCCCCCAATTCCTACACCCCACACCTACACTGTCCGGCAGCAGCAGAGGGCAGGCAGGGAGTCCCCAAGGCCAGGCTGTGGTGGGCACAGGGGCACACTGGCTCACAGGTGGGCATCATAGTAGTACTCCAGCAGGTCAAACTCATCACGCTTGCTTTTGCCAGCTCTGCGCAGTCCTGCTGGCCGCTCCCGGGCCACCCAGGTCCTGACGCGTGGCTGCTTGGGTTTGATGCCATAATCTGTGGGGAGAAGGACAGGCTGGGCTCAGCCTTGGGCTGGGGACAACCACCCAGCTGGAGGGGGTGAGTGCATGGAAGGTGGTTTTGGAGGTGCGAGGAGAGCGCTGTACCGTCCACCAGGCCAAAGTGCTGCTGTGGGAGCTCTAGGGGAGCAGAGAAGTCCTCAGGGACTGAGTAGCTGACCCTGCGGAGGAAAACCAGGGGCAGGAGTGAGCCAAGACCTTCCAGTGCTTGCCCACACGCCTCTTGTCTTCACCCAGCCCAGCCAGCTCTCGAGGGCTTGGTGCCACAGGTGCCAGCCCATGCCCAGGAGCCCTGGGGTACCTCTGCAGGTACCAGGGAAGGGAGGAGAGGGAGGAGGAGGAGGGAAGCACCATCACCTCTGGCGCAGGGGCAGCGGGAGGGCAGCCCCCAGCAGCAGGATGAGCAGCAGAAGCCAGCGCCGCATGACAGACCCTGATTCCAGCTCCGCAGTGAGGTCACAGAGGAACCACCCCCGTGGCCCAGGGACACCAGCTGGGTTGGGCCAGGAGGCAGATCCCCACAGCCCGCCTTGTGCTGGTTCACACCCCTCCACACAACCACAGCTCCAGGGCTGCTTCCCTGTCCCTCACCACCACCCTTTGCCTCCCCCTCAACCTCTCCCAGAGCAAACTCCTTCATCTCAGTTCTTCCCCATCCCCAGAAATGAACCCCCCCAACACTTTCTGGGCTTTGCAGTCTTCAACATCTTCCTCTGCTAAAAAGTCCAAACAAAGGCAGCACAGTCCCTCGCTCATGGCTTTTCCACACCACTGCATTACATGACATTGCTGTCCTACTGTGGTGGCAAAACAGACCCCACGTGCTGCCAAAACTCTGTGGTCCTCAACTGCGGTGGCCCATTAGGGGTTGGGGGAACACCCCCTATTTCAGGTCCTGAGGCAAGAAGGCTGTGACCCCTGCAGCCCCAGAGTCCCTCAAGGATGGTTTAGGTAGGGATGCTCTGCTCCTGCCACCCACTTGAGGCCAACGCACGTGGCAGTTTCCAGCTCCCAAGCTCTGCACAGGGCTGGCAGCTGCCTGTGGAGTAATGTAGTGCCACCACCTGGCTACCCCTTTGTCCTGGCCAAGGGAGCCTCCACAGCAGCTCACTGAGCAGATTGATGCCTCAGCTGTCCACCAGTCAGCAGAGCAGCTACAAAATGATGGCCATGGCTGTCCAGGCCTCTCCTGGGCCCTTTATTAAGTGTGGCACAGCAGCATTTGCTGAATTAATCTCTTCATTTCTCCTCTGCCCTTGGTCAAGCCCCTGAGCCCTGGCTGGCAGCCATTCCACAAACCCTTTTAGCACACAGGAGGTGCTGGGACAGCAGCCTGCAAACTGAAGCTCTTCACACTCCCAGGGGAACCCCAAGGAAGCTGAGGACTGACCCAGGCAGGTGGAGTTAACAGAGGCTACAGTCATCGGCTGAGCAACGCCTGACACAGACCAGAGCAAAAGGCTTCTGAGTGACAGCGTATCCCAGGGTAGGCAACTGCAAAAGCTGCTCTTCCTGATGGAGAGACCTGCTGGCAAGCAGATACAAGGAGAGCCCGCGCAAACAGGGGAAACAAGGTCCTTCAGCTCAGTTCTTTCCATTCGTTCAGTTTATTTGACAGACAAGCCTGCTCCAAGCAGATCGGCCAGGCACGGCCAACACAAGCAGGCTGCAGATCAACCTCAGCACCATGAGGTGGGAGGCAATGCTCTCCAAAAACCACTACACTGGCAGCCATACAAAAAGGAGAAAAATCAAGTGCTTAAAAAAAAAAAAAAAAAAGTTTGTTCCATCACCATCGCTGCAGCCACAGAATGGTCCAGAGAAAGAGGTGGCCAGGGTCTCTCCACGCATGTAGCGTCCGTCATTCACAGCTAGATCTGTTAAAAAAAAAAGTTACATACGCCCCCCTCCCTACCCTGCAGAATGGGAGCTTCTCATCGATGGTTTAACTGAAAATTAGACATTATTAACATCCCTCCCCCAGCCTGCTTGCCCTCCTTAGAAATGTCCAGCCATGATCTTAGCAGAGAATAATCATCTTCTTCTTATCAGCCCCAGTTATAGAAATAGATTTTCTGCCAAGCTGGCAAGTAATCCATCAGTGGCCCTGAAACAAAAGAACAGAGAGATCACACATGCAGCAAGGCAAGAACTTAAAGCTGTATGTATATGGGGCAGATTCCCCCCCTTCTCATTATGATACCAAGCAATCCCAAATCTCCAGTTATACAACTCAGACAAACTCAAGAATAGATCAGTTACTTTTGCCAAGATGGGAGACAACTTTGGGATGTGCTGCCAGAGATTAGAGCAGGACCAAGTGGGGTGTGAAACGTGGTCAGCACAGCCACAGTGTGGGACACCACTGCCTCAGACCTGACATGTCCAAGCTCCAGTGGGAAGGGGAGGTCTGCAATGTGCAAGGGGAAAACCCGCATGCAGCGAGTCAGGAGGACGCTGCTGTGGCACAGAAAATAGGGAGACAACTCAGCAATAACAAGCAGGTGCAGACACAGAAGCAACCGCTGTAGAGTGAAAATGCTTAGGTAGCACATGGCTTAATGCAGGCTCCAAAGCCTCTCCAAAATCACTAACTGGAAGAAGCAGCTCCTGAGCTAGCCAGCTTTGTGACCTCCCCAAAGAAAGGACAGTCCCACAATGCCAGGCTAATCTAATGCCGTATCACTGCCATGAACCACTCTAGGAACAGCTTCACACCAGCAGGGAAGAGGAGGTGAAATTCTGGCCCATAATAAAGGGATCCACCAGTGAAGGACTAGAAGACAGACCTGGTTCAGCCCTTTGATTTACAATCAGCTCCTGGCTGGATCAATACCTCTAGTTTATCCCTCATGTCTGCACTGCAGAATAGGGATCAAGGAAAACAGTTCAGAAACAGAGGCTGCAAAGCAGGGCTCTGGGGCACCAGCTGAGAAAGGAAGCCCAGGAGAAGAGACCTAGCTGGCAGAGACTGAGCTCTACAGCCTGGGAGGGTACAGGGAGGTTTACCACTGTGGTTGAGCACAGGTCCCTAACAGCCAGGAAGCAATTCATCCTTTCCTGTTCCAGTTTAAAACATCACAAGGATCAATACAGGGTGCACCACTGCTAACCGTTTCTAGGGAGTTCCCAATTCCTTCCTCAAGTTGGAAACCAATTGACAAACTTTCTGCCCAACTCTCCTGGTTTTTGTCCACCCAACAGAAAAGGGGATATAGCAGTAGGGCCCACTTACGTGTGACAAAGCCAACTCCAGGCACATAATCAGCCAACAAGCGCAGAAGGAGGAGGATCCTGCCCCTAGGAAAGGGAGAGAGTATGAACGAGACCGGCAGGACACCTCCTGCCCCAGCTGTTGAATGCAGGAACAGCAATGACAGCTGTTATGAAAGGGCTCCGATTAACCTGGTCACAGGCACCCAGACCTTTTCAGATCTACTCACCCAGTCCCCTGACACTATTTCTGTTAAAAGGGAGATTTTCAGCAAAAGCCCAGCAGGGGCCCCTTACTCTGAGTATCGGTCATAGAAAGGAGATCTCAGCAGGTAGTACAGCAGTAGGATGGTTCGTCGCCTTAGCTCTGCTCGCTCTCGCTTGTTCAGGTCTTTCAGATCACTCAGCAAGCTCAGACTAGAAGGAGAAGGGCAGAGAGCTAACTCATGGCAATAGCAGCCAGCAGGAAAAAGAAAGTGGGTCTCTAATGCCCTCTGTTCTCAGCTCCACACAGAGCAGGCTGCACCAGCTCAGAACAAACAACACTAAGTATTGCATAAAATACCTAAATATGTCAATCTCCCAGCTAAAGACCAGCCCCTGTGCATATTTCTCTCAGTAGGGCCTGCCCAGGACAGGGGAACAGGGGGAACTGTGATGCTCAGACACCACCAACCTCAAGCACCTGCAAAGACTCTTCCTCAGACTGACCTTGAGATGTCCAGGACTGCTGAGAGGAGCCAGGGTTTCCACGATCTCTGGCCCCACACTCCTAAACTCAATACTGGGAACACAGAGTCAAGGAACGGAAAGAACGGGAGATGCCTAACAAGAGGCATGCAGACAAGCGATCCACTGGGTACCAGCAAAGCTCTGCCGAGTGTAAGAAAATACACTCTAAGGCAGTGCTGGGGGGAGGTAGTGAAGGGGGGTGGGAGGACTTGCATCCACAACTCCAGCAGCTGAGGCTGGCCATCAAGGCACAAGTGAAGGAGGAGTCCTGAGGCCCCTGCTTCAGCAGAGCAGCAGGGAGAGAGAAGCCTGGCGTGGCACTGCTCTGCAGCAGGGCCGAGCCCCCAGCACCCTCTGCTGGCACCCGGGATATGGCGTAAGCCTGCACACAGCCAGGGCAGGATACGGTGGAGCAGAGGGCGAGTAATGTAGATGGATTCTGCGATGGTTTCTTGGAGACCCAGAGGGGTGGGAGGCTGGTTTATCTCCTCCGCTCTTCGGCTCTGTGACTCCTCTCTCTGCTGGGGAGACCCCCAGTGCCGGGACTGCAGGGATGGGGCTGAAACAAGCAGATCAGGTCACTAACAAATCAAACCTTCCTACCATCCTTCCTCACACCACCACCCCGCTGCTTTCTGCGCCATGAAGGTGTGAAATGGGAAAGCTTGAAGAGCTGTGCCCACAGCAACTGCCGCAGCTGACCAGCGCCCTCAGAGCTTGCCTCCAGAGGGGACAGAGCAGGGAGACACACCCGTAAGGTCCGCACTTCTCAAAACGTAAGCATGCTGAAGGGTTGTCTCCATTGCACTGCTCACTGGGGAAAATACAATTTAAGTGCTAGCCTTGCAGCATGTGCCTGAATCCCTGTTACTCTGATATCCCCCCCACCCACAGGGCCCAGTGACGGACAGGATAAGCCCCAATACAAGGTTCTGATCTTTATTGCCCACACTCAGGTCATATATAAAGCACACAGAGCAGAAACAACTCAGGCAAGGACAGTAAACAGGCTCAGCTACTTACTGCTCTGAAGAGAGCGCACAACACGGCTGGAACGCTTGCCAACATAGGTCTGATCCTTCCCTGAGGAGTTGTCTTCCATGTCTGCAGGAGAAAACAGCCACAGAAGTCAGGCTCCAAAAGAACACACCTCACCCCAGAGCTGGCAGCACCCTTCCCTACACTGCCATCAAGAAGACCAGACTGGAAGTTCAATCCTGTGCAAATCGGACCATCCTGAAGAGGCTAAGTAGAACTGTCAGAGGGTGAAAAGGTAAATCTGCCTGACATTGCGCAGGCCTAGGATCTCTTTCCTCACTGTCAGACCAGGGGACACACAGCTTGACTCACAGATCAGCCAGTGGTTCCAGGCTTAGCCTCCTCCACCCTTTCCTTCCAGACCGTAGCACAACCCTGCCCCTAAGCTAACCCGTGCTCCACAGAGGGTGAAAAGTGCAATGCAGCTTGGCTTTGCATACCAAAGCCTTACAGTTCCCTGTGCCACCCAAGCCACTGCTATGATGAGTAATTCCTAGCAGGACAAGACATGGGGCCCAGCAAGGTGTCATGCCAATGATGACAGTACCACAGGCTCACCTGAGGGGTGGAGAGGTTGATGCTGCTCCCTGTTCAGCGGCACGATGGGAGGAGACGTCTGGATGCCAGCTTTGTACCACAGCAGGAGCAGGAGACGAAGGATGGCTCTGTGGGCAGACATATGGAAGCCTTCAAAATCAGGATACAGAGCTGGGTTCCTACTGCACTGGAAAGGTGGCTTCCACAGAAGAAAGAAACACTCAGGTCTGCTCAGGACAACTGGCAAGGCAAGAGGGGTAACTGTTCCCTTCAGCAGCACAGCATCCAGCACACTGTGGGGCTCCTAATTCCCCCAGCCTCAGTGATCATCAGCTCAGTCCTGCTTGGGCTTTTTCTTAGGGTACTGCCGAGCCCCCTCCAGATCCCCTTTCCGAGCGCATGCTGCCCCTTCCCCTCCGCCCGCAGCACTTACTTAGCCAGCTGGATGAGGACAATGATGGTCCACCGGCCCATCTCCCCCCACACCCTGGCTGTCCCCATCTCTGCAAAGACCTCCACGCATTCTAGCACGCTCAGCCAGGTCAGCAGCTTCTGCTGGGGCAGTGACTGCAAAACACAGAGGGGAGGAGGGGGACACGATGCAGGTTCTGCTTGGGAATTAAACGGGGCAGAAGCACAGCCCAGTCTAGTGGGACTCTCAGAAATAAGCATCAGATGGCCTTGGAAGTCACAGCCCCAGAAACAAAAAGTGGTGCCTCTACTGTACCCAGAATATACACACAACCCCACTTCTCTACCTCAAAGCAGGGGCAGACCAAAACATCACAGTACCACATAGAACTGCTACCCCACAAACAGGGAGAACATCAGAGCTGTGTCCTTGGGTTGCCTTCTACCCTAACTGACATAGCAGGACAGTCTCCCGAGTTGTGGCACTGTGCCTGACCTCCACAGCAAAACTCTCTCCTCCTTGTCCCAAAGTTGGGATACATGACGAACCTCCTCCCTGGGGGAGAAGTATGCTTGGAGTACAAGGAAATAGACCCAGAGTCCACCATCACACCAGAGTGAATGACTGCTAAATACAGCATCAATCTAGATCCCTGGCATGAAGTCCAAGACAGCAGGTGCTCTTCCAGCCCGGATCCCTGCTCCCCACATGGAAACTTGCTGGTGCTGTCAACCACAGGATTTAATCCATTGAAAAGCATTAATAAAGACAATACAGCTGAAATTCACTTCAGCCTTTAATGACCAGAGAAGCAAGTCTTCTGCATTTCTGTTTGTTACACACCTGACACTCCAGCCAGAGAGCTGCCAACAACCCAACCTACGCAGCAGGCAGGCTTGCAACAGAAGAGGCCTGTCTGGAAAAAAACCCACCCTCCTAATTCCCTAAAGGGTCTAACAAGTTCTGGGAACCAGCCTGGGGCTCTTGCAAGAGACACAGAAGGCGCTTATGCTTGTTTTGCTCAATACCAGAAGCAAAGAAAGAGTCTGACGAACAGAATCAGAGCTCCAGCGCTCCAGAGCCACTGCTGTGGAAACAGCGATGGTTATTCAGCAACACCTTTGCCTATCTCAAGTTCTGAACTCAAAAAACAAGTGGACCTCCTGGTGCAAATTGGCGCCTGATTTCTGTGGTCTAGGGAGTGCTCTAGCCACTCCTTCTAGCCAGGAGCTACTGGGCAGGGCTGCTGTTTACTTGCATGCAGAAATTGCCTCTGGCCTCTACATACCAGATAGCAAAGAGAGGCCACAGCAAAGACCTGTTAGTTTCTACAGACACTCCCTGAAAGCTTCTGCAATGATGAAAGCCCGTGTCCCAGAACCTCCTCCCACACACTCCAGCCTTACCACAGGCAGGCTCTGCTGCAGCTCCTTTCGGAGAATCCAGTCATTTAATAGTACTAGGAGGTTGGAGGCAGAGTACACTAGAAAAGGAACAGAACACTGCAGTTACAGGATGCACGGAAAGCAAACTAAACTGGGACTGCTGCCTTTTCCCCCAGGAGGGGGTGAGGGAAGAAGGGCAGCAAGCCGCGCAGATTCCTCCCGTACGCTACTGGAGGACGCAGTCAGACTTGAAGAAAACAAGTCCGGTGAACGACCCCGCGAGCACCCGCCCGAAGACACACCGCCAGCCCCGCAGCCGGCGGGCGCCCGGCCTGCCCCGGCCCCGGCGCGCCCCCTCGCCGCCCCCGCTGCCCACCTACCCAGCTCCGACAGCGCGTGGGAGTCCGAGAAGCGACCTGCGAAGGGAGGAGAGCGGCTACCAGCCAGCACCCGGCGCAGGGGGAAAGCCCCCGCTCCCCGCTGGGCCCTAGCCCCCCGCACCCCCCGGGGCAGGTGCCGGAGCGGGGCCCAGGCCCAGGCCCGGGCCCCGGTGGGAGGGACGGGGGCCCAGCCGCCCCCCTCCCGCACCTGGCAGCAGGTAGGAAAGGCCCCGCACGGTGCCCTCCAACTGGGCCGTGGCGGCCGGGTGCCGCCTCACGTACTCCTGGTAGCGCTGGCACAGCAGGCGCAGCCGCGCCACCGGACCGCCACCGCGGGCAAGAACCGGGGCCGCCGCCGCCATGGCTCTCGCCGCCGCGGGCTTCCGGGGGCCGCTAGCGCGCCTGCGCGCTCCGCCCAGACCAGCCTAGCCGAGCGGTGCCGAGCCGAGCGGGCCAGGCGCGGCGGCCGAGCGCCGAACAGCCGATTGGGCGGTGGGGCGGGGGTTTAAAGGACCGGGAGCGGCGGCGGCGGCCGCCGGACAGGTATGGGGCGGGTCACCGGCTTTTGTGGGGGCTGTGAGGAGTTGAGATCCTGGCCTGAGAGGGGTCGTGGGGCCGGGACCGGCGGTGTCCCCAGGGGGGACGTGGTTGCCGCAGGGCGTGGAGCCGGGGTACGGGGTCAGTTTTGGGGTGCCCCGGGAGGGGGGCGTTCCTTGGGCGCTGCAGCAGGGCGGGGGTCGGCCCACGCGTGGATCTGGCGCGGGCAGCGCCGTCCCCGGGACGGCGGTGATGGGGGGCACTGGCCGCCTCCTCCCCCCCCCACCCCCCTGCGCCGGGGAGCTCGGGGGAGCTCTGATGGCGGCACCGCTCAAAAGTTCCCGGTGGCGTTGGGGGAGCGAGTGTGGGCGTCCGGAGCGGCGTCTGGTCCCCTCCTCACCCGGTGGGGACCGACGTGCAGGAGCTCCTGTCCCAGCCGGACGGGGGTGCGTGTGTGTGCTGTGTCCCCTATGGAGGAGGGGAGTGGGGGGAGAGGGGTGTTTGCTCTGATGGACGCCCAGGGGCCGCGTTCAGGTCCCTCCTTGGCAGGCACCGGGCAGCCATCTCTGTTGCGCCTGACCCGGGCTCGATTTCGGGCAGCGCAAGGTGTGACCGGGCGAGCAGGGGCAGCCCCGGCTCCTTCCAGAGGCGGTACGGTCCGTGCCTGCGGGGCTCGGGGGGGGTGGGGGGCGTCTGCCCCGAGGGGTTGCGGACAGGGGCTGGAAGAGTCTGCGGGGGAACCTTGGGCGGGGGGGGGCCTTGGGGACGGGGTCCTGCCCGCCCTCGTGGTGTTATTTTATCGTGCGTGGCAGTGTCTCTGCCTGCCCGGAGGGGCTGGAGGAGGCTTTGGAGGGTGGGGGGAAGGAGGGAGCGCTGAGGGGGGAGCGGAGGCGGTCAGGACTGTGCTGTCAGCGCTTCCCGGCTCTGTCCCGCAGCCCACGCGGGACCGACACGGCCACAGCCACCTCTGCGGCGCCCCAGCACTAACCCCTGTTTTGTAGGCGGAGGCGTGGGACCCGCCTGTTGCAGAAGAGGGCCCAAACCTGCGCCCAGTCCCGCAGACCCTCCCTGCCATGCCGAGTGGTGCCGGGTTGCTCCGGCTCTCAGCCGGAGAGAGTCACCCAGCGCCAAGGATGCCCGGCCACTGCCACCCTGCGCGGTGTCCCCTCCCTGCCCTGCACGGCTGCCCCTGAGCTGGGCCTGGCCCTCGGCACACCTTGGCGGTGCAAAGATCGGCAGCGGCACACATGGGTGCAAGCTGCACCCGCCTGCCTGAACGGCGGCCCTTTGAGGGGTGCACAGGGTATTTCGTGGCCTCCCGAGTGCAAACAGAGCTCTGCCAAAGCTGCCCCTCCTTCCTCCTGTCCGGTTACCTCCGCACAATGGACGCAGTGTGTGCCTGCAGCTTCCCCTGCAAGAATTACAGTTGCATGGGCAGGCACTTTATCCTTTCTGATCTCTCCTCTTCTCTCCCCCCCCCTCCCCTCCCCTTCCCCCGAGGGTTTGTTTTCTGGCAGGCTGAGTTCATAAAGGGCACGAGATACTGCTGGCAAACAGTCTGGCGCTAAACAAACCTTTTTCAGTCAGAATCACATGGATTAGGCCCAACTTTCCATTCACACGCGGTGCTACCTGTGAGCTGCTGGGAAATTCACTGTGGCTGAGCTGTTAGTGTGAGTCCCGAGGTGGGTGCGACAGCACCTGAAGTCTGCAACAGAGGTCTGGAGAACAGTTTTGTGGGGGTAGGTGTGCGCTGCCGGTGACTCTAGGGGCATATCCAGTGCAGACTGCCGGAGCTGCTCTCCTTCAAGGAGAAGCTCTGGCTCTGCCAGACAGCAATCTGAGAGCCGGCTGCCTAGGAGACTGCCAAAGACACCTTGTCTTCAGCCAGAGGTGAAGTCTGATGCACAAAGTCCTTGGGCTACTCTGAGCAGCGTAGCTAGATAGTGCAGTTCTGTCCCTGATTGAGAAGCTTTTTGGCAGGCACTTTTTCTTCATCTCTTGCCCCCGGCCTCCCTCCCACCCGCTGACTGCCCTGTCCCCCTTTCTTTTCATCTCCTTCCTGCAGTGAGCAACTTTGGAGGACAGTTTGAGTAGCACCACGCTGCCTTTTTATGGTAAATATGCTGCAAGGGAGCGCTGTAGGAGGGGTGGCTTCTCAGGGCAGCAGCGAGCCCATGAGATTGGGCAAGACTTTAATCGCCTTGGTTTATAGTGCCCATGTCGGGGAGGGGGGAGAGGTTGGAGGTGAAAGGCTGGGTTGAGGGGCTAGTTTCTCTCTTGACTCTACCCGGAAAGCTCTCTGAGCAGCAACTTTCTTAGCACTTACTGTCAGCCTGGGTGCCAAGGGCTCGTGCTTTACTGGAAATCCACTGGCTGTAACTGAGGCCAAATAGTTCCTATGCTCTGATGATGAGAGGTGCAGGCTCAGCACTAATGGCAGGAAAAGAAGCAAACCAAAAAAAGCAAACTCTCTGCCAGCCCATCAGTGGGTACAGTGCTGAAGTCCAGCTTGCTTGGCTTGCCAGCGTCTCGCTCTTTGCTCACATCCACGAGACCACGCCATTTCTGGGGAGCCTGACCCCAGGCAGAGCACTGCCGTGGGTCTGACACAGCTCATCTTAAGGAAGGATCCTTGCTCAAAACGTACCTCGCAGGGTGCTGGGGTAGGTGAGGACATGTTCTTGGAGCACTTGCCAGCATTGGAGCTGGGGAACGGGATGTGGGAGAATAGACACGGTATATCGATGTGTGGCTGTGCCTTGGGAAGTTGGTAGTTGTGGGGGAAGTGGATATTCTCCCCAACCGTGTTTTCCTGCTGTCCTTCCACCCCCGGGAGGGAAGGAGCCTGGCAGCATGAGGTCTGGGATGTGGATCTTTCTGGCTGTGGTTGGAATGGAGCAGTCCTGATGTAAGATGAGATGGCCTTTCTGGCCCTGTCTCCTTGGGGCATCCCTTCCTGCCCACACCGTGGTATGGCCGTCTATTTTCTTTGCTTCTGGATGAGCTCAGACAATCCTTTGGGACAGCTAGGGATAAATTGTGACTTGCTCCAAATAACCTGTAGACAGAGGCATGTCCAGGGAGTATTTTAGTCCCTGACACATGAGCCCTGCCTAGAATGGAAGGCCTGATTCACTCAGGGTATCTCTCTGGAGGCCAGCACCTTTCAGGAGAGCTCCAAGTATCAGTCCAAATGAGGACACAAGCACACCAAGCTCCAAGCATGGTATTGCTGGTGGTGGGTAGGTCACACCTCCGATCTCTGACAGCCTCCCAGGGACCTGGAAAGGCAGCAGCTGGCAGGGGATATTGGTGGTGTAGTCCTTGAGTTCCTGAAGTGTTGCTGACAGGTCTATTGCTTGAAGCAGTAGTCTGAGGGGAAGGGAAACCCAGGTCAAACAAGCTTAAGGGGCCTTTTAATGAGTGTTTTGACTTGAAGGCATTTTGTTGCTGTTATCTGTCAGGGTGCCCCTGCCCTTCCCAGCTAACTGAGACTTGGCATCTCAGGAGAGAGACACTTTTTTGGCTTCCCAGGAGGAACAACACATCTGGCAATGCGTGCAGAGCCCTGCTGTGAGACAGTGACCACCTCCTGCCTCCAGATGCCTTTTCCAGAAAGCCATTTAGAGCCCCAGGCTGTTACTTGGATAACTCTCTTCCCTGATTCATTGGCAATGTGCAGCCTCTCCCGTAATATCCCAAATCTGCCTGTGCTAAAGGCTGAGAAGGAGAGGCAGTATCTTTTAATAACTATGTGATGCAGTTGGAAAAAAACTTCTGGACATGCAATTCTCTGGTGGCCTGGGTTAATGGAAACACTCCAGGGGAGAGATGCAACTGGGCCCTGAGGGAGAGGGTGCTGCAAGCGCTTTTGGGTGAGGGGGGCAACTGCGTGTGTTTTTTTTATCAGCCTTTCCCCCAGCCTCACCCAAGCTCCCCTGACCCCACCTGGAGAAGGCAGCAGACCTGGAGATCAGTCCCACCACACTTCAGGTCTTGCAGGCTCGGTGAGCGGTGCTGTGTAAATAGCTGCTGGTGGCTGGGTTGTAGCCGTTGGACGTGGGCTCCACCCTGGAGATGAGGATCTTGCCATGTGCGCATGGCAAATTTGCTTTCTCGGTGACGCTGGTGGCCGTGCTGTGGCAGATCCCACAGGGCAGCCCTGCCGTGTGTGGCAGGCAGGTGCCTGTCTCTCCCTGCTCAGGGAGCTCTGCTGAAGGTGCCTTTGGTTTTCCAGCTCTTTACTATTGAAGCTACTCGGTCTTCTGCTTCCTGTTCCCGGTGGGTGTCAGGGACTTGGCTCTTACCTGGTGAACTGCTCCCTGTAAGTGCAGGGCTCTGGTAGCACCAGAGGGAGGGTTGTAGCTGCAAAGGGGATGTGTGCCAGGCAGATTTGGCAGCCTGGTTCATATCCTGTTCCTCCTGCTCCAGAGGTCTCCATCTTTGCGATTCCCCCCTTGGACCCCTGAGGTGGGAGCTGACCCATCAGGATAAGTGGAGTGGGGATGATGGAGGGGATAGATGTCTGTTTACTGACGTGTGCTGTAGCGTCCATATGTGTCCTCTCTCACTGGCTGCCACCTTGTAGACAGATACTGTGGGAGACTCACAAAGCAGAAGTTGCGACAGGCTTGGTTGCTGGAGGAGGGTTTTGCTGAGCAGTTGTGGTGCTGTACTTCTTCACTGGAATTGGTGGGTGTCTTTGGTGGGTAAACTTGCTGTTGTAAAGTTTTTCTTATTTCGAGTCATTGCTGGGATTGACGTTGCCTCCCGTGTTTCATATTGAGCTGTGCCGGGCCGACTTGCTGTGGCTAGAGGGGTGCAATGGGTGCAGTGGCAGGGCTGGTGCCCACCACACTGTGCACTTACTTCTCTGTTTAGGGTTTTAAAACAGGTGGGACAGACCAGAAAGGTGATTTTAGTAGGTTTTACCTGCTTTGAAGGTCCTGTTCTTCCTGCATCTCAGAGCAATGATGTGTGGATAGAGGGACTTTAAATCAAAACTCTGGACTCCTCTCTGTTTCCTTTGCCCCACTTATTGTGTGGCTCTGTGCTTCTGGTTTGGGCTTTCTCCCAATAAGGAGGTGATAATCCCTGTAGCCTCTTGGGAGAACTGCTCATCCATTCCAGCCTGCAGTTGTGGGGTGTGGGTGCCCAACTCCGTGGGAGCTGGAGGAAAGGGATGCACTGGCAAGATCCCAGCAGAGGAGGAGGATCTCCTCTTCCTCTGAGGAGGAGTGACATGTGCAGGCTCTCTGTAGGGCGAGTTGCGTGGTGGTTTTTGCCTGCCTTTCTCTCTCCTCTGCCTTTATCCCTTCTCTGTCCCTGTTGTGCATCTATCTGGATGGACTGTCTTGACTCTTCTCCTGGGCCTGCCCAGGGTATGTTGCAGGGGCTCAGGTTACTGGACATGGTAGTTAATCCCTTCATTCCCTCACAAGCTGAACACTTGCTGCTGCTATCATGTTTGGGAGGGGGCCAGGGAACTTGCAGCTCCTCATCCTGCTGAAGAGTCGGTTTGAGGACTCATACATGTTGCAATAGAGCACAGTGGCTGTGGCTTTGCCAGCACTTCTTGGGACACACGTACAATCCTCCTTGTGTGGGTGTGGAACGTGCTACAGGACAGTGCAGTGATCTGGGACTAGAAACATGCGGCACGCAGATATTCTCCCGTGGGCTGTCTGGGTAGCCTTGGGTGACAGTGAGCTGTGCTTTGTAACAGGCTGGAGGAGAGGGACAGGACCAAGGTGTTGGGTACTGCTGATTTATGACACTCTTGGCTGTGCAGGGGCCTGTCCCCAGAGCTCTCCTCTGCAGCAGCTCTTCACGTGACTGTCTTTTGGGTTTCAGGTGACTGCGAGCTCCAAAACCCTTGAGTACAGCTGGAATGTGCTATCTGCCCTTCAAGCTGAGAATCCCTGGTTAAAGGGTGGTCCTCATAGCTGCCACCAGGCCCAGGCCAGCTTCTGCAGCTGTTCCCAGGTACTCCTGCAACATTGGCAGCCTCCAAAGGTTAGTTATCTTGCTTGTTAAGTAGACGGTTTACACGTGCTCGCTCCCTTCCTGTCTTAGTGCTTCTGTACCCAAATTGTAAACTGGGGATAATTGCATGGCAGAAGGTCTTGGCTCTGTTGGTTTCTTGTCTACTGGGCACATGGATATTTGGGACCTGTGGGAAGGTTCTGGAGACAACACTGGCACTTGTAAGCCCCCGTGGCGCAGTCCTCTGGAGGGAAAGACCAGATTCCCCACATGAATCCTTGAAACAAAGTGTGGTCCCATCTCCATGGCTGATTCGGTTGAACTTCCCTTGGGCGTGCATGTCTGGATCCTTCTCCCCAAATGCTACTGTGGTCTCCTGCATGTTTCTAGTGTAGTGGGCAGTAGGTGACTAGCATCTGCACTGAGGAGCTGGAACAAGCTCCCTGGACCAGGGGAAATGGGAAGACCCCCTTCTGAAGGCTGGGAGCTTGTGCTGCCATTGTTGTGCCCTTGCAGCTTCTTTTCCCTCCGTCCCTTACACCAAGTGTTTCTGTGGGGCCACTGTTCTCAGTGGCCGCCTCTCTCTCCTCTACCCCTCATTAGTGCAGGGCTTGGCATGCCAGCAGGAGGGAGCCTCAGCGTGTCTGTGCCTTGATCGGATTTGTCAAGGCTCCTTCCCTTTTCTTCCTGTTCATTGAGGGCTGAAACAAAGCAAACAGAAGAGAGGAATTCCAAAGAATAGGAGCGAGGGAAGAGAGGGACGCTGGAGTGACAGGCTGCCCCTGCACACATGCACCCCCCCGCCTTGGTCTGGTGGGGCAGAGCTGGAGGCAGAGCATTTTGGGAGGTTAGGCATGCTGTCGGGCCATGACATGCTGCAGCCCAAGGAGCTTCTGTCCCCACAGCCTAGGTAGTTTCCCTGGTGAGGCTGTTCCCGCTGCATGCTGAAGTGCCAGCGGCGAGAAACGGAGGCTCGGGCTTGCTGCCTCCTCTCGGCACAGGCACGTGGGCCTGAATGCAGCTTGAGGGAAAGGGGCCATTATTTGCACTGCTTTGTTTGTCATGGGCTGCGGGAAAAGGTTTCTCTCTTTACCTGTGCCAGGAAAGATTCCCCTGCCAGGCAGCCCCGAACGAGCCCAGCGCAGAGCTGAGCATCCTGCCTGGGTGCCAGGGCAGCAAGGCACTGGTCCCTCCCCAGCGTGGAGCTGGGTAAGTGCTTGAACAAGGGCCTTCTGCGCAGACAGGTCTGGGAAGTGGAGACGAACACAGCCTGGCACTCATTTCCCAGGGGGCCGGGGACTCGGGAGGGGAGTTGTGGCTGGCCAGGCCAGGCTGCCACAGGTAAAGCTTCGCTCTGTGTGATGGAGCCCTTCGCTCCCTCCCCTGCCATCCCCAGGCCATGGCGCAGGTTCCTCTTCATCCTGCCCTCAGCCCTGCTATAGACTGGGTCAGGGCAGGCAACAGGATGCTCAGCAGCCCTGGCATAAAGCACTCGAGGTGAAATACATCCCTACCAATGACACCCTTTGCATTTAAGCCACAAGGAACAGCCTTTAAGCCACAGCCTCTGTTCCCTTTCCTTCTTCCTCCTTCTTCTCCCCCTTCTGGCAATCTCTGCACTCTGTGGTTTAATTAGAGAGCGGAGTAAAGTGCTTAGACTCCAAAATGTGCAGATTAGGGGGTTACTAATCCTCTTCCTCAACGGGTGCTCACATCCTGCCCAGTTTGTTATCAAGGTTCTGTCCCCAGAGTGGAAACTCAGCCAAACTCAAGACCTCTACCTCTCCTCTTGCTTGCTGCACAGTGGAGGAAGGGGAAGAGGGGACAGGAGAGCTGTGGGGAAGGAAGGGAGCTGTGGGCTTCCGAAATTCTCAAGGTGGGTTTATAGTCAGCATTGGCCGTCTTCTCTTCTTGTGCCCTGGCTGGTTTTGGTGCTCCAGGAGCAATTTTGGTGTTTTGGTTTCGTTTTTTTTTTTTTTAAGTGCTGTCTTCCTGTTTTGACAAAAAACCCCTTTCTGTCAGAGGAAGCAACTGCTTCCCTGGATGTGTGTGTGTGTGCACGCGCGCGTTTATACGCTGGGTGATTTCATCCAGGTTTTCTGCCTTCCCTGTGCGTACATGCCTCTCCCCGCATTCCCAACTGTCTCTCCCGCATTCTGGTTCCCAGCGTACGCCCCGGTGAGCTGTGCTGCAGCACTGCTGAAAGCGCAGGGCTCCCTGCTGCGAGCGGGAGGCTGGCGCCTGGCAGTGCTGCCTGAGGCCGGTCCTATCCTCATCTGTGGAGGCTGAGATCCCTTTATAGGACATATGCTGTCAGTGTGAAGGGGAAGGCGGAGTATATGCTGTTCCAGATGGAAGCACCAGCAGGGAAGAGGGAGTAGGGAGGACGGGTGTGGTGGGAAGGATAAGACTCTTCCTGGAGGTAGGAGGGGAACTTGACTCTGGTCACAGGATGGGCTGAGCTCTGTCCCACTCCTGGTGCAGGCTGGGCGCTTCACAGAGGTTGCTGTGGATTGCAGAAGACATGAGCTTTTGTCCTGAGCCACTCATCTGCTGCTTGGTTGAGTTGAGGTATGCTCTTTCTTCCCTGCCTTTGTCCTTTGGTGTGTGAGTTCAGGGTTTAGCTCAGCAGTGTGAGAAGCCCTGGGGATGGGAACACAAGGAGCAGCAGGAGGGGAGGAGTGCTGGGAATGGTCAGTAAGGAGTTTGGGTGTGGGGAGCATTCTCCTTTCCACTGCCTGGCTTTGGGAACTGCCTCCCCTCTGGGATCCACTTCCCCTCCTTTTTTGCCCCCATCAGTTGCTACCTCATTTCCAGTTTGCAAAAAGCCCCATATGCTTTGTTGCAGGTAAGTTTGCAGTCTCTTAGCCCAGCCAGCAGCTTGTCCTCCAGTGTTGTCAGAGCCTATTTGCAATGTGTAAGCCTCTCTGTAGCTCAGGTATCACTTCTGGTCTTACAAAATGCCCAGGGCACCCTGAGTGAGCGGCACTATTGCTGCTTGGGTTTTTTAGAGCCTGTCCTGAGCCCTCCTGGCTTGCTATTTATAGTGCAGTTGTTCCATTCCTCTGTGGACGAGCTCTGCTTTCAGCCTTGCTTGGGCACTGAGGGCACCAGTGCCAGGAATAGCTCTGGGCAAGGAAGACATGGGAGTGGCTGTTTGAGTACAGCTCCCAGTTTGGGCCAGTCCCTGGTGGAAGAGGCACCAGGCTGCATCCGTGAGCCCTGGCTCTTGGTGAGCATCTCTCGGTGACCATTGGCCTTCTCTGCAGCGCAGCTGGTTTTCACGCAGGGGGAGTGAAGGGGTTGCCTTGCCTTGTCAGGTGCCCCATGTGCGTGCCTGGCTCCCCTTGTGCTGCCGGGGCTGCTGGAAGCAGAGTTTGGCACTGTGAGAGACGGCATCCAGAAGAATTGCACCAGTGCTGGGTACCAGCAGGACGAGTGAGGGACCTCGGTCCCTCGGTGTGATGTGCTTGTGCTGTGGAGGGCAGTTTGTGCAGGAAGCCCTGCCCCTTGCATGTCCTTCAAGCGGTGGCTGTGACCTCTTGGTTGTGTATCTTGAACTGCTGCCCACTAGGGCGGGTGGATGCCCTTTCAGTGGGCACCTGCCATCCCTCGCACAGGGCCCTGCTCTCCTTTCCCCGGGTGAGTGCTTCTTGGCCCCGAGGGAGCTCAAGCTGAGGTCTGAGAGGAGCCTACAGCGCAGAAAACACCAACACCCACCTTACCGCTGCTGCTTAGGCAGAGCTGCTCCAGCCCTCTGGCTCGTGATGCTCGCAGCTTGTCTGGAGAGCAGAGCTGAACAAATAATTAATTGCTTGATTTAGTGCCCAAAATGAAAAGCTGGAGGGGAAAAATACCCAACACAGCCAAGTTTGAGAGACCCTTTATCTTTTCTTTTAAATGTAACGCAGCTCAATTTCAAGCAAAACAATGCAAAACGAGACTTTTTGCTTGGAAAACAAAGCGTTTTGTTCATGTCCAAAACTTGCCATGAAGTAGCAGATAGCTCTGAGCTGCCTGGAAACTGCAGTTTTCAATCAATAACTATTCAGCCGAAAACACTTGCCCGGCTCTGCGGGTGACAACGCCTGGCGGGCACCTGGGGGCCTGGCCATGCCCCTGGCACCTTCCCAAAGGTGGTCGGGAGGATGGTGTCATGCCTCTTGTGGACTTCTCCAAGCAGAGTGCCAGTCCAGGGTTATTGGAGTCCCTTTGCCTCCTTTTTTTCTTGCTGTAATTAACCTAATTAATTTTGCATGAAATGGTGCAGGCTCCACAAGCATGTGTAGGGGTTAGGTCTGGTTAGATGTGCTGGGATATGGTCTCCCTCGTTCCACTGGGGAGCAGCTCCTGGTGCTGGTTTTTCAAGAGCGTTCGAGGGGAGCAGGGAGATTTGGGGGGGGGGGGGGGGGAAAGCGGAAATCTGTCAGTCCTTACCTGTGGGCGCTGCTAGCTGGAAACTTAAGACAAAACTGGTTCACAGGGTGAAATTCCCACCCTTTTGCTGCGCAGGGCATGACGCTTGCCGTGTGCTCCAGCTGCGCTGATGGCAGAGCTGGAGCTGGCAGAGGGGCTTGCTGCAGACTGGCTTGGATAGAAGCGGGAGCTGCTGGCTGCTGACCCTGCTGTTGCCTCTCAGCTCTGACCCCAGGAACTGCCGTCTGTCGCAAGCCCGCGGCAGTGGAAGCGTCAGGAAATGGCAGGGGTGAACAGGTATTGATGCCCGGAGCACATCCGGAGGCCGGGACACGGTGAACCTAATGGATTCAGAGCTAGCCATTAGCTGCAGCGTAGACGTCAGCAAAAATGTAGATATTAGAAACCTAACCCCGGCAGAGGGAAGGGAGCTGGGCATCAGCCCAAATGCTGCTCCTCTTCTGTTTCAAGAGGCAGGCAGGGTCCTCCTGCCCCTTGTAGTGCTCCCAGACAGTGCCCAGGCTTGGTCCCTCCTGTGCCTGGCTGTGCTGGCCAGGGGTGAGGGGGAAAGAGATTTGATCCAGGACTCTGTAGCCTCTCTGTTTGTGTCAGAGCAGCTGTCCTCAGTCAGGTTTGTGCTCTATCAGGCTCAGAAAAAGGCCAGTCACGGGCAATACTTCTTCACCTGCCGAGTATCCACCTGGCATCAAACAACTTGTAGTCCAGGGAGGTAAAGCTGGAAGCAGTGTGTTGAACAGGTATCTCCTCTGTGAGCTTGTTAGGGGTCTCAGCAGCACACAGCAGGTTTTCACGTGCGTAAGAGACAGAGGACACCTTCAAGTGCCGGGTTGGAGCGGGGCTGGTGTACCTCAGCAGACTGTGCAGAAGCAGGGACTCAGTAGGAAAACCATGACAAGCATGGACATGTGGGGTACTCCCTCACCCTGAGCACAGAGCTGGCTGAGCGCTGGGGGAAGGTGATCTGCTCTAGAGCCACACTTGGGGGTTGGACAGCCCTTGGGTGAGGGGCTTCCTGCTGGGAGAGAGTGACTTGATGCCTCCCTGAGAGGTGATCCTGCCTTCTAGTCTGGGGTGAGACCCAGCTGGTGGTGTTGGCTTTCCTGGACAGTGTGTCCACTGTGCTGCAGCTCTGCCCAGGCACAAGCTTTCAGGGTCTACCCTGCTGGTCCCTGCTGCAGTGAGGGGCAAATACAGCATGTGCAGAGGAGTGCAAGCCAGCACCCTGCCTTCTGCTGCCCTGGTGTCGCCGCAGATGTGTTTGAAGGCTATTGCCAGCTGGATCCTTCCAGCTTCTTCTTGGGTCTAACAGGAGTGAGAGCACTTTGGGACCACTGTTGCTAGCTGGGTGGCCCCCTCTTTGCCTCTCGCCTGAGAGTTGTGGCAAAACGCAGCTGCCCAACTTGCAAGCGTTGCAGGATGTCTGGTGGACTTAATTCCTCCTACGCAACGCTCGCACCCTCTGCTGTGGCACCGGGCTCCCCACGCCTGCCCTGCACAGCTGAATCCCGTACTGGGTCGCGGGCAGGGAGACTGGCTGCCGTGCCGTTCGGCAAAAGCCGCTTGTATCTAGCAGGGCCTCATGATTGGAGTCCCTGCCAAGAGGAGCTGCTCCCTGATGCATTCCTGGGGTTTCAGACATGGAGAGGTAAGCATCGAGGCGTGTTCCTGTGTCAGACCCAGCCTGAACTTGCTTGTTTCCTCTGGAAACAAGGGAACAGTCTGGTGATGGAAGTCCTTGCTTTAGCCAAAGCTGTGAGCTTCAACTAACACCCTTCAGAGACTGTTAGCTCCTCTTCCCCAAGTGCTATGCTTCTGTCAGAAAAGAGGAGATGGCTTTTCAGTGTGACCTTTGCGGAATAAAAAGCTGAACTCTTTAGAGCAGCAGAATTTTGTGTGGTGATTATCTTATGGGCTTGAGCAAAACTTGATGCACAAGAATGAGCCATAACAGAGGCGCAGCTGACTGCTGACTCAGAAAGCTCTTCACCTTTCTGGGATTTTCTCTGCAGCTTGGTGGTGTTGGGGGCAGTGGGGAGATGGGGACACTTTCTCTTTTTACAGCTCATGTTCTGGTATCTGACTCTGTGGCTGCTGCTTGATCCCATCTCTAGAATATGGTGTATGTTTTGCCACAGGTTGCTCTTCCCAGGGAAATACAAAGGTGAAATGCTCACTTAAGTTTTGCTTATCATAAGACTGGGGAGGGAGGGACAGCGTGGTAATCCGGAGCATGGGGTTTTAATCCTGCTCTCCTGGCCAAATTCCATTCCGCCTCTGTAAATTCCTGCAGCTGCCCCGCTCTGCGCTGCCTGTGTGGTAGCCGCTGGCCGGTACAGCCCCCCTCAAAGTGGCAGCGTTTCAGCCAAGGGGGGGGGCGGGGGGGCGGCAGGGAGATGACCCCGCATCGCAAGGCACTTTGTCAGGTGGGTGCTGCGCTACGTGCTTTAAAGGTGACCTGCTGAATGGGGAACCCGCCTGTCCCCTCCCACCTCTTTGTAAGGGCAAAAGAAAGCGTCCCCAGTTGCCGCTCTTTCAAAGCATGGTGCCTTTCCTCCCTTCCCAGTCTTGCTGCGCAGCTCTCCCCGTGGCTGTCGGGCCCTTTCTCCCTTTCTCACCCCCTGCGATCCCGGGAAGCTGCCGTGTTGTGCTCCTGCTGAGGCAGTCTGCGCAGGTCAGATAAACTGTTGCCGCTCTGCTCTCCCGGCTCCAAAAAATGAGACCCGCCAGAAGGACTTGCGGTTTCTGTCACCTACAGCTTGGTAAGACAACAGGCAGTGCAGCAGTGAAATCCCTCTCCTGGCTGCCCTGAGGCTCTGTACCGGGAACAGCCGGGCCACCTCCTCACTGGGGGGACAAAAGCAGGGGGGCAGAAGCCTAGGGCTGGCCCTGTGCCCCTCGGGGCTGCTGTCCTGTGACCTGCAGACAGTCTTGCTGTGCCGCAGCATCCCCTCTGCAGGTGCACATTAGCTCTAGGAGAGACAACAGACCAAGACACCCACCCTGCCCTGGGCCCTGCTGCCAGCTGCGGTGCTGTGGGAAAAAGAGGGCTGCCCCCCCCCCCCCCCCCCGGTGTTTGTGGGGCTGGGGGAAACGTGCTGGTGCGATGGGAGCCACGAGCCAGCTCTCCCTAAACATTAACTGCTCACCTGATAGTCACCCGGCCAGGGAGAGCGAAGGCCAGTCGTGCTGAGACGCGCTCCTACAAAAAGAGGTGATCTTGGAGCGGAATGTCAGCATGTGCGTGGCTCCGGAGGGGGGGGGGTTATGGGGCAAAGAAAGTGGGTGCACCATCCTGGGAGCAAAGGCTGCTTGTGCATGGATGGGTGGCCGGTGGGCAACCAGCCTTGGGCTTCTGCCCGTGCCTCAGAGGTTGTTGTGATCGCATACTCAGTGTTTGCGCAGCTGCCCAGCTCCGCTGGCTCAACATTCCCCGTGCTCCGGCTATTGCCCTGTTGTCACTGGCGGCAGGGGTGCCCAGGCTTGGGGTCCTGCCTCCCTCTTCCCCGCTGTCTGCCATCAGCCTCTGCCAGAGAGAGAGGGGACCTGGGCGCCTCTTTCTGTCCTGTTCGCCACGTCCCCGATCGCTGCCGAAGCAGGAGCTGCCCTGCTCCCGGGGAGAGCGTGGGGGAGGGAGGATAACCTGCTGCGAACAGCACTTCTGCCCCGCACCCTCGCGCTGGGGTCGGAAACCGGCCGTATTGGGAAACCTCTCATCTTACTGCTGGCTGCGCTCGTCTGGCGCGAGCAAGGAGACTGAGAAGGGAGGGTGGAGAGGCCGAGCGCCATGGCTGCAGGGACAGGCAGAGCTGGGACGCTTGTGTGCCCGTGCCACCACTGCTTGTGCCCCTTGCCTGGGAGCCACTTCCAGCCTTGTCCCTCCACTTGCTGTGCCTTTAGCGTTTCACTGAGGAGGTGAAGCTGTGTAGCTGTTCTTCCTGCTTGCCATCTCCCCCCCACTGCCATAAACATCCTAAAATGCCTGTCTCGCCTGTGTCCCCCCTCCCTGCCCCCAGCAGCCTCCCTGCTCCTGCCCCAGCTGGTGAGGGCCTGGCTGGATCTCGCTTGCGGGACCGAGCGAGATAGGGAGGCTGGGAAAAGCATGCAGAGAGGTGGTGGTGGTCAGCTGGATCAGGAGGTGGTTTCCTCCCCCGGAGCAACGGTGTTGGCAGGAGGCTGCCGGAGGTCTGGGCGTCATCCCAGGAGCATGGGTAAGCCCCGCGCGGCCGCTGCCTCCCATGCCTCAGCGGGAGCACTTGTTAGGTGATGGATACCAGCAGGCAGACACAGGACAGTCCCGGGGGTGAGCTCCATGTGCCAGGCGGGGGATCAAAGGGAGGGCTCCTGCTGTGGGGACCCTCTGGCTCGGAGGACGACCAGGAGCAGGCTGCGAGTGTCCTCTCCCTGCCGGGGCTGGACTGGGCAGAAAGGTGCTGTTGGGGAGCAACCGCTTGTTGTAATGGGGCTCTGCAAGGGCAAGCAGGAGCTGCCTGAGCGGGAGGTAAATGCGTCTCCTGGGGCAGTGATTTCGGCGCTGCCTGGGTGGAGAGCCAGCCTGCCCCGGGCCCCGGTGGCTGCCGCCTTCGCAGGCGTTGCTCTCTGCCTTTGCCAGGCAGGCTGGGGCTTGCTGCCGCCGCTCGCCCTTGGGTTACAGGGTGGGGGGCAATTTACCTTTCATCTAAATTGCTATGCAGGCAGTTTGCATCCTAATCCCTCCTCCTCCGCCTGCTGCAGGGTGGCAGCCCCCTCCCACCGCACCCTGCCTTCTCCGAGCATCCTCCAGCGGCATCCCACCAAGGCCAAGGAGAGCAGGGGGCTCCTCCTTCCCCTCCGGCCCCGGGCAGGAGCCTGCAGCCTCTCCCCAGCCTTGGGGCCAGGCGTGTTGGGGAGGGGAGAGCTGCAGGTAGAGCCCGTCTCCATCTCCGCATAGTTAGCATTCCCAGCCCGGGCCTCCCGCTCCTCCTTGCTGCCATCCTGCTCGCTCCCGGCACGCTGGGCAGCTCTGGGGGACGCTGTGCTCTTGGAGGAGCCCCCACTCTCCGGGGCTGGAGCGAGCCTGGGCAATGGGGGTGTATGTGGGGGACAACTCTTCTTTCCTTTTCAAACCTACAGCCACATTCGCACCCTGTGCAGGTGAGGGGCTGTAGTGCTCAGACGGCAGCTGACATTGCTCCGCTCTGGGTAGCGAGGACTGCACCCCATCCTTGCCCTGTTTGCGCCCCGGGCTGGCCGTGCAGCCCCCCTCTGCCAGCCAAGAGGAGATGGAGTGGGGCTCTGCCGCCTTCCACAGCACCCCCCCAAGCATCTCTCCGTGTGGACAAAGCCTCCCTGCACCTGCCTCGGGAAAGAAGGAAGAGGCAGGTGCTGGATAGGGGGGCAATGCTTCCCAATGCTTCCCTTATCTCAGCAGGGGGTGAGGGGGGGTAGGGGGTGGTATTTGAGGCCTGAGAGTGGGAACAGGGGGTTTGGAAGGAGGGCGGATTCCTTCCGACTTACTTTGGGCAACTCCGTGCCCCCGGCGCTGGGGGCTCTTGAGTAGAAAGCGAATTTAATCTCTTGTTTTGTTTGTTCTTTCTTCCTCCGAAAGGGGGGCCAGCGCGGGGCGTGCGGGGGGGAGCCTGGGTTTGAGAGCGGGGAGGAGAGGGGGGGAAGTGTCAGATCTGAAAGGGAGGAGTAAAAGGAGGACGGGGATCGGCAGACCCGGGAGGGAGCAGCGGCAGTGGGCTGCCAGACAGACCGACGGGCAGGAGGAGAAGGGGAAAAGGCAGGTAAGGAAATTGCCTCCTGGGGGGGGGGGGGGGGGCAGGTGAGTGGCCAGGTGAGGAGGGGGAGAAGGGATTGCGGGGGGGTGAGGGGGAGGGATGGATGGAGCCCTTGGGTGCCTCTGGGAGGGTTTTTTCCCACTGGCCTGCTGGTGGTCCCATCCTGTCCCCCCACATTGCCGTCCCGGTAGCGTGCTCGCATGCAGGCTGGGGACGGAGAGTGGTGAAGCCCCCCCCACCCAGCGGGGCCATGGGGGTGAGCGGTAGCAGGAGGGGTGCTGCTCTGTGCCCCCACCTTCTCTCTCCTTTGTTGGTGCTAAAGTCCCTTTCTGTCCCTCCCTCAGCTTCCCAGGCTGCTCGGTGCTGCCTGACCTCCCTCCTCTTGCCTCACCCCTGCCTCTCCAGCGGCGAGCTCCACACAAAGTTTTGGGGGACGCCCAGGGCAGGCAGGAGGGGTGGAGATAGCCTTGTGGGAGGGAGACGGGCTGGCAGCAGTGGGCAGAGACCTTGCCAGGTCCAGCACGGCTCACGGCTATGGCAGGGAGAAGGGGCTCCTGGGCCTGGTGTGCTCCCTGCGCCAGCTCCCTCTTCCCTGCCATTCCCGTGCTTGGCCCGCTCTATAGAGCAGAAAAGCAGGGCGATGCGGGGCCCCAGTTGCGGTGAGCTGTGGTGCCGGCAGGACCCCTTTTCTTGGCAGAAAAGGGGGTGCAGCCCTCAGGTGCGGTGCCTGCTGCCACAGGGGGGCTTCACCTGCATCCCCCACCTGGTTCGGGTGGCCATGTTCCCTTGGGCTGGCCTTGCCTGAGCTCGGGCAGAGCCTGAGCCTGTTCCTGCATATCCCTCACTCCTGGCGAGCTTTCCATCCAGCCTCAGCAGGCAATTCCTGCGGCGGGCAGGCGTCTGCACCGTGGCCCCGGGGGGCTGCTCGGGGTGGCGTCCTCCCAGGCTGCCTGTTTCAGCCCCTCCAAGCGAGGGCTGGTGGCCCCATGGGCATCTGCACATCAATGGTCTCCGGTCGGGGTGGGTGCAGGGGGGAGCAGACCCTAATCCGGCCCATTCATCCCCACGGCAGCTTTTGTTGAGCCTCCAGATGTTGCGCCAAAGGACTGGGGCTCAGTCTGGCTGCAGCGGGCAGGGGTGCGGAGCGAGGCCAGCCTGCCAGGGGGAGGTTGGTGTTCCCACTGCTTTGTGGGGTCTTTGCCTGCCCCGGACACATGGCTCTTTGGGGTCTCGGCAGCAGGGCTGTCTGGGGACGCTGCTTTCTGTCCCCGTTTTGGGTCTGGGCACAGGAGCAAGGTGGGGAGTGTGGTGCTCTGCCCAAGAGTGGCACAAGACACGTGGCCGGAGCCACCACAGCGGGGTGAGGGGGTCCCTCGGCATGCCCTGTTGGGCCAGCAGTGCTGGGAAGTGAATTTCACCAAAGCGTTTGGGATTTTTCCACCAAACTGCGTGGGGGCAGGTAGTTGTGAGTGGAGGGGGAGGCGTTTGGCCCGCAGCAGACGTCGGTATGGGAGGCTGCGGGAGTTTCCCGGGAGCCGGCCGGTGGGAGGGCTGGGAAGGAGCCAGCGGGGCTCAGCGTGGGCTGTGCTCCCACCCAGCCTGGCTGTGTCCTTGGGGCGGCTTCTCAAGAGCAGTCCGGGCCCCTTGGGCCTGTGGAGGTGGTGGGGGAGGGACCTGCGCTCCATCTCAAGGGCAGGCTTCTTTAACCACCCCGTGACCGGCCACCCGGCTCGGGGAGGACCTCTCCAGCACAGCCTCTCTCCTCCCCTGGGAGCCCTTCGTTCTTTCTCCTTGCCTGCAGGATGGCAAGGAGCAAGGAACAGAGTTGGAGTGAAATCACTTGGAGGACTCCTTCCTCCATCCCATGTTTGAGGTTCCCCTGAGAGCCGTGCAGCCACAGCAGGGTGGTGGAGCAGGTGCTGGGGGAGGTGGTGGGGGGGGGGGGGGCAGATGCCCCAGCATGGGCAGGAGGGTGCCCACTGGGAGAGGCTGTCACTGGAGGGGTGAAGGGTGTCTGTCTCGCTGCTGCGCTTGCCCAGGTGGTGTCCTGGAGGGCGCAGGAGACGGGGGAAACCGTGCTGGAGGACCTCAAGGCACCTGATGTGGGCTGCTGGTGACACCACTCTCTCCTCTCCCCTACCCCTCACAGGCTCTAGGATGCTGGGGCCAGCCGGGCTTGGGCTGCCCACCTGATCCTCGCTGCTCCTGTCCCGCTGGCACACCATGTTGCGCTCCTGGCGCGTGAAGCTGAAGCTGTTGCTCGCCACGGTGACCTTGGCCATCCTCCTCTCCTGGCTCTACCTCTTTGTGGGTAGCCTCGAATGTGAGTAGGTCTTCTTCCTCGTATCCAGGGACAGTCCTCAGCAGAGGGTGGGCAAGGGAGGCCAAGGCCTTGGGATGGTAGCTCTGCGGCCATGTGAGTTGCTGCAGGCGTACCTGAGCTCTGCATTTCCAGGGGCATCCCTGGGGATCAGGGGAGCAGAGCTGTGACGTTGGCTGGGCACATGTGGGGTGTGCTGGGACTTCTCAGCTGGGGTTCTGCCCCACCATCGATACGCGGTCCCTCCCAGCCGAGCTCTGCCTTGCCATGCCCATTGTGTGTCCCATGTCTCCTCCACAGACGGCCGCTTCCTCCTGCTGCCGCCCTGCCTGGGCGAGCAGCCGAGCCGGGACATGGAGCGGGAGGCGCTGGCCTCGCGGGTGCGCAGGGTGGAGGAGGAGAACCAGCAGCTCCGGCTGCAGCTCGGCCAGGCACAGGCGGAGGGCAGCGACGGCAGCCTGCAGTGGGGGGTCTCCACCGAGGATGGGGACCCCCCTGGGGGCGAGAGGAACAACCGCACAGCGTGCCCCAAGCAGCGTACGGTGCACAAGTGCGAGGTGGGTGATGGCACCGGCACGGTGGCATGGGTGGGTGGGGGATGTTGGATGGGAGGCTGGGACCCTGGCTGAGCATGGATATGTGTGCAGCCTGCCTGGCACTGCTCACCCCATGCTCTGGCCATGGTGGGACCTCATCCTGCCTCTCCATGATGCTCAACAGGCCACAGCTGGTGGGTGAGGGTGTCTTGCTTCTCTGGAGTGGGAGGCCAGACAGCAGGAGTGGTAACCAAACTCCTGGTGCCCGCTTCTCAGCTGAGGGACTCCCCATCTCTCTCTGGGGCTCCTTCCCCATGGGAAGGTCTGGGTTGTGGAGTCTCTCCCCATAGCAGGGCTGCAGGGAGGAGCCGACAGGCCCCTGCGCAAGGAGGGGGTGTCGAGTCTCAAAAAGGCACCGTTTATCTCTGGGCAGCTCCTGCACGTTGCGATTGTGTGCGCCGGGCACAACGCGAGCCGGGATGTGGTCACCCTGGTGAAATCCATCCTCTTCCACAGGTAATGGGGGGTGCTGTGCCGGAAGCCTGCTGGTTTGGGGTTCCCAGATGAGCTGCTGCAGGGAGGGCAGTGCTGTGGGCGGGGGGCTCTAGGACCTCTTTCTACCCCCTGTTCCACTGCTTAGAGGGCCAGAGGGGTATTTGTTTTCCCCAGATGGCTGGATCTCCATCTGTTCCCTCAGCTGATGTCTGTCCCTTGTCAGGAGTGGGAGGGATGGGGACTGTGCCTTCTTCCTCCTGCTGTGGTGCTGAGTGCTGCTGTGCTTGCCTTTGGCAGGAAAAACCCCCTCCACTTCCACTTCATCACAGACTCGGTGGCCCACCAGATCCTCCAGACGCTCTTCCAGTCCTGGATGGTGCCCTCCGTCCATGTCAGCTTCTACAACGCCGATGACTTGAAGGCAGGCACTTGCCCCAGTCCTTTGCCCTGTCCCTCCAGTGCTCGGAGGGCTGAGTGGGAGCAGCAGAGAGGGGCAAGCAGGAGGGCGTTTATTATCTCTTTTCATGCTGGTCCCTTGCTCATCTGCTCCTCTTTCTGGACTTGTTGCTGGTCCAGCTGAGAAGGGGGGGCCTGGGCTAGTGCTGGAGCGGTGGGGAGGTCCCTTGGTGTAACACAGCCTCTGCAGTGGAGCTGGGTCCCCCACCGAGCACTGAAATGCTGGGGTTCAGGTGTGGGTTGTTCTGGTGGCCAGAAGAAGAGCCAGGCCAGGGTGAGAGCGAAGGAGAAGGAGATACCAGCAAGCGCCTGAAGGGCCTGGGGAGAGAGGTGTGTGGCTGCCGGTGGTGCATCTGGAGAAGATGCTCCAGGCTCGGCTGGCTCCACAGCTCTGTTGGGGGGGCTGGTGCTGGGCTCGGGCAGCAGCTGTGCCCCTCCATTAGCTTCCTCTGCACAGAGTGTCAGGCACACATGGCTGTCCTGCCTGGGCAAGGGAAGGGCATGGCTGTGCCCAGCCCTGAGGCCGTGTCACCTTGCAGCCAGAGGTGTCGTGGATCCCCAACAAGCACTACTCCGGCATCTATGGGCTGATGAAGCTGACGCTTACCAAGGCACTGCCCTCCAACCTCTCCAAGGTCATTGTCTTGGACACCGACATCACCTTCGCCACTGACATCGCTGAGCTCTGGGCTGTCTTCGGGAAGTTCTCTGGTGAGGGCAGGGTGCCCCTGGGACCCGCTTGGGGCCCTGGCAGGGTCCTGGGTGGTGGGTTCAGGGTGGCAGTCCCCATCTGTCCGGGGGGTGCACTGGGTTTGCTTGGGCCCTCTGAGCCTACAGCAAGATGGGCTGCATTCACGTCCCTCTCTTTCCTCAGACAAGCAGGTGATTGGGCTGGTGGAGAACCAAAGCGACTGGTATTTGGGCAACCTCTGGAAAAACCACAAACCTTGGCCGGCTCTGGGACGTGGCTTCAACACGGGTGAGTGTGGGCTGCCAGCGTGGGCTCCGCAGCCTGGTGGTGCATCCAGTGGCGGCGGTACTTGGCACGGGGGGGCTGGGGATGGCTGAGGTGAGGCAGGAGAGTCTGGTGGGCACGAGGGGGCTGCTACAGCATCCTGGGGTCGTGTGGGTGGGCACAGAGGAGCGGCATGTCCCAGGGGCTGAAGGCATGCAGGCTGCTGCGCTCCAGCTCTGTAACGGGTGGGTGCTCCCTCGGTGACCCGGTGCCCTCCTTCCTGGCACCCAGGGGTGATCCTGCTCCTGCTGGACCGCCTGCGTCGCCTGGGCTGGGAGCAGATGTGGCGGCTGACGGCAGAGCGGGAGCTCATGAGCATGCTTTCCACCTCGCTGGCCGATCAGGTAACGGTCCCTCCTCCGGGCTGGTTGGCCCTGCTGAGTTCCCGTAGCACTGCTGGTGCAGGGAGGGCCATGCTGTCTTCCTCGTCCACCTGTGCGCTCGCCTTTCTCTCTTCTAGGACATCTTTAATGCGGTGATCAAGCAGAACCCGGCCCTGGTGTACCGGCTCCCCTGTTTCTGGAACGTGCAGCTTTCGGATCACACCCGCTCGGAGCAGTGCTACACCGAGGTCTCAGATCTCAAGGTGGGTGAGTTTGCTGCCTTTGAGACTGGGGAGGGCCTGAAGGACAGTGTGTGCGCTGAAGGTCTGGGGGAATCAGCATGGGATCTGGGGGCTTGGGGAGTGCTGGATGCTGCTGTCTTCCTCTCCATGGTGTGACACACGACTGCTCTCAGGTGATCCACTGGAACTCGCCCAAGAAGCTGCGGGTGAAGAACAAGCACGTGGAGTTCTTCCGCAACCTCTACCTGACCTTCCTAGAGTACGATGGAAACCTGCTGCGCAGGGAGCTCTTTGGCTGTGCCAGTCTACCCAGCCCGCCCAGCAACCAGGTGAGAGCGATTGTGACTCTGCCCCTGACCCCAGAGCGTGGGGTGGGCAGAGACCCCACGCTGCCACCCCAGCTCACCCTGGGGCTGCTGCTCTCCCTCACCTTTACGGGATTGCAGCTGCAGCAGGCGCTGGAGGAGTTGGACGAGGACGATCCCTGCTACGATTTCCGCCGGCAGCACCTCACGCAGCACCGCGTCCACCTGTTCTTCCTGCAGTACGAGTTCCTGGCCCTTCCCAACCCCACCGATGTCACCCTCGTGGCCCAGCTCTCCATGGACAGGTACTTGCCGGTGGGACTGGTGGGAGGTCAGGTCCCCTGCCTCCACTCCCTCTGGGGTGACTCCACAGTTCGGGAGCTGTGAGGGATCTCTAACGTGGGTTCCTCATCCTCACACCAGTGAGGAGCAACACCCTGAGCTGGGAACAGCAGTTCTTCCTGGTTCCCCATGAACTGGGCTCAGCTGGCACAAGGCTTACTGACGGGCACCCGGTTCTGAGTTTGGCCAGGCTGTCACAGGGCAGGGCTCTCTGTCACACACTGCCCTCTGCTTCGCAGGTTACAGATGTTGGAGGCCATCTGCAAACACTGGGCAGGTCCCATCAGCCTGGCGCTGTACATGTCGGATGCGGAGGCCCAGCAGTTCCTGCGCTACGCCCAGGCCTCGGAGGTGCTGAGTGCCCGTCGCAATGTCGCCTACCACATCGTCTACAAGGAAGGGCAGTTCTACCCCATCAACCTCCTGCGCAACGTGGCCTTGGCCAACACGCAGACGCCATACGTCTTCCTGACGGACATTGACTTCCTGCCTATGTATGGCCTCTATGATTACCTCAGGTAAGGCTTTCTCCAGCTGGCTCTTGCCCAGCCTACCAGGCTCCCCAGGCACCTGGGTTTGCAGGAAACGCCCTGGGCAGCAGTTCTCGACATGCAGAAGCTGTTTCCTTTGTGTTCAGCATTGGGATCCTGCCCTTGCTTTTGTCAAGCCGCCAGCAGATGAGGAAGTAGCTGTGGCTGTGAGGGGTGCCCCATTCCTCCTGCCCCTGCATGGCACCACTACAAAGTGTCCAAACTCATTAGTACTCTTCTGGAGCCGTGGGCAGGCTGGAGGGGCTGAGGAAGGGGGCTGTGGCCACGGCTCACAGCCAGGGAGACCTCACCCTTGCTACCACCATAGGAACTCCATCCAGCAGCTGGAGCTGCCTCAGAGGAAGGCAGCTCTCATCGTGCCGGCATTTGAGACCCTACACTACCGCTTGACCTTCCCCAAATCCAAAGCAGAGCTGCTCTCCATGCTGGACATGGGCTCCCTCTACACCTTCAGGTAGGGACCAGAGCTGCCCCACCGTCCAACAGGCCTGTCACACCCAGCAGAAGCCTGTTTTGTACCCTTGTGCCTCGGGGCTGTGGGACAGCTGGCTTAGAGGACACCCTGTGTCCTCTGCCTGTCTCAGGGAGCTGCCAGTTTTCCCCAGTCTCATTTCCATCTCTCCCCACAGGTACCACGTGTGGCCAAAAGGCCATGCCCCAACTGACTATGCCAAGTGGCGGACGGCCACCGTGCCGTACCGCGTGGCGTGGCAGCCAGACTTCGAGCCTTACGTTGTAGTGAGGCGAGACTGCCCCAGGTATGACCAGAGGTTCGTGGGCTTCGGCTGGAACAAGGTGTCCCACATCATGGAGCTGGATGCGCAGGTGGGTGAGGGGCTGCTCCTGGCGCCATGGAGGTGCTGGGTGTTTGGGGGGGGAGGGGTTGGCCGGGTAGTGACGTGTTGGTACCACCAAACTGATGCTGACAGCCGGGGCTGCTGCTCTGCCCCCAGGAGTATGAGCTGCTGGTCCTGCCCAATGCCTTCATGATCCACATGCCCCATGCCCCCAGCTTCGACATCTCCAAGTTTCGCCTGAGCGCGGGGTACCGGGGCTGCCTCCAGACGCTGCGGGAGGAGTTCCACCAGGACCTGTCACGGCGGTATGGGGCTGCCGCGCTCAAATACCTCACTGCCGAGAGGACCCTGTGATGCCCGGGGACAGTGGGTGCGGGGTGCTAGCAGCACGCTGGAGAAGGGATGGCACAGGGCCCCCCTCCTGCCCCGGCCCACTGCTGCAGCCTGGCCTGAGGGAACCGAGCCGGCAGCACAGTGTCTCCAGTCCAGCCAGATGGGATGCCTGAAGCCAAGATGGAAGATGGCCAGCTGCAGGAACAGGCAGTGCCCGCAGGTCAAGCTGCTACGGCATGGCCAAGGCTTTTTTTTGGAGCAGCAGCCTTCCTGTGTTACAGGGGAACCTCCAGGGGCCAGGGGGACGGGTCTCCTCCCTCCCTTGTTTTAGCAGGTTTGGATTCTCAGCTTTTGCTAGCTCACCTCACCTTGAGGCCTGGCACCTTGAGAGGTTTGGGAGCTCTACCTTACTCTGCTCTGCCTCTGCTCTGCAGTCCCAGGTCCCAATCCTCCACACACCCCTCCAGGGCTTTGATGAGTGGGAGACGAGGCTGTAGAGCATCTTTTAGCATCCTTTGTGGAGCCAGGCTCAGAGAAAGCATCCTGACACCCTGGGAGGTGGGGCCAGGGGGTACCAGGAGCTGTGGAGACCTGGTTGAAGCCCAGACCGAGGCTGGCTGTTGACAGGACGAAATCCTGTTCCTCCCCATCGGTATGGATGCAAAGTCTCCAGCGGGGTTGGCCCAGTAGTGGTGTGGGAGTCACCCAGAGCAGGACATGCTGTCTGCTGTTCCCAGCTATGACCTCCCAGAATGGGCTTGTGCCTCCCAGCTGGAAGCAGCCGTGACAGTGACAGGCTGGCAGTGCCGCAGCAGGGCAGGGCTGCGAAGCACGCCTGGCAGCCATCGCCATGGGCAAAGCAGCATCTTCGTGGGCCAGCATGTGCTTGGAGAAATTCCTGGCAGGGGACCACCCGGCTCCTCCCCAGCTCTTGGCAGCGCAGATGTTGCCATCGACAGTCAGGGATGTGGTTGACACTGGATGAGACCATAGCTGAGCACTGTGGCGGGATCCCCGGGCCGGGAGCAGCTTGGCCTGGGCATTGTTCCACCACTATCACACACTGGAGCACAGAGGATGCATTGCTTTCCTCACGCTATTTAAATTATTTAATACTTTTCTTGTAAGAATTGAATGATTAGGGTGTCTTTGGGTTGGTTTTTTTTTTTTTTTTTCTTAATCCTTTCTTCCTCCTGGCTGATTTTGCTGGTGGCCCTGGAGGCTCTCCAGGCCACTTGCTGCTGCCGTCTCCACTGTTCTCTCCTTAGCATTACTCTGGGCTGCAAGAGCCAGCTCTGTGCAGGTGTGAGGATTTCCGTCCGTGGTGGGAGCAGCTGGGAGGAGCCATACAAAGCGCGGGGCAGGGAAAGGGCACAAGCGCCTCTTGCTTATTCTCTTTTTAATTTAATTTTTAAATTAAAGCTTTTTTATTCTTTTTCATGTCCTTGTTAGAACTGCCTGGTTATTATTTTTTTTTGCTGCCGCGAACATGCACGTGTTCCCTGGAGGGAAATGGGTGGGAAGAGAGCCATGCGGGGGTAGCCTGAGCCTCAGCTGGGGAAAAGCATCGCTGGGCTCGCTCCGCCTGTGGCGTTTGAAGCCTCTTCCCTTTCTGGCTGGCACAGTGGGAGGGTTGGGGAGCAAGGGAGCAACAGCAGGCAAAAGAAATGCCCATGTCGCCCAAGTGGCAGGCGCGGCGGTCCCCTGCCAGCTCTGAAACCGCTGGCGGTCATCGACTGCGGTGGGATGGAGCTCGCCGGGTCCCGGCGCTGCGGCGAGGCTGGCAGCCTGTGCAGCCAGCGCCCTTTCAATGGAGCCTGGGGCTTTGCAGCTTTGGCTTGTAGTCAGTTTAATCACACCCCAGTAGAAGAGATGTGGTTTCTTCTTCTGGCGGCGCTTCGCCTCGTCCCCGGGACCAGCGTGTGGAGCTGGCCACTGGGCTGTGACCTGCAGGACCTTCCCCTCGCCCACCAAGGACATCTCAGGCCATGACCGGGGAGGGTCTTCCCTGCTGAACAGCTTTGGCTTTTTAAGACTGTTGGGAATAAAAACTGGCTCTTAGGCCTTATGAGCTGCCAGCCTTGCAACTGCGGGGGGGGGGGGGGTGGGGGTGGTACGCCAGGAGCAAGTTCTTGAGGCTTTATTTGGGAAAGGGCTGGAAAGACACTGCTGAGCACTGTGCTGCCAGGCCCAGCTCCACCCAAGCAGTCCCCAGCAGACAGCTTTTGTTTTAATGCAGCCAAAGCTCGCCGACATCGCTCTGCTGCTGCGTTAGGTGACAACACAGGTTTAGATCAGATCTAGAGAGTAGACAGGCACAAACTGGAACACAGGAAATTCCATCTGAACATGAGGAAAAACTTCTTTACTGTGAAGGTGGCAGAGCACTGGAACAGGCTGCCCAGAGAGGCAGTGGAGTCTCCTCTGGAGATACTCAAAACCTGCCTGAATGCGTTCCTGCCCAACCTGCTGTAGGTGACCCTGGTCTGGCAGGGGGGTTGGACTAGATGATCCCCCAAGGTCCCTTCCAACCCTGACCATTCTGTGATAGCTCAGCCCGCTCTCTGCTAGACGGTGACGGGATGGAGCAGGCCTCTTCTCGGCATTTCTTTGATGGTTAGATGGCTACAGAAATGCAGGTTTTTTGGAAGGTGTTTCACTGTGCCTACAGCAGGAGGACTGTGTGCCATCATTTTCAGATCATCCTTCCCAGTTTAGCCAGTCCTTAGCCCAAAATGTGCCTACGAGAGTGTTCAGGTACCTGGAGTAAACCCAGCTCGGGTTTGGGCTCCGTGTGCCCTCTGCCGGGCAGCATTGGCTGGAGGCAACCACTCAGTTGGAGCCCCCCCCCCTCCCCCCCCGAGATTTTCTTAACCCAGCACAGCCCCTTTTAGAGCTAAAATTCATTTCTACTAACGTAGCAGCCTTCTCCCTGCCAAGAAAGCAAACCTCGAGCCAGAGCACACTGCAGCCATCGCTCGGAAACTCCTCCTGGGGCTGAGGGGACTTTCTGCAGGCACCACGCCGTCCCCTGTGCCTGTGGGACCCACTGTCCCCGCCTGGTACATACAGCTAAGGAGACAAGAGATTTTATTGTGTTTTATTTAGTAAAATGTTAAAATAAATAAATACAAATTGATCAGATGCTCTGTACCCCTTTCCCCCCCACCCCCCTTAATTTGCTAAAATCTAAGCACATTTGTACCAAAACTGAAACCACAAGGGACTTGAAGGCAGCAAAGAGACTGCGGATCACTATGAGCATCAGGCTAAAAAAAATAGAGATATTTAAAAAAACCCAAAACAGCTCACGAGTCGGTGTTCTCATGATGTGATTCTGTGACAACAGAGCAGTACTGGTCAGAAAGGGCATTTTACACCAGGGCCTACAAGGACGGGAGATTGGCGGGGAGAGGGGCAGCACCGGCTCACGGAGGGTAGAGCCATGGCTTCGCCCTGCGGAAACCCAGCCGGGAGAGAAGCTGCCACCATCCCCTCACAGTGCTGGGCCCGTGGCTGTGGGGGAGGCTGCGCTGCCACAACTGGGGGCTGTTCAGCCAAAAGCACCTGGTGAAAGTCGGGCAGGACCGGGGCTTGGACACGGCCCCCCCTTCAGCATCCGTTCCCGGTCCAGCCCCGAGCCAGGACTCCCATTTCACAGCTCGATCTGGGGTGAAAGGCCAGGGATGTGAGGGGACAGGGTGAAGCATGGTACGTAGGCAGGTGGTGGCATCGACAAGTCTGCTGAGATGGTGCCGGCACGATTGCAGGAACGTGAAGCTGTGACCGAGGCCTGAGTGTTTTCTCTACGCAGGCAGAGCTGCCTTCACAAGCTGCCCACCCTCAGCGGTGGACGACACAGTGGGTGTTTGCAGATTAGAGCCAGTCAGCCCCCAAAAGATGAAGTACCGCATGGGAAGCCACCCCACCACGGCGCCAGGCCCTCCCGGGCAAGCTGCAGCCCTGCACCACAAGCTCCACTGCTGTTAATGCTGCAGAGTTGCTTCCTTCCTCCACGGGAGCCAGAACAGGTTGGCAGTAGCCGTCTTCCTCCCGGTTACCTTGCTTAATCTTTGCTTAATGTCATTTGCAACAGCACCCCCCATCCTTTGTTTCTGGTGGGACTATGACGGGTGGTCAAGGCGCCTCTGCGTTGGAAGAAGGTGCATGGGGGGGCCCTGCAGCAGGAACTGGAGCGAAGCAGCCCGTGGGGCACTTACCCCCCCCTTAAGGAGGGTCTTGGCTGCCTGTCATGTATGGCATCAGGAATGACTCAGAGACAACACACCTTCTGGAAGGGAGAGCTGGCGGGTAAAGACGTTACTTCTGGCTCTAGAGTCAATCACTGTTTTGATGCCAGTGATAATTAAAGAAACATATGAGACTCTGATTAGAAATTACACATTAGCCCAGAACAAGCAGAAGCAGGCAGCCTCCTGCCGCACCCAGCGCCGAGCACGACTGTACCTCTTCTTTCAGCAGTGCCTGCTCCCAGTGCCCGCAGCCCATGGAAAACAGCTCTGGCAGTGCCCGGAGGGGAACAAGAGGCACAGCGGGATTCTTCCTTTCTTTTTTAAATAAGCGCTCTCCCCGGCTCTATTTTGGCATGCCCTGCCTGATAGATCTGCATCATGACCAAGGGGAGTCCCTGCCCTTGCTTTCATGGGCACAGCATCTTCCCAGCGCTCCTGCACTATCAACCCTCAGCGCTGGGGATCCAAAATCCAGGGTGGCTGCTGAACACAGCCCTGGGACCTCAGTGCTGGACCAGTGTAAGCCACTGCCTCCCATCCCACCTCAGCTACACCCCCACGGCCATTCTGGTTGCTCGCTAAGAAAAGTGCTTTCTTGACGCTCAGAAGCAACAATACTTCATTTCTTTTCCAATGACACAGATAAAAGAAGGCAGGTGAAAAAAGAGCAGGAATTGGTCGAGGTGTACATTTTCCAGTGTCAATTTAGGAAAAAGAAAAAAAAGATGCAAATTCCCCAGGTGGTGGGAAGTCTGCCGAGTGCCAGCAGACCGATACTGCTCACTGCTGGCTGCTGCTGCCTTTCTGTACCACCTCTCCAGTCAGGACAGACTGAGCCGAGCTTACAAGGCTTCCGAGTTCCCCAGGCGCTCCCGATAGTAAACATGCCCTGAAGTACTTCTTTCTAGATGTGGACTGGGCTGACACCTGCTTGGGTACTATGGAGTGAAGAAGAACAGACGCAGAGAGCTCACTACCCTGCATGCGCACCCGAGCCGGGATAGCCATTCTCCTAGGGGGGTGCCCCAGGGGCTGCTGCTTAGCGTAGCCTTGACACAAGCCCTCAGCACAGCTCTCCAGACTCAGCTCCTGAAGGGTTGCATGACACTTACCACATGCCCCTGTCTAGCTGCTCTGTTGAACTGCCTTTTTACACGTGTCCCTAAATAAACCAGATCCTGAGAAGACAGGGAGGTGTTACCGCACAGAGGGGTTTTGGCACAGAACTGCCAGACATGATGGCCCAGTGAACAGGAACCTTGCACCAAGAGACAGCTGAGAATTACCTGACTCACTGGTCCTGCCCAGCATCATCTCCTCTGCTCACTCAGGACCTCTGGAAGTTGACACTGGCTTCAACTAGGCTGATCATGACACTCGAGCTATGAAGGTGCGAACCACACTGGTGAGCTGAACCTTTGGTTAGTCCCAGGAATTTTTCTAACCAGGATTTTTTTAATTAATTCAGTCCAGATTAGAGCAGGCTGTGGCTGCCCCAAGGTCTGTTTCAGCTGCCTTGTCCCACATTGTAGCACAGAAGTCAAACAAGGCTCCGGTCAGGGTGGGATGACTCAGCAGCAGAAGCAGAGCTAGGGATGACTTGGCACCCACTTCCTTCCCCATCTGCAGCTGAGAAACTCTCTTCTCCCACCACACTTGGTCCTTTTGGAACACAGATCAACCCAAGTCAGAAATCGAGGTGGGATAAAAAGCCTTTCTGTTCTAGTCTTTCCATTGTACTTTCAAACCCTGTAACTGCAAGGATACTTGTCTCCTCACAATGGAGCCCTATTTCACTCCTGGACTTTTCATACCCTCACTTTCTCTCCTTCTCATCTCTTTCCATTTCTTCTCTCTGCTCTGCATTCCCCCCACATGGTCTTCCATTCTTTTGCTCCTCCTGCTTCCCTTCTTCCTTTCCCCCATCTCCAGGCCTGTACCCCTTCTCACTGCCCTTGCTTCTCAAGAGAGACTTCTGTCCTTTCCTTTGTCCCTGCTGCACCCAGCTCTGGCCCGACTGTTCTCATAGGACAGGCTCCAGAGCAGCACAGCAATTTTCACAGCACCAATGCTCTTGGCGAGCCCGTTTTCCATTCACTCCTCAGGTAGTTTAGTAATACTGACAGGGGATACAGACAGACCCTCACACAGGTAAGGTCTTGGTTTTCTGAAACAAGCCCACATATTAAATTAACCTCTAGGAGAGGTGTTTGTCTTTTCATGGGTCTATAATTACCAAGCTTACCAGTGCATGGTATAAATAATTTTCTTTATTGGCAAGTTTCAACTATGTGCTCAGCCTATACAAGACACAATGATGCAGAAAGTTCTTGTCCCAGATAAAAGATAAACACGGGGGAAATGGGAGCTAAAGGTAAAGGATAGAGAGAGTCATTTTTCAAGTATTACATTCCATTCTGTAGGCGTTACAAACAGGACTGAGGCTTAAAGAAGGATCTGAGTAAGACGGCAATAACCTGGAGACAAGATGTCTGCAGCTCTTGTGTTTTCCTGATCCCACCTGATTTTTAGGACAATCCCTGGTCCAGGTCTGACCACTGAAACCAAGGACCCAACAGCGTGTTGCTGCGAGGCTCGCCCGCGTGCCCTCAGAGACCAGTACCTAGCTGGCTGTTGGAAGGGTTCTTTGAAGACCTTTTGCCTCCTGAATGCCAGAAACTACAGAATCCACATAGTGCTTGGGAACGGCCTTTGCTGAGGTAGTTTGTTGGCCAGACAAGCCCAAGTGCCAAATGAATTAGCTGCATGACAAAACATCTTCCTCTTTCTCCAGGTTCCTGACTCTTCTGAAGAGTTTCTACACACCTGTCAGAAAACTCTCTGCAGTAACCCAGCAAGGCTGAACTTGCCCTGGATCTTCAGAATTTCAAAGGAGGACAAATGGAGGTGAAGAAGGGTCAAAACAGTTCTGAAAAGACACAGCAAATTCTGCCCAAAGGGGCACGGTCCATAAGGAAGTGTAATATCGGTATTCCAGTGGTTATCTGAGCAGCTCACTGAGAGAGGCCCTCAGTAAGAGAGTGAATTTTGGTCTGACATCTGAGTATGCTATTTTAAAAACACGTTTCATTAAAAAAACATGTATTCACCATTAGTGCTTCAGAAGCAAAGAGGGCAGGGTGCAACCCAGCTGAGGAAAACAAAGAAAGAAATATATGCACTGCAAATTCACAAATATTTTTCACTGTATCCACATGGGAAGGAAATTTCAGAGTTTACTCCCTGTATTGTAGGCTGCCACAGCCTGGTGGGACTAAGAGGGAGATTTCACCCTGGGTCCTGAACGCTGATCATGCTGCTTTTCAGGGCTGCCTCTGCAACAGTACAGGGAAGAAGATGATTTGAAGGCAAGGAGGTCACTATTAGGGTTCACATTTCTAGACAGCTGGAATACAGATCTGCTTTCTTAAACCTGGTCAGCTAGGAAGGATAAAATACAATAATGTTTTTTCTACCAACAACAAAACCAACAGATCTGCCCACAAAATTATCACCTCTTTAATTTCTAGGTTAGTGGCTTTCAATTCATATCCCCACTGACAGAAACTTGCTTGCAACAAAGAACAAAGTCCTTGTTTTGCTCATGCAAACCATTAGTTCCTCCTACCAACATGGTAACTCCTGGCTAATAATGTCTTTGAAGAACCATCCATGCTACTGACCCTGCCTGCCAATCATCCCCAGAAGTACTGCCTTTACTGTGTTTCCTACAGTGCTAAAACCACTGCTGGCTCTAAACGATGATAATGAGAATACTAATGAGAATACTAATTCTTCTAGCCAGGTCACATGCTAGCTTTCCAGCTCTGATCACAACCCACCTTTCCAGATCGTTAAAGAATAGATTGCAAGGAGAAGGGAAAAAACTACTTCTGCAATGCTTACTCTGTTTCTGAGCAAGGAAGCAGGGTGACTTCTTAAAGCCCTTTGCACCGGGCTGAGAGCCAGGACCGCCTCTGATATGAGCTTCCTCTGTGGTCTCATCTCCTCCTTTATAACAGAGATTTAAAAGCCACTTATTGCCCACCAATGACAAGCAGTGACATAAGAATTAGTTAATATCTTGATGGTGGTTTGGAAATACAAAACGCCAGTCATTATGACAGCTTCCCAAAGAGCAGAAGTTTTAGTACAAACTCATTCTATCTCAAATATTACATGAGAAAAAAACCCAAACAATCCAAACCCAAGACAAGATTTGAGCATTAAGCTATCAAAGAGTTTGAATTTCTCCCTTGATTGGAACCTCTTAGAGCAGCTAGAAGAAAAACATTTTCCTCTGTATTTAGCAAATGCCAATTCACCTTCCGCCCCATTGTTGCTAACTGGGCAGAGATAATGCCAATTTACTTGTGTCTACGTAGCAGCATCATTGCCAGTGTCAGCACAGCCCTGGGAATGCTCCTTGCCTATTGACGGCTGCAGAGCCAGGAGGGAAAGCATCCAAACAGGATCACCAAGAGAGAAAACTACCTAGCAGCATCAAAAAGTCTAAGTTAAGATGATTTCTCTGCCAGGTAATGATTCACTAAAGGCGTCCTTTTACAGTCTGGAACACAAGTGCTGTAACAAAAGGGACATAAAAGTCTATACTTATCTCTTTGGATTCTGGAGATGAGCAGATGCCTCAGAAAAGCAGTAATAGCTGTTTTAACATCTCCTGGCTGATTAACTGTGCTCAAATTTAAATACGGCTACCAGTGAATTACACTTCCATCCCCTCCTGAATTGGCAAAGAAAAGAGAAAGACTATCAAGTCTTCAGGTATAGCTTGCTACCCCCAAATAGTGCAGTGCTTCCAAGAGAGCTCAGAAGATAACACCAGCAATAAGAACACGAGAACCATGAAGACTCAGCGCACCTATCCCTAGAAACTGTGTCTTACCAGGAACGTACTCATTGCTTCAGAAGATGATGTTTAGAACCCAAGTGGCCAACTAGAGAACAACCTGGTCAAAAAGGCAGTTTCTCCTGAGTATCTGGCCGTTAGCTGCTCGCTTATATTCTAAAGAAAGAAGTCTCGTGTTCGGTTTGGTTTTTTTCTTCATCCCTTGAAATACATAGTCCTTTGTTTAAATGCTATGGGTTGCTGGCCCAGTGCTGCCCTATGGTAATGACCCCCACTGGTAACTGGGTTGATGCAAGGACATTCTTAGTTTGATCTGTTTTGACGTCATCTGCCCAGCTGTCTCCCCGCCACTTGTGCTAACTTATCCTTCCAGCTCTGTTAGTTCCAGAACAGAACTCAAACATCAAAAGACAGAGTCTTGGTTATCACAGGTTCAGCTGAGAAGTGCACGTAAGAGTCACTTTCCCAGCTACAGACAAATGTGAGAACTCAGGATATCAGTTCTGAGCTCAGAGCTGAAAATAGGGCACACTCCTATAGAAGAAATAAAAGTCCTTAAAGGGCAGAAGGGCAAACTAAAGGAGAGCAAAGAAAACAGCTCCAAGAATCCCACAGAAGCATACTTGGCTGTGGCAGCCAAGAGACTCTCTCAGGCTATGTAGTGTCTGGAGTATTCACTTATTCTTGCTCAGAAATGCATCCTTGAAATCCAAAGCTTTTCTATCTTCCACTAGAAACAGCTGAGCGGGTCTGCCTCACCCCCCCTCTCAAGGGCACCACACCAGGGACTCTGCCTCGCATTGTCTGGGTAGTGGCTCAACTCTGCTCCCACTGGAAGTAACAGGAGTTTTCCCAGTACTTCCAGTGGAAATGGGGTTTGCCCAAATGTTTGTACGCAGTAGTGAAACTAGGCAGCTCTGGGACACAACCCTAAGTCAACCGAATGAGCACTCTAAACTGAGACAGACCCCACAATAATAGGAAGCACCAGGCAAGCTTTGTTATCTAGAGTCAAAAGATTATACGTAAGAGATGAACTTCTTAAATGAGAGGATATAACAGAAGGTGATTCCAGTCCAACCAACTCACTGTCTTTCATTCTCAAGCTCTAATCAGTCCGTATCACAACACTATAAAAGCCTTAAACAAGCACGCTGCCAATTGCTTTTCTGTGGGTTACAAACATATGAAAGAATGAGGGAGATATGGTAAGAGCAGAGACAAGCCTGGCAGATCCTCCAGGTGGGGTGAGATCCAGCACTGTAGGATTTGATTCTCTTTTAGAGTTCAGCCAGTAGCATGTATTGTATAATCTATGGAAACTGTCCCATTGGATTTTAAAACACAAACACAGCAGAATGTCATCATAAATAAGCAAAGTCTGTGTTAAAAAATTCTAAGTACACAGCATTTTCTCCAGTTCTGACACCTTTTTAATAGAAATCACTTGTTTAGGAAACAAATAGCACTTTTGTAATTTTTTTTTTTTTTTTTTACAATGTTTCTTACCTTGATCTTATTTTAAGTAACACTAGGAAGACCTCAATATCTTTTATTTTCCTTTTTAATTTAAAAAAGTTGTTTTTTTCCCCCAGATACAAAGATTTTGCCCTTGCATAAAAAAACAGTGCCCAAAACGATGACACAAGGACTCACAAAGACTCACTGTATCTCACTGACACTATTACTTCTAATCTATACCATGCAAGGTCCCATCTACCTCTTTAATTAGACTGTCAGCCTGAAAAACAGCTTTTCTATTCCTTATTTAGTTCTTGTTACCAAAAGAAGAGAAAGGAAGTGAAAGAAAAGGACATTTCTCTGTTCAGTTCACACATCTGGGTCATGTGTTACTTTGTTCAGGATACCTTTGTTGTTTATAAATATAGAAAAGGGTTGGAATCTCATTTTCAAGTAATCAATGCACATTTTCTCTTGGGACACCTCCATCCAATGCTCCAAGCTGACCCTGGATTCTGGCCCTCTATTTTCCCATTCCCAACATAGGTTTTCCGGATGAGTGTGAGGACTCAAACCAATTCTGCAAAGCATGTCTGTTGTTTAATGTGAAGAAATAGGATTAACCCAAAGCTGTTGGGACAGTAGATCCTCAGTCTGTACATGTGCTGGTTACTCCGTGAAAAGTCCACCTCCTTTCCTTTTGTAAATCTCCTGTCTAAACAATAGTAAATACTGCTTATTTGATAGACTTGTCCCTTCTGGGCACTGGGATTTGATAATTTATATTTCTGGTTTTTTTTTGGTTTAATAGTACTGAGAGTTTAGAAACAGGAAAAGCCCACAGGCTCTTTGGACTTGTTTTTGTTTTTCCCTAGCTAAACAAACTGTTCTGCAAATAAGGATTTGAAACCTGCTCTCCTCCCTCATCCCTGCTCCTCACCCCAAACAAAAATAAAACAAACCTATAGTGGCTGTGGAGGCTGCTGCAGGCACACACTGGTGTAAAATATAGAGAGAGTAAATATATTATTTCACTTGGCATGGTGCTGGCAAAGAACCCCCAGCTGGCACTATTCATGTAACATGATCCAAACTTTGCATGTACACACAGAATAAGAAGGATCAATTGGCAAACTCCGGTGCCGCCTGGCACAAGCATCTTCACGCTCTCTCTGGAACCAAAGAACTAAAGAATTCTGCACTTTCCAGAAGAAATCCGGTTTTGCTTTTCTAGAGTTTCGTTATTTTGCTCTTCCTCCTCGCCGCCACCTCCCTTGGCCCCTTCTTAACTTCACTGTGTTATTTAGTCTCATCGCTCTTGTTACAGTTCACCATGCAGCTCTGGGAAGGGGAGGGGGCTAAGGTGGAGGTGGCAGCATTAGTATTGTTAGTGGAGTCCATGCCATTGGAGATGGCTACTGAATTGACTTCAGAGTTTATGGGTTTTGAAAGGTCGATGCCTTGGATGAGGCGGATCAGCTGTTTTACCTTCTCCAAGGAGCTGTGCATCTCCTTCTGTTTTGCAAGGATGGTATTCTTCATTTCCATGCATTTCTGCAGGAAAACAGAAAAGCAGTAACAAGTTCAAGCTTATGAATGAAAGAAGGTAAGAGAAGAAATACGATGTCCGGAGATCTAAAGGTAAGTATGCAGAAAAGACTGCAGCGAAAATTTCACTTTCCCAGCCTAGAAGAAAAAGTGTCTCGGGGCTGTGTTCACAGGACAATTCGTATTCGCAAGGCTGAGGAATTAAATTGCCCGTATGTAGCTGTCACCTCGTATGAACCCCTTTCATCCCAAGGTGTTTTGCAAATCCACACAGACAGCTCCATCCTTTTGTATTCCTTTTGAAGGGAAACTTCCAAGTATATGTTCTTATTATTTTTCTATTAGCATTGCATTGCTGAAATTTCTTTAGCTCAGATCTGCAAACTCAGGCATCCTGCTGCAGCTGACTGCTGACAGTGTGCGTGCATGCCGCTAATTGGATACAGCCTTTGCTTTCACATATATTTTAGCAGGAACATCACTTCCTCCTCTCAATAAATAAAGGGACACTTGAAAAGAAAACCAAGCCCTTCTTCATTTGAAAATCTTGTTTTGTGGCCGCTTCTTTCTCTTAGAAGCAGTAGTAAGCTAGCTACCTCATCAGTTAGGAGTCAGGGTAAGATAACTTTAAAAAAATGATGTTTCAAGAGTGAAAAACTGCTTATATCTACACTGAAACTCTCAAAAACAAGATGATGGTAGCTATGTCTGTAACATTCAGGTTCTAACATGAATATGGCAACGTTCCTACATTTTTTAAACTTTTTATCCACGCTGATCTCCAGACACTGTTGGTTTCAGCTTTACTATTTTCACATGCAGCTCGTGGCATCATAAAAACACCACAAAATTTAGACCTATTGCATCTTATTTGGACAGTTCCAATGAAAGTATAAACAATGACTTGATCAAATAAACCATTCTCCTTACCTACTGTCAATCCCTCGTGTTAAGGGCTTGCATGTGCCTGGGTACATCACTGAGAAACAGTGTTAGGGCTCTAGTGCTGCTCAGGTTATGTGCAGCTACTGCTAACCAGAAGGTGATGGCCTCCAGAGCTGCTAACCAGCACCTCTCACCACTTGTTTGCTCACAGTCATTTTCTTTGCATCATCAGCATTTAGGGGTCTTTAAGCACGGGACACTTTTGTTCTAATAGGCAAAGACAGGCAGATTCAAAAGTGCATCTCAAGTTAAAAAGAAAGGTCTGACTTACGTATCCAGCCTTACAGATGCTGCCGCATGAGAGATTTCAGTATTTTTCAGTCTGTGATCCTGCCCAGGGCTATGCTAAGTGAGGGGCTCAAACTTTACACTGGCAACACCAGAGCCTGATTCGCGTATTAAGGTGAGAAGAAAGAGCAAATTGATATGTAGGCTCCAATTACCGCAATAAACTAAGGTGGAAACTACAGCTTCTCGTTAGAAGTATGACATCGTCTGATTAATATTATGCAGAGGCATGCACAGTGTGCAGCTGCTGACTGCCAAGGCAACATGTCAAGAGCCTGAGAACCAGTCACGAGTAAATGGTCACTTATGTATTAGGAAGGTGTGGAAAGCGCAGCAAGACTGTAACTCTTATTACACACAGAGGCCCAACGATTCATATTTAAGTGAGCCACTGGAGAATTTGACTTAATCTACTGGCCACAGACAATAATGCTCTGAGTCATGTTTGTCACCTACTGATATTATAGGTCACTGCACATCTACAATATACAGTCAGCATGGATCATGTATAAGTGACTCAATTTAAGTATATGCTGCCTGTATTTCATTCCTGCTCCCCAAAGTCCTAAAAAGCAAAGGGAAGAGCTCACTCAATTCTCAGTAAATCCAGTGGAAGACAGGTCTAGTACATGGACTTGCTCTCCAGTTTTGTCTCTGTGTTCTGGCACCAGGACACAGGTGCAGAGCTATTTAGGAGGGCAATACTCACCGTTATAGAATTGCTGAGCTGTTTGACCTTCTGCTCTAGTTGTTCTCTTTCCTGTTTTAAATCTGAACTCCATTTAAGTAGTTTCTGTTTTTCCTCTTCTTTTGCTACAAAACAGAATATTAATCAGAATATTTAAAATGTTCCTGTTACAACAGCAGACAGAGGCTCTGAAATGGTTTATGTAAAGAGGGTAATTGTGTTTAAAGTCAATTCAACAACTTGTGCACTAAATCACACCCAAAATTTCACCTACATATGCAAGTGTCATAGAAGGCTTAACAAATATTTAGACTGCTATTCTCGCTTTGCTAGGGATTAAGGTTCCTTCCCTTTAATTTCTTTTTGTAAAGGAAGTACCATTCTATCCCATTCCTGAAATAACATCTTCCATTATTAAAAGTGAAACGGAAGTGTTGTTCCCCATTTTCCTACCTGCTTTATATGCAATATATGAATGAACAATTGCTAAAGTTCCTGGCCATGGGATTGCTTCCTCCTTCTTTAGCATCTGAAAGAAAAGCGTTTAGAGATTAGCTGCTACACAATCTACCTCAAGGAAAGCAAAAAGGAAAGAAAGAGGGAAAGACTGAGGATTTTCTTTTACGGCTATCATTAGTTTCAGCCCTGTTAACATGAAGCTTCACAGACCCTTTCTGAGATTTAACAGAGGGAATTATTCACAACTGTATTGTGGTTCCCACAAAGCAGGCCTGTTTCTTACAAATGTCAGCATTTTCTCAAATTCCCTCCATAGCCAGAAATAAACTCTACTAATGAAACTGAACACTTAAAAGAGGAATGAAAGGATAATATATCTGAACTCAAACTTGCCAGGAGACATAAACATGATTTCATAGTTCAGACACATTGCTGATCTTAGTTGTTCTGGGAGAAAACTTTTCATGGCACAGAGCAGTCTCCACACCATACATTCAAACATCACACTTCCTGGCTAGTAAAACATGAAACCATCCTATCTCACCTTCTTATCAGAACCATCTTAATAGAGTTGTCAAACCCTGTTTATAAGGGTAAGCACCATTTATGTCTTTCAGATCCTTCCTACATATTCCTTCCTAACAAACTTTAGTTTGAGAGGGAAGACACGTATTGCATCTTTTGAATAAATGAATCAGAGGGGTGTCTCAGAAGATAGAAGGCTCGGTCACTTTACAGTGAAGTAGCTCAGATTTTTTTCTCCCTAATTTTGTGGGAAACTATCACAGAAGTATGAAGAGGAGGGATAAGGTGAGGGTAGGCAAGAGCAGGAGTAGGGAAGTGGTAACACCCCCTCCTCACTTGCAACTACTGACCAAGTCATTTGAGTTTTGCATTTTCATTCTTCTGAACAGCATATTCTAAACAGGCTGTTTTCTTATGTTACCATCTGGCGAACCGAAGGTCACGTGGGCAACCAAGCAATATGCTAAATCAGACAGAACCCTAACAGCTTCAGTCTGCTGATCATCAGCGATCCTTTGCAACTTCTGGAGTTCCATGTAAGGGTTAGGAATACAATAGTTTACTTCTTTGTCTTGTAATCTCAATGCAATTATAAAAAAAATATTAACATATCATCTGTTCACTTCAATCATGTACTTTCAGAAAGGGATCTGGAAGGAAGAAGAACCAAACTGTTTGCCCATCGTCATTGTACTGATGCTGAATGATATTATTAAAAAGATCAGTGAAGACAACCTCTCTGATATTTGATTTATATAAGCAAACAGGGGCTCATATTTGCTCTATCTATTGAGGTAGGCTTGTGCAAATGTTTTATTTATTTGTCCAGAAGAATATACTAATAACTTTTGAAGAAACAATGACCTTAAGATGAACAGGAAAATTTCTATGGGTCACACAGAACCTTTACCAAAAGTTTGTGTGCTTAGATCCAGATAAAGAGTGAAAACAAGGGTAACAAATAAGGACCCCAAGTCTGGAAGCAAGCCTTAATAGTTTTGTATTTGCACAAATCCCAACGGAGGTAATTTGCTCAAATTCACACAAGCCTTATTACAGATCAAATAGATTTGTTCAGACTATCTTGATCTAAGTAAGCCAAGTGATCTGGTTATTTTCTTTAACGCAGAAAATATAGTCCATTGTGTATAACTCTCCCTGTCTGTGAAACAATACCTGGTCTTGACATTTGGGACAGATCCACATGCCCTTGGGAATGGTTTTCAGAGGCGGGTCCAGACAGTCCAGGTGATAAACACGTGAACATGTGTCACACATCAGCAACTGCCCACTTTTTCTGCAAACACTGCAAAAATCCTCATGGATATCGCCCTATAAAATTGAGGGGAAGGGGTGTGGGTGAAAAAAAGAGAGAGAGAGAAGGCAAAAAGTGAACTTTGACCTTTGACATCTACATCCTAGTTGAATGCAAAGTTTACAGCACAAACTAAGGGGATTCCAATTGGCCAAACCCTTTTTAGGACATGAAACAGGAAAAACAGGCAGGATGTCAGAAACACTGACATCTGTCCTTCCAAACGCTCCCTCTGTCCTCCCAAGGAAAACTCTTACAGCAAACACTTCTTACCATAGCTTCTCTTAACAACTGCCATTCCATAGCCTGTCTTCTTTAATATTCCCCCTTTACCCTGCCTTTTTTTTTTTTTTTTTTTTTCCTAAAGAGATGAGCTACCCACTTTCTTAACCCTTCTCATTCCTGGACGTAAGCACATGTCCGCTTTGGGAATGCTGATGCAACTGTCTCTTGCCAGTAATAGTATGTGAGAAATCCCAATTGAGTGACTTAAAAGAACATTGTCAAATATTTAGGTGACCTTTAAAAACAAAACTGGAAGGAAGAGGTATTGTGCTTGTAAATGAAAAAGAACAGAATGAATTATGTTCTGCGACAATTCTTTTTACTTCACTTGGGTTACCTCAAATTGCACCAAAAAAGCTGTGACTCAAAATTTTGTCATTCTCTATAGACAGTGTTTTATGTTTCATCCCTAACATAGGCTGAGAGCCAGGATGAGGGAATACCAAGAGAGATTTTCAAACTAAGGGTTTTTTTAAAGCAAGAACTGAAACCATTACTGGCCATTTGTCTTAAGAAAACTAGGTTTAGTTACTATTGCATCACCATCAGAGAGAATTTTTTTTCTACAGCCATTAACTTCCCAGAAAGGTAGGTCTGATTTTTGTCACTTTTTCTTCTCTCTCTCTCCTCCTGTTACTCCCATCTCATGCTTGGGGTGGCGGTGGTGTTTCTGTTTGGTTTTCTTTGGGTTTTGGATATTTGAACCAGAGGCATGAAAGAAAGATGGCTCAGCATCCACTCAGGAGTTAGAGGGGCACTCCAGCACTCTCCTCTCACCGTCTATGGGCTGTCCTAGCAACTTGACATATTCAAGGTCCCACCTGGAGTCTGAAATATGCACTTCTCACCAACTTCAGTCAAAGTTTCACACACACACCAGATCTGCAAGACTGTGATCTTAAGATGTGTGTGTTGAGTCAAACTGCATGTATGCAGTCTCCCTGTATGAAATATCAGCGTGTGCAAGGTTTCATTTTGACCTGTGCAGTCTCTTCACGTGCGTGAATAACTTCTATCAATTTGGAGGGATAGCAGACTTGGCCACGCACTCACACATTAAGTTGCCAGGCAAGAAAAATGACACTAATCTCTACTATGGATAAAATATTAAACATATTAGAAGAGTGACACAAGCAATCTGCTCAGGTTTCTAGTCCCCATCTCTATTGCTGATGTGGCCTTTCTTCGAAGGGAAGGCTATTCTTCTCTTAATTCTCAAGGTTAGCACTGATGTCACGTTTTGCAAAGGATCAATCTTTAGTGAATTTTCAGTGCCATGTTTTGGTTCTGGAAGTCCCAGGGATCATTAGGAGCCGGGTTATGGTACTATTTCATCCTTAAACACCAAAGAGTTCCTCAGTGTTAAGTGAAGAATTAAATGAGTGACATTTCATGCCTCTTGTGAAGTGATCAGGGTAACCAGGCTGGGAAGAACTTCTTTTCCTCTATCATGCATTCTGCAAGTACAAGGAAAAGAAGGCAGGCAGGAGATGTCATATAAGCTAAACCAAAATCCTCTGCAACCTAAGGAAAAATTAAAGAGGGAATTTCTCATATTTTAGAAGAAAATTCTCATTCAAGAGAATTACGCATGTTAAGATGCAAACAGCCACAGACTACACAATGGCACTTGTGCTGAAAACCAAACTTGTTTTGTCTAATACCCTGCAGAAAGAGACCTACACAAAAGAGACATGCAGTTGCTTCTTGAGGGGGAGACATTTAGAAATTTAGACCCAGAACTTTCTAAATTCAACTGAACGCTGCAAAACCTGAAGTGACACAGCTGGTCAGTGTGCAGTGTGGCTGAATGCACTGAGATGACAAAACATATGCCCAAGATCCACAGTCCTATTTTTGGTAATGCAAAATTCAGGGCATTTCCTCAGAATTAATAACCAGCCTTACCAAAATCCCAGCCACTTTTTGATTCCAAAGAAATGCCTCAGGTTTTATGGGCAGTTAATAAATATATGCATAAAGGGGGGCTGGATTTGATGTTGTGACACCCCCCCCACTGACCTCAGTTTCTGGACCAGCTCTGTGAAGGCTACATGCAGCCAATTTAGGCTAAAGCAGAGCTCTCTGAGGCTGCTCTAACACATGCTACAGGCTGAAGAGACTGAAGAATAATTTCAGAACAGAGATCATAAAAGGCGATTTAATGTCACGTTTTGCTCTACTTCCTCTGTATCAAGAGACTAGGAAAAGAAATGAAATCTTTCTGGACAGCTAACAGTTTTCTTCATTTTTATAAAGCATCTAGAGCAGCAGGGCCTGGCTTTAGGCAATAGAACTGAATAATACAGTATCAAATCAGAGATATATGAAGTTTGTGTGTTTGAATGGGTAATATCTATACTTCTATGTACATTTCGCTGAACAACATGGGAAAACTAAATATTCTGCAATGGGAATTATTCATGAGCATATAAATAAAGATGATCATAAGGTACGATGTAAGTGAATTAAGTTATCAGAAGCAATAATAATTCTGACATTTCCTAACTTTTATGGGCTTGACTTTGCAATCTGAATGTTCACTAATGCTCCTCGCAATTGAAATGTTGTTTTGATACAAAAAGTTTACCAAAAAAAAGGCATTTTGTGACCACAGACTTGAACCATCATCAGAATAGATATTTTTGCACTATTTTTACTGCTGAGTAATTGACCGTCAAAGGCAATTGTTATCTTCCAGATGAATATGCCACTACTGTGAGAATCACACATAACCCAGTGGTCCACAGCCAATTGCCAAATAGAAAAAAGAAAAAAAAAAAGAAGAGGATAAAAAAAGACAAGTTTTGCTCAATCCTGCCTAGTGCATTACTTCCTTCCATTTCCCAGGTTTTATTCCTACTTTCTACCCTTTCAACCTGATCACCAATCCCATCTCAAGTTCCTGCTTCATCCTCCCTTCAAACTTTACCCTGTCATTCAGAGAATAACAACCCAGGAGAAAGGCAAGGCAGCCATTCCGGGCCATGGTGCCTGATGCTAAGTGCTTGGCCTGATTTGAAATTTTCATAGGTTGGCTAAAAACAAAGATTACTCAAGTGCTAAATATCAAATTTCCATTCTAAAGCCTAGAGGAATTAGACCTCAGCAAATGAACGCAAAAATACTTTAAAGATGGGCAAAACTGCAGTTTTCTTCTGTATCTGTCTGAGGAACTGCTCTATTGTTTTAACTGAGACTTCTGAAGTAGCCTTTTTCTTAGGTATGCACTTGTGTTTTCATTTTTAAGTCCCCAAAAGCTGGAGGCTGTAACTACAGACAACATTTTCTGCCCTATCTAAAATAAAGAGACCTTTCTATATTCACATCATTTGCTAACAGTGTTGATCCTCTTCAACATGACATGGACTGGCCTCACTGCCAAAAGAAGTGATCCTGCCTCCTCTGTATGCCCAGACACCCATTTCTGTCCCCTGCATGAGGCTGGCACAAGAACACGTGTGCCTATAAAATTAACCAGATTAAGGCACAATCTTGGCTAAGACTAACAATTTTTAGCTATACCACTTCCCTTATGCAGATCACAATGTGGCCTGAGATATATCTGTGCTGGAACAACATAGGAGGCATTTAAAGGGTGAGAAAGGACTGCTGGTGACAGGCAGGACAGTTCTTCTCAGTGGCAGCACTGGTCATAAACTGGCACGAGCATTTCAGTGTATACTGTATTCTACATCTAATTAAGCGGCAAGCTCCTTAAATGCAAAAGACCTAATTTTCCTCTTTGTCCTCATCTCCAACATGACTTGTACTGTTGGTGTTTAAATATATAGTACTTTTTCAGCATTATATAGCACTTTTCCAGCCAAGGATGGTAAAGGTTTTTACAAGTATTGCTAAGTTCTCAAAACTCAGATGGGAAAAGGAAGCACCATGCCAAATGTACAAATGGGGGAAAAAGAATCACAAAAAAGGGATGTGACTGCACAAGCTTAGACAGCAATTTTATGAGAACATATTAACAGAAGACTACCTTCCAGCTCATGATGGCAATGGGAAACCATTCCTCTCTTTATGATTAGCAAGTAAGACTTATAACATGTAATGACAGAAGAATGGGTCTCATGCTTACTTCCTTTCCAATATTTTTCTGTCTCTGAAGGTTCAAATTTTGTTTAATAGTCTATTTTTATTTTAAAAAAAATATGAGCACTTTGAAATCTATTTTCTGCTTTTAAATGTCTTTTATTTTATATGGAATTCAATACCAAATATTTCTGAAAAGTTTACCAAATTAGCCTAATTGACAGCGAATGTGCATTGAATAGACTTTGGGAGAAAATTCTTTCAAAAAAATCAAAATGTTAGCGCTGTTGCATATACATAAACTAAACAACTTGTCTGGAAACATGTTAAAGGAGATTTATATGTGATTCTAAAGGGGAAGGAGTGCTACTGTGCTATATTATAATATGCTCAGGTCTTCATGAAATGTTAATTACCTGCTGTGTAATCTTCCATTGTCTCCTTTAAAATACTTTGATTTTCATTAATTAATGAATGTTAAAGCAATCCAGAACCTAGGCCTCAATACTATGCAAATTTAGAAAATTCACGGCATTCAGAACTAGATTTGAATTCACTATTCTTGATTTAGCTCGCTGCCACCAGGCGCTGCAGAAAACAGGGCAACAACCCTCTCTGTTTTGAGAGCTCTTACACAGTGGGAAAAGACTCAGCAGTACACACATACAAGTCAGAGATGGAGAAGACCCCCACCACATTATCCAGTCCTTCTCTTGGGGCCAATGTAAAAAACGTGCTCTCCGGCACCTTTGCTAGTTGTTTGTACTACTTACTTTTAAAAGTCCCCAGAGATGGAGCTGCCCCACCTTCTCCCTGAGGGGCTGTTCCACAGTTTATTTGACTGTCAGGAAAGGGTTTTTACAGTCAAGCGCTATTCTGCTCTTAAAAGTGACTACATAAAAGACAACCTTTTAATTTCACATACATATTCCCTGGGTATCAGAATTGCATCTATTTATTTCAGTGACTCAGACATACTTGCGCTATTTCTATTCCTGTTACCTCTGCAGAACAAATCCAGTTCAGAGGCAAGAAGTTGGCTTCTGTTTCCTATTGCATGTGGCCAGTAGAGTTGGTCTCTCAGTCTACATACTCACAGTGATGCAACTGCCTAGATGAAAATGAGGCGTCCCAACTCTCCCTTAAAGACCATTTCAAATGGTTGGGCCTCAATTATATATGATAATATGTTTTTTTTAAAAAAAGGGAGGGATGAAGGGACCACTCCAGCTCAGACTGCAAAAGGAGTATGCAGCACTGGTATGAAGAAATAAGCAAGCACCTTTATTTTTTAAACTGTGCCCAGTAAGTATTAGTCATTATAACGCAAGCATTTTACTGAAGTATACTACAACTCCTGAGAAATTTTGTGCAATGAATTGTTTCATCCATACTGAACAGTCACAGGAAACTTTCACACCATACTGTACAGTCCCTTCATTATGTCATTTTGGACCTACACAGTGACTCAGTCCAATTCTTCCCACGCTATTTATCTTCTAAAGTTTATGCATGACCTTTAATTTTTTTTCATCATGTTTTTGCAAGAAATAGAAACAATGAAATAACTGGATAGTTCTCAGCAACTTAAAAAAGGTTGTGCTTGAAGTAGCAAATCTTATCTTTGAATTAACTTAAAATAAGGACACTCAGTTCTTCATAAATTATAACAGATTTCACTCAAGAAAGAATTTGCGATCTGACCGCAGGGGCGATGTATTTAGCTACACCAGTACACCAGAACTGCCATAAACAGTGCTGTGAACGCTGGTCCTGTCACCGGAAAACCGGGTGATCCAAGTGGTTTTCCTCCTTCTCTTGTTACAGAAACACCCCAACTTTTTGTTATTATGGCCTGTAAATAATACTTTTCATTCTCCCCTTCCCCCTTTTTCATGGATGACAGATTCAATTCAGTCAGACAAGATCTCAGATGCTGCACAAAGGAAACGAGCTCGTCTAGAACGCCTGGTGCCTCCCAATGTTTCAATCCACTGAAGGAGTTATAAATAAAATCTCCACGGGATAAGAACATAGGTGCAGGAGGAAAAAGGAAGGGTGTTAAAAGAACGCTGGACTGTTTCACTGGACTGAATCAGGACAAATGATGGGTGAGACTAAAGAAACAAAATCTGCAGTGATTTTCCTTGTGGCTGTTTCTGTGTTTCTTTCTAAAAGTAACCCCCTCCCCAAGAGTTACTTACGTCTGTGGAGCTGGGGCTAGGCAGGGACACAGGCTGAACAGCTGCGGGAAAAGTAAATGTGGTCTCTGTCTTTTCATTTTCAGGGGAGTCGGGATAACTGGATAGAGGGGACGTGGGGGTCAAAGCCC